>NC_134138.1:181152844-181463082 GCF_033958435.1 Carettochelys insculpta
TAACAATAAGCATGTGTTTAAACTCCCTTTCTGAACAGGGTTGCCCCAATTTGCCGCAGCACATCCGTCCTCTTCTCCATTGCTACTAGCAGCTGTGTTCATCTGCCCAAAGGCACAGACTGACGGGACAAAAACAGGCAATCCAACAACTTTTGGGGTGGAAGAAAGCTGAACAAAGCTGAAGCTGCATATGAACTGAGCTCTGAGGCCACACTGGCAGAAAAGGTGTTTGCTGATAGTGGTTCCATTCACACTTTAGACTTATGAAAAGGAAAGTTCTGAAGATACAGCAATTCTGTGCGTAGGATCCATGCTGAGACTCGGGAGATTTAGATTCTGTTCCCAACTGTACCATTGAACTGTGGTGTGTTCCTCACAGATAAAATGGCGATAATCACAAGGACCCCGTATATAAAGTGCTTTGAGATCACTGGATGAAAAGTGCTAGATAAGAGCGAGGTATCATTACCATCATCATCAAGGGTTCAGATCGTCTTTTACTATGCATCACTGGAGTGCTTAACAAAATGGGCACTCAGATGGCTTTGTACACATTACTCTCATACAAACAACAATCATTTGGGTACTTACATCCTTTCCCTCCAGCTTATGATGTAGACCTTGTCCACGATGCAAGTACCCATACATCTTTCTAATAGGCTATGTCTACGCGAGGAAAAGTAAATCAACTGCAGATACACAATTCTAGCTGTGGCAATTGAATAGCTAGAATCGACGTATCTGCAATCAACTTACCTGTCCATCCTCACTGAAGAAGGTCACATGAGAGTTTGTCCCATAGACCTCCCATACTCCTAGTGTCTCACAAGGAGTACAGGAGTCAATGTCAACCCAATAGGTCAATTTTTCATGTTCCTACCAGACGTGCAAAATCGAACCTCTGAATATCAACTCAGAGAGGATCAATCTTCCGGAGTAATGTAGACATAGCCAGAGTTTCACCTGATACATGGACAGCACAGAACCTAGACAAAATACATGAATTATTCAGTCCTAAAAACAAATCCTTCCTGCAACTGACTGGTTGGTAAAGCCATCTGCACATGCACTTTCCAACCTATAAAGCACTGAACTTCTTGGGACTAGTTTGTGGCTGAACTTGATGTAAACTTGGATGTCATCCACTAACAAGGCAGCTACACAAGGTATAACAAATAAACTCAGCTCCCTTGGCTAAACAGTAATACCACAGAGACAACATTTATTTTCAAAGCCTGCTTGGTAAGCTGCCCGGTTACCTGCTCCTTGTTCAAAACAAACAGATAGGGTTGTTGCCTCACAAGGCACCTTTCCTTTTAACATTCTGTCAGACCTCTTTATAAATTCCTTTTTTCTTCCCTCAGTTTAAAGGTGGTCTAGAAAATGAGGAAAATGTGTTTGTGCCTGCACTTTTGTGTGTGTGCTTCTCTATGTCATATAAATGTGAAAGTTTATATTTATTTTAATTATTCTCCCCCCCCCCCACACACACACCATTGTTTTTTTACTGAAGAACTTTCCTTTATGCTCTGGGAGGCTCTAGGATTAGTGGAGAACCAGTGAAATGATGCCATCACAATGGTCAAGAGAGGGAAATGTGAGTAACTGAACACATACAGAAGAAAATGATAACTACTTACATATAATATGTAGGATACAACCCTTCAAAGTACCAGCAGTGCTTTTTGCCCTCTGTACACTGGAAAAAAAAATCAAAAACATCATCATCTTGGTGTTAATAGTTATGTAGGGCAATAACAACATTATGATAACACTACTGCAAACAGAGGCATCAAATAAACATACAGTGAACTCTTTCATATCCAGAAGCCCCAGGACTGGGAGGATGCCAGATATTCAGATATTCTGGATAATAAAGACATATACCTAGCAATGCAAAACACTGAAGAAAAAAGATTGGAGATTAAAAAATAAACAAAAATGTATGCAGAGTACTTTATTTACCAACAATAGTATTGTACAATGTATACTTATCCTTTATTTGCTGTATTTATGGGTATTTACTTTCACTATACTGTACTTATGGAAAACGTAATTAAAGTGTATTTATGGTTAAAATGCCAGTTATTTGAGAGTTCCGGACAATAGAATGCCGGATATGAAAGAGTTTACTGTATATTCAGCCTACAAAAAAAAAAGTCTATGAGCCTATAGATTTCACAATCTTAATAAATATTGCGACAGGTACCCTCTCTAATCTGGCACTTGTGGGCCTTGACTGGTGCCAGAAGAGAGAATCTGCCAGACTACAGGAGCACATTACCAACACCTTTCACTGAGTGCTGGGCTCTCAGAAGACATGTAGGGGTAAATTACAGATAAACAACAGCACAGAACACTGAGGGCCAGGAATGGTGGCCGTAAATAAATTTTATGGGACCATGGAAAATTTGGCCACACCCATGGTTAAGTGGTAGTACAGCTAACTAAAATCATGCCAGTCTACAGATGTTGCCAGAAGAGAGGGCTCTGAATTAAAGAGGTTCAGCCTGAATTGTGAAATTTGACATCCAACTTTAATATGCACTTCTAGGCCCTAAATTCTGCAGGGACAAGCCTCTGGAGACCTCCATGGAGGTCAGTGGAGCTCCACACAGACACAGGGGTCTGTCTGTGTGAGGTTCTCTGGGCAGAATTAGAGCTTTGCAAAACCTCAAAGATAAAAGAAAGTTAAGAGGCAGTTAGTAACACAGGGCATTTATGACACAGTTTTGAAGCATCTTGAATTGAAATTGGCTAACCCTTTTATATGAACCTACATTTAATTAGTCTATAGTTTACAGCAGAGAAGTGATACTCTTTACGTAATCTCTATGCAGATGGACTACAGCCAGGAAAAGGAGTAAAGGCAACGCACAGTACTGGGATATTTTCTTATTTCTCTGCAACAAAAATAAAATCTGTAACTGTTTGAAGGCTTATGGCAAAGTATCTGGGAAATGAGATGTCTTTCTGCAATCTAGCAGCATTATTCTCTTTCATGTGCCTTTAGTATATCCCTCCTAGAGGAAGGGGACAGGATTTTTTACCTGTGTGAGAGGCAATGCCCATCATTGTGGACATTATCAGAAAACAAAACAACGGTAACAACAAAATACTAACCAATGTTTGGAAAGGAAACCAAACAGTAGAAGGTAGCATATATAAGGCAGAAAATATTTCTATATACTTTTACTGGCATCCATAATGTCAGAGAATGTATTGCAGATACATTTGCAGAAGCTTCATTGCAAGCCATGTTATCTGATGTTACGCAAATGATTCATTCTTTGCTGTCTTTCCTACACCAAGAGGATTTCACCTAGATAACATTTTCCTGGGGCTTGTCAAAGTTTGCTCAAACTTCTCTCTCTGCAAAAAGCCTCTCACAGCCTAATTCTGAGGGCATACATCCTGTCCCTATGGCCTAGCTCACCCTCTATTTTAACTTTTATTTCATTTTTAAAGAGCACTCCATCTAAGAAATCAGCCTCTTTGAATTCCAGGAACACTCACTACTTCTGGGCAAGATGGAGAGAAAGTACTTTTAGATTCCTGACTCTTGCCATTCATGAAAGAGAAGGGCCGTGAGTGCTTTATTAAGCACCTCATGAGCAAATTTAGAGAGTTGTTACTGCCTAAGAAGACCATTTACTACAGATTAACTGTTAAGACTAGAAGAAAAGAACCCTGTCGCTTATGAACACTGATGAGGTAGGGCTCCCAACAGCTCCTTATTAGCGGACACACTCTTTAGGACCTCAGCTTGCAACTAAAAAATTGAGCCTCTCTTCCTCCTGAAGCTGACATTCTTTCGCCTCCCCGCAAGCTGAAGCTAAGCGTGAAAACGACATGCAGCTGGACTCCACACCTGCAGCAAGAGCAAAGGAGAATGGAAGATCCACTTGAGCACCTCCCCCGTAACACTTTGTGTAGAGTGAGTCAGTTGAGTTTGGGGGGTACTCAAAAAATCCTCTAACTAACCTTTCTCAGGTTAAACTTCATGGGCCATCAGCTTACCCATGGGCTAGGGAAATGGCCATCCATTTCTTATTGACTCTTCAATCTATCCCCTCCTAATTTTCCACCTCTTCCTCCTTACCATCCCGCCCCGATCCCAACCTCCTGGCATTCTTCCTGACCTCCTTTCTTCATCGTCAGCTTCATCCTCCTATGGTACACAAAGAATCATAACTTCATCTTATGAGACTTTGCACAAGGGCTATAAAAGGGAGCTGGGAAATAAACAACGAATATCCAAGAAACAAAAAACACCCTCCCCTCTGCATCCAGTTTGTCATGCAGACAAACATGCATGAACCACAAAGATCTGCGAGGCTGTCTTCGCAGCGCCAACCACCTTGCTCATAGCTGGAAACCCCCAGCCCAACCAGACATTGACAGCCCAGTGCTACAAAGACCCTTAAATGGGGTTATTTAACAAATCAATTCACCACTCTTCAAAGCAAATCAAAAATAATTTTAAATCATTCCCCACATAAATCAGCCAGTGATTACATAATTTAAATACACTAAATTTCACATTTAATTGTCCAAATTACAAAGCCAAAACAAATTATTTTTCATCCAAATTCTTCTTCCTGCCTGTTGGCTGATGGACTTTCCCACTGCCAGAGAGTCAGGAGCACGCAACTGGTTCCAGGCAAAGGAGCAGTTCTGGGACAACAGGAAACAAACTGAGCACAGGCCCACTGGCAATATTTCCCCAACTTCCCTTGCACCTACTGCTCCCACCTTCTCTCTCTGCTAAGACTGACCCAGGCAGACAGGCAGGACTCAGCAGCAGAGCAGGTCTGATGGCATTAGCCTCAAGGCTCTCACACAGCTTTGTCTGCATGCCCAGCCTTGAAAAAAAACTGTGAAACGGAGCTTCTTGTATCATTGCCAGAACTTCCCCTGCAGGCCCCCAAACCCTGTGCCTCATGATCCATTTTTTGAGCACTAGCTACCCTGCATACCTAGCATGAGTTACTGCAGCCCAGCCTGAATCTCACACACCTGGCTCAGCAGAAGGAAATCAGCAGGATTTGAATTCCAATTTCTTCTTTTCTGGCCACCTGAGGTTGCTCTGCCAACCAGCACCTCCTCTCCTCACTGGCCATACTGGATGAGGACCAGGGATGAGAAGGTAGAAGGAGAAGATGGCAAGGCAGCAATAAATACTAAAGGGGCCTCAGTATGGCATCCAATGCCCATGCCTCTTCCTCCTGCAGCCAGCTGCTCCAGGCTCCACAAGCACAAAACCCCAGCCTCAACCCTACTGCCCTTCACCCATCAGCCAACTAGCAGTTCGCCACACCCCTGCTGCTTAGAAGGTCTCAGCACCCAGCACCTTATACCCATGGGAACCCTCTTCCCTGTTAAATCATTATCACCACCAGAAGCCCCAACACCCACGTGTCTTCAGTGCTAACAATTCCAACAGCCACCCACCCAGCTATTTCCAGGTTTCCACTCACGCCTGCCCCTTAAATTGTGGCCTGGATTAGCCTTGAACGACCACACCAGTCAGAGCTGTCAAATTCTGCTCAGCTGCACACCTGCCCCATCTCTGCCGTGGCTCAGGGTAAGGTATGTTAACCATAAATGTAACCTTATGATTACAGGTTGAACCTCTCTAGACTGGCAACCTTAGGACCTGACTGGTGCCAAATGAGAGAATTTGCCAGATCACAGGAGGTCAATATTGTTTAGCACATTACCAACACTTCCACTGTTTACTGGGCTCTTAGAAGACATTTGGGGTAAATCACAGCTAAGAAACAGCACAGAACACTGACAGACAGGACTGGTGGCTGTAAACAAACTTTATGGGATGACAGGAAATTTGGCCATACCCACGATAAGTGGACATCCAGCTAACTAAAATCATGCCAGATTATAGATGTTGCCAGATGAGAAAGTAGTGGACCAGAGAGGTTCAACCTGCATATGCAAATATGGAATTTAGAGTAAACACTTTCACATCTGGCATTCTATTATCTAGAACTCTCAAACAACCAGCATTTTAACCATAAGTAAAGTTTAGATTCATTTTCCGTAAGTGAAAGTAAATACAAATAAATACAGCAAATACAGTTTACAGTGTACAGTACCACTGTTAGTAAATAAAGTATTCCGCGTTCATTTTTGTTTATTTCTTAGTATCTAATCTTGTATTTCCTTTAGGGTTATGGATTGCTAGGTATTCCTCTCTAGTATCCAGAATATCTGAATACCCATCTATCTCCCGGTCCCGAGGGCTGACGGATATGAAAGAGTTTACTGTATTTCATACAAATAGACAAATGGACAGACTGGTTCAGATCAAAAGTCCATCTAGCCCTGTATCCTGTCATTCAACAGTGGCCAATACCAGGTGTTTCAGAGGGAATGAACAGAGCAGGTAATCGTCTCTTGATCCATCTCCCATTGCCCAGTCCCAGCTTCTAGCAAAGCAAAGATACCATCCCACCCATCATAAGCATTTCACAAATAAATCAGAAGCTGGCTGGCACAACACTATATAGCCATGGGGTTCGAGAGCGTTGGACAAGTAGGTTATTCCCTGCTGGGGGGCCTGATACATGCCTGACATTTAAAGGGAAGGAAACTACTTGACAATTACTGGTTTTTAACTGTTCAGTGTCTCCCTGCTGCATGTCATGACTACAGCTAGGCTGCACTAACAATAGAGGCAAAGGGGAAGAAACTATGGGGGAGAGGGAATAAGCTGGAGGTGGTTCATCAGGGTTAGCTGCAGGCAGGCCCTTGGCACTTTATTTACCTGTGCGTCTGCAGGTCTGGCCATTCGCAGCTCCTATTGGCCACAGATCACTGTTCCCAGCCAATGGGAGCTGCGGGAAGCATCACAGACTAAAACATCCCTTCCTACAGCTCCCATTGGCCATGAATGGTGATCTGTGGCCAACAGGAGCTACGAACGGGCAGGACCCTGGTGAACCACCTCCCATTAACAGTGATCTGCAGCCATTGGGAGCTGCAATCACCTATACCTGTGGATGTGCAGGTCGATAAAGCACTGGTAGCCTGTGGGCTGCTTTTTGCACACCTGTGTTGTACAGGGTGCTCACACAGGCTCTTCCGAGCAGGAGTGGTCTCTTTTTATTGCGTCTGTGTGGCACCTTGTATCCGGGAGTGCTGGCCACTGAATAGGGCTCTGAGGCACTGTGGTACCTCAAATAAACAGACCAATAATAAATCAGACTTCAACAAGTGCTAGATAACAGCACCAATCCCTTCCGATGAATTCAAGAGATGCCAAAAATCAGGACTGGTGCTCCATTGTGCTTGTCGGAAAGAACTTGTGTTTTGTTCAGATCCTGAAGGAGCTACTTGCTCACTCACCAATGGCAAGATAGACAATGGCCCGTGATTTAAAACCAAGCTCCCTTACGATCCTGCTGGTGTTTTAACTTTTACAATGGAAGACTCCTCTCCGTTTTGGCTGTAAAATAGTTCATCCTATGCCCTTTATCCATTTGGCCACACTATTATGAAATATAAGTATAGAAGTGTGTTTGTTTATTTTCTTAATGAATGATGCAGGTCTAATTGGTTCATGTAGGTCAGTTACAGAGAATTAATAGCCTGTATATAGGCCAGGTTGCATGAACCATTTCTCAACACTGTGGTATTTAGAAAAAGTGAAAAATCAAGATGAGCCTTCACACACCTACTTCTCTGACATACTGCAACTGACTGGTTTCTTTAATGGAGTGCAATGACAAGTGCTGCAAGCTACGCTTTCCTAAAAATCTTTAAATTCATTCAGATTTCCTTTAGGAAAGGAAATGTGCTCTCTGCTGCAAGACCAAAGCCGTTTTCTTCAAATGACTGTGTGATTAAGGACAATGGAAAAAAACTTGCTAACACACTACCTCTTTTTAATGGCACTATAAAATAAGGGCTCTGGGTGTGTTTGGGGGAGTAGAGAACAGGCATTCTGCTTGTTAAATGTCTGAAGCTATTCTGCAGATCATTAATTACAGCATGTAAGATTTACAGAAATACTACAGCAGAAATACCTCCTCCACACCATACATCATTATCTTCAGATTCACCAATGAGAATTCAAAGATACCAGGTCAGTCTGAACAATGCTCTGTTGAGCACAAAGGAAAATACAGCATGTTTATCAGCAAGTATTTTAACACAGAAGTAAAGATGCAATTAGTTTTTGAAGGAAACACTGAAAAAAGAAATCATTTGTGGGAGGAAGCAAGGGATTCTTTATCTTGAAAATACATTCGTTTGTGAATTCTAGTCCGATCAAGATATTCCTCTAATGCAATCTGGTAAAGCTCTCTTGATTATTAACCTACATTGGACAGATCATTTGACCTACATGGATTTTAATCAACGGAGGATCTGGCCCCTTCTTTTTAGCCAGACAAAGTGCAGGCAATAGCAAAACAATTTTTCCCTATACATATAATCATAAGGTCTTAGGGGGTGAATACAGAGCAGAAGTGGGAATTTAGCCATTGGACCCAACATATTAACCATTACAGAAATAGTGCCTAGCATTTTGGAGCAATCAGTGCCCACACCTCCTGTTCAGATGGGTATACATTCCATTGCAGTAGAACATGGGCTGTTCCAGCGCCCATTCTCATGGCCACCTCAGGCTCCAGTGAAGATTAAATGGGAAGTGAGCAATAAATACTTATCAGAAGCCCAGGACAGAAGTGTCTCACAAAGGTTTTGAATAACTGACGGCTTAGGGAAGGAATTCTCAATCCAACATATGTCCAGGACAAGGAAACACCCTCAGATTCATGACTGGCTATTGCTGTGTGTGAGCGTTTGTTGGGAGTGGAGGGGGTCTGGAAGGCACAGCAGAGAAGGCATGCTGATCTTCCACATGCTGTGTCCCAACCAGGTGGCTCCATACTTTGTTCAAGGATCAACTCCTCCCACCCCTCTTATATACGGCCCATAAGTTCACAGAAGTCACTTGCATGGATTTTCTGCAGTTTTGTCCATTAGGGTAGCACAAACGCATAATTTTTTCTGCACTGAGAACTTGTCCTCTAGAATCTGCTCCAAGCGCTGAAAACCAACCACTACAGGCTAAAGAACCAATCGTGTTTGACACCAGTGTCTGGGAATCACTGTATTACACAATTTGACTTTCAAATCAGATCAGAAGCAGAGCTCCCTTCACTCAGACCCCTGAGCAAAAGATGAAAGCATTCTGAAGCACAAGCTATTTCTTAGAAATTTGGCATTTTGCATGCAAAAGGCATGTAGACTAGCACATGTGCCTCATGTTATTCACTATTCCACAGACCCAGAGAGGAGCTGAATCCCACCTGTCAGGTTAAAGGGTTTCCCAACATCAGAGGTGCACTGTTCAGTGTCCATATTGGAATGCAACAGGCCTGCTGTCAGAAATATGGTTTCATTTAGATTTTGTTTGAATTGGCCAACTTCTTCCTGACTTCCTAGCTAACAGCTCTGACAAATGAGGGCAAAGGTGACAAAAATTGAAGGTCTCCAGCCTCTGAACTCACCAAACAAGCAGGGGCTCATGTCCCTTAATACAATGGTAATGACACACTAAAATACTCCCAGGGGGTTGTTATAGTCCTTATTTAACAAGTGGATGAAGATAGTAAAAAACCTTGCATAGCAGCTCTATGCCAGATCAGAGACTCTCCGATTTTCTCAACAGCCTCTTCCTTTCATCCTAACAGGAATAAGAGGTCTAGGAAGAGACTCTGTCCCTTAGATCAGGGGTGAGCAAACTGGGGGTGGGTCCCCTCAGAGGGGCATGAAATTTCATAAGTGGGGGCGCAGCACAATGGACCGCTATGAGTCAGGCTCATCCATTATCATAAATGTTGAAGTACGTTACCATTTTTATGACTGTGTATTCACAGTTATATATCAATTAATGAAGGTTTTACAGTCTAGATACTTATTTTCTTACATGTGCTGAAAGAGGGTTTTTTCATATGCACATGACTGAAATTTCCATCAGTTTGGATTACATTAGAAAGGTCGGGAGGGCCCTGCAAATCACAGGGACAAAAAGTGGGGCCTGACATAAAAAAGTTTGCTTACCCCTGCCTTAGATATAGCTGACTCCAGCAAGCCCTAATGTTAGATAATGGCATGACGCAAGTCTTCTTACACTTTATACTGGAGGCCCATTCTCTCTGGATCTTCTCTTGGATGATGGGGATATTACTCACATGAAATTCCCATCAGAAGCAGACGCCCTACCTCAACTTGATTAAGCCGTGTTTGGTAACAGTACAGTTTTACCACAAGCAGCCTGTACGTATTAATTCTTTTGGTGCTCAGAGTATTGACATTAATCATTCTATCTGTATTTGAATTTAATGTGAATTAGCATTAGATAGATACAAATATAATGTAATGCTTTCTGATGTCATCAGCCTCTCATATATATGAATACAACTGCCTTTAAGTGCAATTTCATTTTAAGAGGATCCATCATTTATTTCTTTGACATTATCCACTATTTGTGAATGGATTTCAATCCCAGAGCAATATAAATTTTAAATTTACTAGAATCTCTTCCTCACTCTTCCAGAAACTGATATCCACACTTTCCAAAATGCATGAATTGTCTCACACAGGGATCATTAAACCTAATAGACACTGATAGCAAGACTACTGGAGATACTCAAAATTGCTTTACTTATTGCTGCTTTGGTTTACCTGAAACATGTCTGCCACAGGGAAGACCATCCACAACTAGTGGACAGAAGGCTGAAGAGGGATCAGTGACAGCTGCTACTATTTGTCTGATGAAAGAACATGCCATTGTGCCATGCTGTTGCCTTCATATCTGACACAAGCAGCAATGTGATCGTAATCGTTTTTCAGTTTTAACCAAATTAAATGCAGTGCCTTGCATTCACCACAGAAACAAGGAGACATTCCAAAAAGCAGCATGCTGTGCTCTCAGGACCCCGGACAGTAGCAAAAGACTTCTGCCAATAGGTTGGCATGATGAATGGGCCAGCAGAGAGATGTATTAAGGATTCTGTGTGTGAAACAGCGAATGGAAAAGGCTATTTATTTGTTATCTATTCTTGAATTTTAATCAATAGTCCTACAGATGACTGGATTTGTATTTATAGAAACCCAGCACCTCAGAGACAATAACAGACAGTTGCCTGTTCTGTAACTGGTGTTCTTCGAGATGTGTTCCTCATGTCCATTCCAGGTTGGGTGTGCATGTGCACACCCAGTTGCTGGAAGCATTTTGCCCTAGCCAGTAGCCATAGGATCGCTGCAGTGCCCCCTGGAGGGGTGCTGATACGGTGACCAAGATATGCACCGCCCGGCCCTGCCCCCACCCCCAGTTCCTTCTTGCCGGCTACTCTGACAGTGAGGAAGACTGGGAGGGTTTTGAAATAAGCATGTGCGACACATCTCAAAGGACACCAGTTACAGAACACATAATTGTCTTTTCTTCTTTGAGTAATTGCTCACGTGCATTCCAAGTTGGGTGAATACAAGCCAATGCCTAGGAGGTGGGGTCGGAGCCCCGACCGGACTGCAGGACAGCCCTGCTCACTGCAGCATCTTCCCATGAGTGCTGCATCAAAGCATAGTACGCTGCAAACATACAAATTGAGGACCAGATGGCTGCCCTGAATAGGCACCTGCACCAAATACACCCCAGATGATGCCTGCACTCTTGTGGAGTGTGCCCTAGCTAGAGGGAGAGGAACCCCCGTGATCTTGTAACACTCCTTGATGCACATCACTATCCAGGAGGAAATCCACTGGCAGGAGACCAGAAGGCCCTTCATCCTATCAGCAACTGCCACAAAGAGTTGCTGCCTTCTTCTAGAGGGCCTACTGCTAGCCATACAGAAGGCCAGCACCCTTCTAACATCCAAGGTATATAAACATTGCTCCCTCCGGGAGGCATAGGGCTTTGGGTAAAATACCAGGAGGGAACTGTCTTGGTTAACATGAAACGCAGAGACCACCTTAGGTCAAAACGCAAGGTGAGGTCTCAGCATAACCTTATCCTTGTGAAACACTGTGTACAAGGGCTCCGCTGAAAGTGCCCTTGACTCAGGTACCCTACTGGCTGAGGTGATTGCCACCAGAAACTCTGTTTTGTAACTCAGGAACAGCAGGGAGCAGGGAGCCAGGGGCCCCATGAGCTTGGCTAACACCAAATTCAGACCCCATGGGGCAGTGGTGCCCAAACCTGGGGCTTGATTCTTTCTAAATCTTTCAGAAACCTTTTGACTACAGGGTCTGAGAACACAGAAGATGTTCCCTGACCCAGGTGAAAGGCTGAGACAGCAGCTAAGAGCACCCTAACTGAGGAGAGGGACAAGCCCTCCTGCACCAGACCCCACAGGTAATCTAAAATCAACAGGATGGGGGCTTGCGAGGGAGATAGCCCTCTGTGAGACACCCACACCGAAAACCTTTTCCACTCAGCCAAATAAGTCACCCTTGTGGAGGGTTTTCTATTTAACAATACTTTCTTTCTGGGATCCAAACAAGCCACCACCAGGTCCATCAGCCACAGAGCATCCACCCTGGGAAGTGCAGCGACTGGAGATTGGGATGTTGCAGTCTACCCTCTTGCTGAGTCAGCAGGTCTGGCCAGATCAGCATCATCATCAATTTGCGGATCAACAGGTGCAGGAGTACCAGTGCTGATGGGCCCGTGCCGGTGTCACCAAGATGATCAAATGTCCCTTCTGAGCAAATCTTGAGGAGGACCCTGTGAACTAGCAGGATCAGAGGGAACGTATACCTCAGCCTGCCCGAGCAGGGGACACAGAAGGTGTCTGCCCAGGACCCTGGGCTCTGATTGTGGTAGGAGCAAAACGTCCTGCATTTTGCACTGAGGTAGGAGGCAAACAAGTCCACGTGGGGATACCCCCACCTCCAGAAAATAGAATGAACAACTTCCGTGCAGAGAGACCACTCGTGATCTGTAAAGGACCTACTAAGTTGGTCCGCCAGTGAATTGGGCGCACCTGGCAGGTAAAGGGCCTGCAGCATGATGTTGTGCTGTATGCAGAAGTCCCAGAGCATCAAGGCTTCATGACACAGGGGAGAGGAGCGTGCACCCCTTGTTTGTTGATATAGTACATTGCTGTCATGTTGTCTGTACTGACTGACACACAATGTCCTGTCAGATTAGCCTTAAAAGTCACACATGCTAGTCTCATGGTCCTCTGCTCCCTCACATTATGTGGAGCTGAAGGTCCGACACAGTTCAGAGCCCAGGTTCGTAGCTGACCCAGGTGTGCTCCCCAACCCTGATCTGAAGCATCCATTACTAGGGAAAGTGAGGGCTGCTGACGGGCAAAGGAGACTCCTGTGAGGACGACCCCCACGTCCAACTGCCAGTGCAGGGTCAACGAAGTCCATGTTGGCACTGTAACCACCAAGTCTAAACTGTCTCTTACAAAGCGATATACCGATCACAGCCATAGCTGTAGGACCGTGCATCCTTAACCAGGCATACTGTACCACAAAGGTGCAGGCTGCCATGGGACCCAGCAAACGCAGGCAGCACCTGGCCGTCATGGTGGGAACTGTCAGGATGTCTTGGATGATGGTCCTCATGGACCTGAACCTCTCGTCCAGCAAGAATGCCCTGGCACACCTGGTGTCCAGTCGTGCCCTACAAACTCTGTTGATTGAGACGGAACCAACACCAACTTTGCCTTGTTGATCACGAGACTGAGGCTTACAAAGGTTTGAGGGATCCACTGTACATGCTGAATCACCTGCTCCCTGGAACGACCCTTGACTAGCCAGTCATCCAGGTATGGGACCAGCTGCACCCCTTGCTTGCATAGGTGTGCTGCTACTACTTCCATGCATTTGGTGAAGACCCTTGGGACTGAAGACAGACCAAAAGGCAGGACTGTGACCTGATAATGGTTTCCAGCTGCCATAAATCTGAGAAACCTCCTGTGAAGAGGGTAGATTGAAACACGGAAATATGCATCCTGTAAGTCAAGAGCCACGAACCAATCCCTCCACTCCAGCATCAGGAGTATGACATCCAGGGATATCATACAAAATTTTATCTTTTTCACAAACTCATTGAGACCTCTTCGGTCCAGGATGGGTCTCAAGTCCCCACTTGGTTTTGGAATTAGGAGACAACTGGGAATAAAGCCCTGTTCCCTGAACCTGGGAGGAACTTCTTCTATGGCCCCAAAACCCAGGAGAAATTGCAATTCCTGCTGTAACAAGATCTCACAAGAGGGGCTCCTGAACAGAGACAGGGAAGGTGGGTGAGAAGAGAACTGAACGGTATATCCCCTCTCTACAGTACACCAGACCCACTGGTCTGTGGTGATGCTGAACCATGTATGTTAAAGGGGGATAGATGGAACAATAAAAGTGGGGATGCTGGAGTGGGTGAGATCAATTCAATGTTCCTGACCGTGCCATCAAAACTTAACCTTGGGTCCCTGTGGGCCCTTCTGGTGGCCCTGAGGTTGTTGGCTTGAACGGCACCTGCCCGTCCTGTTCCGCCTTCCACTGTCATCCCTTTGTGGTTGTGGAAACTGTCTTTGCTGAGGACGGGGGTTAAAATGCCTGCATAGGTTGGCAGGTGTATGCAGGCCAAGAAGCAGAGGGTGGCCCTAGAGTCTTTCAGAATATGCAGTCTTTTATCTGTCTTATCTGAAAAGAAGGTAGGGCCATCAAAGGGGAGGTCCTGGATCATCTGCTGGATCTCATGAGGCAGGCCGGAAACCTGCAACCAAGCCACCCTGCCTATTGCCACTCTGGAGGCACTCTCTCATGGCAGGGTCCGCAGCATCCAATGGGCCACCCTTGCAATCCATTTGTTCTCCTCCACCACAGTTGTGAAGTCCTGCTTGGCTTCGGGTGGCACCATCTCAGAGAACTTAGACAGGGTACTGACTGTATTATAAGCAGATCTGCTAACCAGAGCCTGCTGGTTAGCAGCTCTTAATTGCAACCGTCCCATTGAACAGACCTTCCTCCCATATAGGTCCAAGTGTTTAGCTTCTCTATTTTCCAGGGAGGGACACTGGAACCCTCGGCGCTCCCTATGGTTAGCAGCGTCCACTACCAGGGAGTCAGGTGGGGGCGCGTGAACAAATGTTCATGGTCCTGGAATGGGACAAAGTACCACCTCTCATTCCTACAGGCTGCAAAAATGGGTCGGCCAAACCATTTTAGCCATAGTGGCAATTGTTTGATTATGGGCAGAGCCATCCTGGTGAGGCCTTCCATCTTTCAAAACAATTAATCAAAGTGCAAGAAAGGTTGAGCACAAAACTATATGGATTCAGGGCCTCATTTCCTACACTCACTCATTCACAGAGGAAGAAAACAAGCCAGTGACAATGGCAAGTGTGCCAGGCATTGGCTAATTAAACTATGACAGACCATCAATGCTAAAGGAGGGAGGGTTTCTTTGATAATCCCATGAATGGAGGAAGTTTGTTCTGGACCCTCCAGGGCCTTTGTTCTGTTCATGTTATGTGCTCGCTTTTTTTTTTGTGCTCAGGACAGAGAAAATTGACATGACCGTGTGTTGTTACATAATCCCATCTTCTCTGTCCTCTTCCTATCAACATTATTTGCCATTCTTGGCATTTCATCTGATGAGGTACTCTTCTCCCCATGTCCTTCTTCATGAATAATCACAGAAAGTAAAAGTATTTCTTTTACCCAATGAAACATTTCCTATTGTTTCTGCAATATTTATTCCAAAATTTCAAATTATGGGTTTAAACCCCCTTGGCTTCAAAATCTTGCAGTACAAAATAAAGACTGTACCATCAACCACACACTTTCAGCACACGGAACAGATCATGTAAACTATTTTAAAGCCAATTATTATTGGAAGAACAGACAACCTAATGTTATTCACTAAGAGGTGTGTGAGGCAGGCCCATTTCTGAACTTGCCAGGAGTTTATTTTTGAATCCCGTTATGCAAGCTTATGGCTGCCTGTTCACTGTAATTCAGACTATGTGGGCCCCATGTGTATTAAGCAAGTGAACACAGAAGGGGAGTCAAATAGATTGATTGGAAGCCATTTTGAGTTGTGAAAGTCAGTTAATGGAGAGTTTAGATATTTTAGCACTTGAATTTGGTATTTATTTTACCTTCCCATGCAAGGTGGAACTTTTTTTTTTTTTTTTTTTTTTTTTAAAGTGGTCAGATTCTCCCAGCCTTACACTGAATTGTAAATCCCAGCTCCATTTCGACTCTTGTCTGTCCCCTGAAGGCAGAATGGCATTAATTGTCATTAGTATTGGGCCTTCCATGTTCCCAAATGCCCCCCAGCTTCTAAAGGAACACTAAAGCCCAATGATGCACAAAGCATATCCAGTCTGCTACACAGATGTATACTGTAGGAAGGCTGGGTGACTACTTCAGAACGAAATGTTAGCTCCCCTTTGTGTCTCTTTCTCAGTCCTAGGATTGACAAAAATCAATTATTTAAATAAAATCAATTTATTTAAATCAGATTTTTTAAACAACATAAACTAAATACAGGCTTTAGCAGCTATTTAAAATTAAATCTGAATTTGACAACCTATGTTAAGGACTAAATTTATTATAAATTAGTTAAAGATTTTAAACTAAACGTAAAATGAATATAAAGCTACACATATTTACTGGTGGAATGGCTAAGCTTATGGAACCAGAGCTGGTAAAAGGGCTAAACCGCTTTGGATAGCAGGTGCAGAAAGGTTATTTGTACATTACAGTTATTCAACTAGTTTACTTAAATAACTAATTTGTTCAAAATTCAGAAATCCACTGAAAATGGACAAAGCAGGACAGCATGTCTCTCTCTTCTAATCTACAAATAAAAATGAAATGAGAAAATGAGATCAGTAAGTTCTAAAATCCTGAAGTTCTAAAATCTTGAAACAATCTGCTCATTTCACTAAACGACCAATATTTCATAAAATTAGTTAGTTTTAAGTGCAAAACTCATTTGATAAATTTTATTTTCTTATTTATCCAGCATATTTATACATAGAAATTAAGGCCAGATGGGGCTATTGGATCATGCAGATTTTTAATTTAATTTATGTGTACATATATAAAATAAAAGTAATTTAAGGCAGTTTAATTAAAAATGCTGGGGGGTTTGTGCATTTTTAACTGATTTTAAATGTCTGTCCAAATTGAACGTGATACAAATTGCAAGTAATAATTAAACAAGGTATATACCATTCGCCATTTTTCTGACATAATGTAAAATGAAGATTCTGAATATATGTAAATGAAGATAAATAACTGATTAAATAAACATGCATTGCTATAGCATATCTTCCTGGTTAGCAAAAAGAAGCACCAAATTTAGTGTAAAAGCTAAATTTAGCAGTAAATTCATATGTTGTAATGGGCACAACCCAGAGTCAACTTTTTTAAAAAGAAAATAACTAAAAATTAAAAATGCAAAACACTATTAAAATAGATAATTTAAATAAAAGTTTCCTGCCTGCTGATTTAAATCATTAATAATGCCAGTAATTTAAATTGCTCTGATTTAAATTAATTTACCTTCCCAGTCTACTGTATTCATTAAGCAATTAAAAAGAAGTGAGCAGTTTGATTTGATGTGATTTGTTTTTTATTAACGTCAGTTCAAGTTCTCAGGTGCAGTGACTTCTTGCATACATATGTACATACATACTTCACAGATGCAGAAGGGACTTGAGAAGAGAGGTCATCAAGTCCAGTCCCCTGCCCTCCTGACAGGACCAAACACCCTACCTGGCAGGATTTTTTTTTTTTATTTATTTGTCCCACACCCCTAAATGGCCTCTTCAAGGATTGAACTCACAACTTTGGGTTTATAAGGCCAATGCTCAAACCACTTCTTATTATTAAATCTTATGGCATTTGGGCATTAAACTGTCATGGGACCATCTATGTCTAACATAAGTTGAAAAAATAATAATATAGAGCCTGAGCTATTTGTTCAAAACGAGAACCAGCTCGCCCCATATTTGGGTAAATTATCACCATAGCAAAAATACTAGAAGCACAATTCCTTAGAGTATTTCCATACAATGAAGGTGGGGACAGGGATATTCAAGGAAGACAGGCAACTCAATAGCAAAAACCAGTTCTGGCAGGTAGTAATGCCTAATAATAGGTGAGACATTCTCTACAACAAGGAAGTGGGGTCTAATGGAAGATCACAACTTTAATTGTATTTATCTGAACAGTTTGAGTGCAGCCATGCTTTTAACGTCTCAAATGTCTGGGGATATAAATACCAACATCATGTAATCCACAAACAAACACCCACTAACCAGCATCACCAAATCCATCTCTCACCATTTTTTAAAACAAAAAGCAGTCAAGTAGCACTTTAAAGACTAGCAAAATAGTTTATTAGGTGAGCTTTCGTGGGACAGACCCATTTCTTCAGACCATAGCCAGACCAGAACAGCACTTTTTTTAAAAGTAACAGAGAGATAGCCGTGCTAGTCTATCAAAACAAAAAAGCAGTCCGGGAGCACTTTAAAGACCAATAAAATAATTTATTAGGTGATGAGCTTTTGTGCGACAGATCCACTTCTTCAGATCAGAGCCATACCACAACAGACTCAGTATTTAAGGCTTGGAGAACCAAAAATAGTAATCAAGAATTAGTCAATCTTGATTACTATTTTTGGTTCTCCGTGCCTTAAATATTGAGTCTGTTGTGGTATGGCTCTGATCTGAAGAAGTGGGTCTGTCCCACGAAAGTTCATCACCTAATAAATTATTTTGTTGGTCTTTAAAGTGCTACTGGACTGCTTTCACATTTTTTAAAAGTCTTTCAAATTGGTGTTCAGCTTAAAGCCCTCACAAATAGAGTCACAGTGATTAGTCAGGAATCTCAACACTCTTTTTCATGGGTTTTCAAGACTTTTGGAAACCATCTCATAACCTGAAAAGTAAACAGCTACCACAGGTTCCAAAGACCCATATAAAAATGCTGGAGTCATAGTGTCTGAGAACAGATCCATCTAATTTAAAGTGCCAGTCATGGTGTAGCACATATGTCATTGTTATGGAAGTCATGCCTTTATGTAAGCTGCTTTTTGAGCCTGAAAACTCACCTGGCAGCAATGAAACATGATGTTTTAAATGGAGTTAACCATTTACACATCTCCCATGCTGTTCAGGTTTTGTAGGGTCCCAAATCCAAATCCAAACTTCCTACCCCAACAATAAATGGATCTTATGGGTATACTGTAAACTAAGGGTTAGGAGTTTGCAGCAGACCTATGAATTACAAAGTGTGTTTACCAAGGAATGCAACTTAGGGCACAGATTTCCAAGCTATTATCTTTAAACCACAAGTTATCTACAGAGTCCTTGCTTGCAACCTGTGGAGATATGGCTGGCCACATGGTGTTAGATTTCTTTTTTCCATTTTTGACCAACTGAAAACAAGGGCTTGGGAGACGAAATGCTGAGGGAAAACAGATGGGGTGGTATGATTTAACTTTTTTTCAGAAAGAGAAAAGACATTGCAATAAGCACAGCTAAGCACTGAAATCTGTAAGATTATCTTTCCATGGAGATCAATTACGGCAGTTCCCAGAGGGATGTTAGACAACTATGACTGAAAGGGGAGATGTGCAGAAGACATTCTCCATTAGGATGTGGCCCACTCTGAAGAAAGACTGGAAGCCCTTCCTTGGAGTATTGCTAAGGACAGATAAAAGCATGAATTAAAGCGAGCAATGTTTAATTTATAAACCTTATGACTGCTAGATAATTATTCATTTGGACGGAAAGTACTGAAGATTCCATCAGGATATCGTAACCATTAGCAGATGGAAAGGAGCAGTGATAGCTTAGAAAAAACACAAGGAACAAAAAAAAAACCTGATACGCTTGCCCAGCTCTGATTAGAATGACAGCTGAGTAGAACTTACAGACCCTGGATAGAATTCAACCCTGGAGCAGTCTGGGAGCAACTCTGTAGGAGTCATGTGGGTAATCTCTTTCAGCTATGGACTGGAAATAGATCAGAGGGTGATGGAGACATAAAATTTCCAGATTTAATTAATAATTGCTTCTTGACACAGCTAATCCAGAAATCCTCAAGGGGACAGGCAATTCTTGATTTAGTCTTCAGTGTGCACTAGAGGTCCAACCTAATAGGTGAATACAGTTGAACTGTTTGATAAATAACAACCACCAAGCTGCTCCTAGGCAGATGCATGGTCCTGAACAACACTCTCTTCTACCCCAGGGCCTGGGGGCCTTCCTGCCCCTGCTCCACCCCTTCCCCAAAGCCACCAACCCCTTCTCTCCCAAGCAACACCAGGAGCCAGCCAGGCCCCAAGATCCCACATTCCCCTGAAATCCCATTGAAGAAAATAGAAAGGAGCAGAGGTGACCAATACCAGGATTCTGAGGAGGCACTGGCCAAGTGCCCCTGCTTCGTCCCCCACAACTCCACCCATGCCCCATCTCTTCCCCTCCCAGGCCCTTCCCCCTCCAGCCCCTGCTCTGACCTTGCCCCACCCATGTCCCTCCCTTCTTGCCCATTCCCTCCCCGCCACTGCCCACCTCTTCCCAGAGAAACTAAACAGACAAAGATTGCTGCTTTTGTTACAATCACATCAGCAGCAGGAGGACTGCCAAACAATCAGTGGTGCCATTGGATGACTAAAATGCTAAAGGATCACTCAAGGAAGACAAAACTTGCAGAGAAGCTAAATGAATTCTCTGCATAAATCTTTACTGTGGAGGATGCAAGGAAGAGTTCCACACTGGAACCATCCTTTTCAGGTGACGTATCTGAGGAACCAGACAGATGTGTCAGCAGAGTGGGTTTGGAACAAACTGATGAATTAAACTATATTAAGTCACCAAAACCAGATGGTATTCACACAAGGGCTCTGAAGGAATTCTATATGGAACTGAAGAACTGTGGTAGGTAACTTCTCACCTAAATCTGCATCTGCAGACGACTGGCAAATGGCTAATGTAACACCAATTTTTAAAAAAAATGATCCAGAGGCAATCTGATAATTACATGAGAATAAACCCAACTTCAGTACTAAGCAAGCACGTGGAATTATAGTAAACAAAAAAAAAACAAAAAACAAACACATACCAGAATTCGCAGACTATAGATGTTCAGGAGGAGTCCAATGTGACTTTTATATAGGGAAATCATGCCTCACCAATTTATTAATTCGTTAAGGAGGGGCCAGCAAACATGTGCACAAGACTGATATATTATATTTGCTTTTCAAAACGCCTTTGACAATTTCCATCAGAAAAAGCTCTTGAGCAAAGTGAGCAAGCATAGGATAAAGGGGAGGTCTTGTCATGGACAAGTAACTGATTAAAAGATATAAAACAAAGGGTAGGAATAAATGGTCAATTTTCACACTGGAGAGATGTAAATAGCAGGGTCACCAGAGGAAAGGAGCAGTGTGCTAGCAGAGTATATGCACAAAACAAAATTCCTCAAGACAGTTAAGTCCAAAGCTGACTGCAAAGAGGTCTCGCAAAACTGGGTGATAAAATGGCTAATGAAATTCAATGTTGATAGATGCAAAGTAATGCACACTGAACAGCATAATCCCAGCTATATGTACCAAAGTATGAGGTCTCAATCAGCTCCAACAATTTTTGCCTTCATTGTGGCTAGTTCACGAAAATATCTGCTCCATGTGCAGTGACAGTCAAAAAAGCTAATAGAATATTAGTAATCATTAGGAAAGGGACAGGTAAAAATACACAAAATATGGTATTGCTACTATATAAGCTCGGATACACCCATACTTTGAACATACATGCAGTTCTAGTTGCTCTATCTTAAAGATTTTAGAACTGGAAAAACCCAGAGAAAGCAACAGAAAATAACAGGTTCCATATGAAGCAACAGTTTCTATACGAAAAGAGATCAAAAACAATGTGATTGCTCATTTTAGAAAAGAGATAACTAAATGAGATATAAACAAATATAAACAGAGACTGATAAAATCATAAGTGGTGTGGAAAAAGTGAAAAAGGAAGCGTTCCTTACTGCTTCATGTAAAACAAAGCCTAGGGTCACCAAAAGAAACTAGTGGGCAGCAGGTTAATTACAAACACACGAAGAAGTACTTTTTCACACAATTCCCAGTCAAGCTGTTGAACTCACTGCCATGGGAAATATGGCTGGATTCTAAACAAGAATTGCATGTGTTCCTGGACGATCCGTCAATCAATGGCTATTCGCTAAGACTGTTAGTGATGCAACCTCATGCTCTGGATCTCCCTAAATCTGCCTGCCAGAAGATTCATCACTTGATAAATTGCCTTATTCTGTGAATTCCCTCTGAAGCATCTGGCACTGGAAACTGTCAGAAGACAGGATACTGGGCTAGATGAACCACTAACTGTGAGGAATCATGGGCTCTGAAGCTGGGCCTAAAGGCACCCGGGCAGCGCTCAGGCCACAACTGCCATCCAGCAGCTCACCAGTGAGTAATAAGGAAAGGGTACAGCAAAACATTATCTCTTAAAGGACCCCCTCCCCCAAAGCTTCCAATTGGTGGAAACATCCTGCCCCCAATTGGCAGAGGAGTGCTATATAAATCTGATTCCTGAGCCCTACATTCCTGTTTGCTCCCAGTTCCTGTTGTCAGGCCCTACACCAGGGTCCCACTCTTCCACCTTTCCTGTGACGCTGTCTCCGGCTCTCATCTTCACCTTACTACCCATCAATGTCTTTGGGTTTGACCTTTGGCTCCACCCACAAAGCATGACTCATGCACTGAACACTAGGCATGAACACACATGCACTGCTAGCGGCCATTCTTGTATTTCTACAACAGACATGAATTGTGCTTGTGCCTCTCTCTTCAGGGCTCCATTTGTTGATGCAGGGCACATTGCTCTCCAGAAAAAATTAGTCTTCCGTGTGGTTCACTCCAGACTATATTAAGGCTGAACCAACAGTTTGATGCTTAAATCCCTGAAGGCCAGCATCTTGAAGGAAGATAACATAGCACCCTGGAACAGATGAATTTGGGAAGAGAAGAATGAGGTGGGATGGAAGGGGAGAATGGCAGGGAATGTTGCAGATGATAACAGAGATTGAGGGAATAAGAAATGTGGGCAGGGCAGTTTTCTCAATGAGTTGGAGGACAGCAGAAGAAGAGAGAGATTAAAGATAATAGTTCCTGAATTTTTGGGATCGGGATTGTGTCTTTGCATTATGTTATGTATTATCCTCGGTATAATATAAATAATAAATAGCAGAAAGAACATATAAAAGAGCAAGAGAAAAAGTTGCCCTTTAAAGCTGGAGTAGATTCTGTTCTCCTCTTGGTGTAAATCCATTAAAGACAGTGGAGCTGAAGAGCTCTACAGTTAATGTAAATCAGATTAAAATCATGCCCCAAAATCTCCAACAGCGCCAGGACTTTGGAGATTTATTTGAAAATGTAAATGCACACAAAGCAATTTTTTTTAAATATTGCCTTCAAGTCACAGTCAGGTTCTTCCGCCTGACAGAATTAAGAATGTTAGCAAGCAAGAGGCAGCTAATCTCACTCTTTGACCAGGGACGGCTCTGGACTTCACAAATTCCAAGCTGCAATTGTGACACCTCCTCTTTAGTTCTGAGGCTAGTTGCCCACACAATCAGGAAATCATTCTTTGAGGACAAAGGGACACATTGTCTGATAATGTAAATTAGCCCAGTGGCACTGCAATCAACAGAGCTATGCCATTTCATTGCATCAGAGAATTTCACCCCTCTGTTCACTGCATCCCCAAGTCATGTAATTTGCTATTCTTCAAATTATAAATCAGTTCATTTACAGTGAATTCAGTGGGGTTACTCATAGTAGTAAAATTAAGCATGTGCATAAATGTTGGCAGACTTGGGTGCTTAAACTTGTAAAGTTTGATCTTGAAGTTTTAGGTTATTGACTGAGTACAGCTGATGCTTTGTTCTTTCCTTGACCACCTTCCAACAAAGTAAGACAGATATATAAAAATATATTAGATGATTTTTAAAATAATTTATAATAATTCCAACAAATTCCTTACAAAAACTCAAGCTGTTGAGTGCTTTGGCTGAAAGCAAATCTTACACAAAACTGCAGGATTGGATTTGCTAATCCCCCTCACACACCCAGCAACCAACTTAAAATACATGAAATGAAAGTAATATTTCTCCCAAATTAAAATACTTTTGATTAATTACACACACATAAGGGCTTATCTTGTTCCCACTGAGCTCAATGGCAATATTCGAACTGACTTCAAATCGGTATTTTCGTGCCTCTTGAGACAGAGATATCTGCAATCCATCTGCTTCAGAGAGGGGTCCCACTTCTACAACACAACTTCTTGCCACCCAGGTCTGTATTTGCTCAGTTGTTTTATAAGGAAATTAAAGCCACTGATATCTACGTTTCAAACAAAAACAAAAGAAAAAGCAAACAAACAAAATCAAATAAGCAAACCACAGTAGTGAATCCCAGAACCTGGATCAACCGACTTACCTTGTAGCACTAAAAAACAGAAGCATGGGTGTTTCAACTCCCCTCTTCCTGGGTTTCAGAACCAGGGCTCCAGCACAAGAAGTAATTGGTATGTTTAGCCTCAAGTCTGAGTTAGTTGACCCACGTGCTGACACTCATTGCCATGGAGCGCTGCTTCACGAGGGGTAGCAATTCCTGATCCTGCAACATGTCCTTCCACTGAACTTCAAGAACTCCTAACCATCCCCAGGTTTCAGCCCCCCAGCAACACAACCTCTTGTCAGATACAGGCAAGAAGCTCTGCCTCTGGAATATAAAGGTATATATGGAATATATATAATGGCTGGGGGTGATAGAAGTGAATATGAAAAAAAAATACTTCAGCTAATATAATAACCTAATTAATGCACTGACTTAACTTTACAATAGTGGCTGTGACTTGTCATTCTTGGTGAATGACTATCCTGCTCTCATACCTTCCTAAGAGAAAGTCCCCTTGGTTGGACTCTCAGCCTATGGTTACATTGCAGCCCTACTTCAATATAAGATATTTCAAAACATCTTATTCTAAAATAACACAACAGCACACAAAATGCATTTCGAAACACCACTGGAGCCCATTATGGTTTATTTATAGCGTTGATTTCAAAATAGGCATTATTCCTCTCACTTTGGCTGTGGCCACTCTAGCCTTCTCCTTTTGGGGGGCATGGTAATGAGGCACTTTGGTAGATACTAATGAGGCACTGCTATTAATATGCAGAGCCTCACTAGCATAAGGGTGGCTGCATGCACTTCTGAAGTGCTGCTTTCTAAACGCATGCCGCCCATTTAGCCAGGGTCTTTTGAAACAACTCCAGTTTCGGAAGCCCCTTCTTCCCAAAACCAAACGGGAAGAAGGGGCTTTTGAAATCAGGGGGTCGTTTCAAAAGCAGCACTTTAGAAGCACACACAGCCGCCCTTATGCTACTCAGGTGCTGCATATTCATGACAGTGCCTCATTAGCATCTGCCAAAGTGCCTCATTACCATGCCCCCTCTGAAAGGAGAGGGCTAGTGTGGCCACAGCCTTTTGAGGGTTACCAATTCTGAAATAAGCACCTGCTATTTTTAATTTATTTTGAAATAGTGTGTGTGTGTAGTGTAGATGGTAGCTGCTGTTATTTCAAAATAACTGAGTAGTATAGCCATAGCTTCAGGGGGCATCAGATTTCTAATTCTCAGATGCATTCTTTGCTGGATTTTAGTGCCTGATGCAAAGCCTGCAGAAGTCACTAGCTTCCATCAACTTCTATTATTTTCAATCTGGCCCCCAAATTCACCCTAAAACAAAACAGCCAAATGAAAAGAAAAATTGTTTTGCTGTCACTACATCTGGTACTTCAGGAAAGGCTGATGCAGACGTCCCTAGGCATGCCTGTGGATTCTGCTGATGATGTTACAAGTCAGATACCAAGGTAATGAGGTGCCAGGCCTGAATCGAGCACTTCTGTGGCAAACATAGAAAGTCTCTGTAACAACCAGATCAGGAAGCCCATGTAATGCTAAACAAATTGCTACCATGCTCTGTCTGCTATGTCTTTCATGGCTTTTTTTGTTGGGGGAGAGAGGAGAGATCTTTTCCCCCAAAGAAAAATATACCCCATAGGACCTATTTTCTTTTCCTCCTGTAACCTTGGTGCACACATTAGAGAAAACTTACAGATGCAGTACACATAAAAATAGCTAGAGATCTTACAGCTGTTGTTAATTTCCAAAGTACTCAACCTTGCCCATTTAGTGACAGAACAATATGATTCAGTTTCAGTCCTGGCATGAATATTGTGCTTACAGGAGGCAGATATTTCAGCCAGAATGAATGCCAAAGGCAAGCAATGAATCTGACTGTCAAGAAGAGGAGCAAGAGGACAGATTGGAATGATCAAGACTACAGAACGTTCACAAACTCTGTCTGCCTTCACATTCTCATTGACATTAGACAGTCAATTACAAGTTGATTATAATCAGGCTTGCTGACTTCTTGGCAAGTAAAGCAGAAAAATGTGAGTCGCGAGAGCTCACGAACTGGAAAACATTTTTAAAGCTGAAGAGCAGATTTTTCTTTAAGTGCTGTAACAATGTGTATTTCAGGTTTTCTCCCCCTAAATAAAGCTCAGTTTCACATTTGTCAATGGTTCATATTTTCTTCTAGCTGATTACAGAACAAGGTAACTGCAAATTCTAATAGCCGTTTCTAATGAACAAAAGACGTACCACTCAAGGTTTGTAAGCAATGGCCAAAGAGGCAAAATGCTTCAGGATTACCTAAGAAGGATGTGACACTTCAGGCTTGTGTACATGGGGGTTTCTTTTTTTTGGAAAACGCATCTTCCACCCACCCCCATTTTTATGTATGTATGTATGTACGTACGTACGTACGTATTTAGGAAAAAACATGCACCCAAAGTGTTCACACAGCCAAGCAGGATAACTTGAGGTAAGAGGGCTTTTCCCTCAAAATAATTATTCCAGCTCTGTAAATGGCTTCTGCCACACACACCCCACCCCGCCCTCTTTAGTGTGCAAAAGGAATATATGTGAACAAAGGACAGCTGCTCCTTTTGCAATGCTGTGGCTGTGCCCTGTGGCTGTAAATGAGAATGCTCCTTTCATAATGCTGTGGCTGTGTGAATACAATTTTCCAACATTTCTTTAGACATTAGAACATCAAAATAAGTAACAAGAAAAACGCTGCAGTGTAGACATCGCCTGAAAGTACTTAGTTACACAGGCTCTGAGCCACATTTCACAGGACCCACAACAAACCCGTAACACAGGCTCCCCTCACATCCCAACCCACTGATCCTATTTAAAAGGAAGAAAACACAATATTTTATTTCTGAAATGACGCAAATAGCCCTTCTCACTTTATACCTTTACATTTCTGGCCTTTGTCAGTGAAAAATCATGAATGATCTCTCTAAAGTCAAGGTTACTTGTGAGCCCACACTCACAAAACAAACAAGATGACAAGCATTCCTGTGATACAGAAAATTGTGTGTAGCTTTTGATGAGTGCCAGTTTGCTAAAATTTGTTTCAGCCTCTGACACAGTATTGGACAATGTGCAAAAAATATGTAGGGCTATGAGCACTTCACTGGAAATTAGTGGCTGCCCACTTAAGTCTGGCCTCCCCCAGAAAGCCTGCAGGCCACAGGAGACAGCTGAAAAATGGCAGCCCCTGCAGCCTGGCCCTACGCAGACAGCTTGCTGATCTTGGTGGGAGAGGACAAAGGGGGTAGCTCCCTGCAGCCTGGTTCTCCTCCTTAGAGGAGGCTATGGGGCTGCTACTGGAGGTTGGGACGGGGAGATAGTTGAAGGTGGGGAAGCCCCTGCCCCCTCCAGACAGCCTGCAGACCATGGAAGCACCTGGAGGGTGGCAGCCCCTGGAGCGTGGCCCCTTTGCAGGCAGCCTGCAGGCCACAGAAGGGCAGTTCAGACATGTAGTGCTCATTCTGAAACAGTGCCGTTGCAGGCCATTATGGTTCATGTCAAAATAGCGCTATTCTGTGTCTTGACAGCACCTACTTAGAATAAGCTATTTCAAAATAGGCATTATTCCTATGAGGTTTACAAAATTTGAAACAACACACCTCCTATTTTGCATTTATTTTGGAATAGCGTGTGTGTAGTATAGATGCTTGCAAAGTCATTTCAAAATAATGGCTGTTATCTCTAACTTTGCGGTGTGGCTTTAGCCCCCTAATCCATGGACCACATTTTGAAAACCCTTCGTCTATTTTCTAATAATTTTTTAAAGGTTTTAAAAGGACATGAGAAAGGAAAGCCATTTGTCTTTTAAATAGAGTATACAAGTAACCGAACTAAAAATGGATCTTGCCCATGAGCGATTAACAACAACAAAAAGTTCACCTCTTTCTGAGATGCATTTTTTCCATAGATTACTCATGACCTTTCCTCTACTATCCACACTGCACTGAATTCTACTGAATTTTTGCATCACAACATTTGGCTACCCGTTTCTGGAATCACTCATACTGTGTGTTACAGGAATATTTACTGGAGAAAGGCTTTTTCTGGAAAAATGATCACAATATCTTTTAATTTAATGTGTAAAATTTAAGAGCTTGTACTTTCTTCATTTGGGAGAGGAGGGACTTTCTAGAATCACAGATTAGACTCCAGCCTAGTGTTTATGGAGCAGAGTTACTAAAGAGGCAGCCCTGAGACCAAATTCAGTGTGTGTCGGCTTGTGACTAAGGAATAAAAGTAGCTGGTCAAATTGCTTGTTTTTTATTCTGGTAAACCTTAGGTTTAAAAAAATATATACTTCTGTCTAAAGAGATACAAACGTAAGCCAGTTTCACAATTACGTGCCCCCATATTTAAGTTCTTTATCTTTTGTTTCTTGTGGTTTAGAGGCTATTTCTTACCACTCCAACTTGCTAATGGAAATTAGCTGGTGGCAGAATAATAGATCTACAGGCTGCGTAAGTAGAATTTTAAACAAAAGGTTAAACAGGCTACATCTGTGTTGAGCCAATGGATAAATTAATTGATTTCGGGGGACATGCTGTAAGACCTAGCTATTCACGTAGGCTCATAGAACACTAGAACTGGAAGGAACCTCTAGAGGTCATCAAGTCCACTCCCCTGCCCTCACGACAGGACCAAGCACCATTTAGATTAGGGATCTGCAACCGAAATAGCGAGAAGAGCCATTTTTTCAAATTCACTTACCAAATCAATCAATACTTCAATGCACGTCAATACAAGATGGTCCTTAATAAGTCACACCAAACCATACCTTTCGTAACCCCTATTTTAAGAACAGCGCACACACAGTGATTTGTACTGGTTAGAAATTTTAAGTTACTTTCATCCCTGGGCTGGACAGCAAATGAGGACAAGGAAAACGCTGCGCCTGGAGATGGGCTGTTAAGCAGGAAGGAACAAAGTTTCCATCAACCCTCCACACCAGTGTTTCTCAGCCTTGTTTTTTTAAATGAAGTGCCATACTCCTTTTATTATAGGTACCCACAGCCCAGCCCCCACTTTACCCCAATCCCCATTTCTCTCTTCCAGAGACAGGCACCCCCAGCTCTCCTCCCTGCCCCACTGTAATCCAGTGCCACCATCGCCACTGCCACGTGCTTCTCTCTCAAAGTGCTGGGGCGGGACACGTGTACATGGTGATGCACAGTGCTCCAATGGCTGCAGGTATTCTATTGCTCTAAGAGCTGCATGTGGCTCAGGCACGTGTAGCCCCTGGATTTCTGTCGTGTCCCAAGGTCGGCAACCTGCCAGCAGAGCGGGAGCCTGCCTGAGGCAGCTCTGTGGGCAGGCCTTGCCTGGGGGACTCTTGTCAGTGGAGCACAGTAGAGAGCCACAGAGGAATCAGCGGCAGCAGGAGCCATAAGTTGCCAACCCCGATCTAGATCAACCCTCATAAACATTTATCTAACCCACTCCTAATATTTCCAAGGATGGAGATTCCACAACCTCCTGAGGCAATTTAATCTAGGGCTTAACCAGCCTGACAATGAAGAAGTTTTTCCTAATGTCCACCTTAAACCTCCCTTGCTGCAGTTTAAGCCCATTGCTTCTTGTCCACTTGCTCTCAAGTGTAAAGTGGTTTAAGAAAGGTTAGGATATCTTAATTTTGTGGTTGGTGTTGACTGTTTCTCAACACACAAAGCAAATACACTCAATCAGAACTACTTTCACTTTAGATGAAAAGAGCAACAAAACAGTCCTCAAGTGAAAAATCATTCCTGCCTATATGACCCACACCAGGTGTAAACTTATGCCTTCAAAATATAGCATGAGTGGGATATAGTCTTTCTTGTATGCACAGGAGTGAATTTTGCTTTCCATGAGGGAGCACGTGTGACTCAGCTGACAGGCTGCACTGAACACACATTAGCTGTCTGTCTCTGTAGCAAGCAGAAATTTAAAGACGAATAAAACAGAAAAGCAAAACAGTTACATAAGCACAAAAGAGGATCTCCAACGTCATTTGCTGATATTGGTTCTTATTTGATAAATGTAGATTGACGGTTTTATGGTGGTGGGAAGGGGAGAGTTCTACCTGTGTGCAGAGGCTACAAAAGATAGACTATCAATTTGAAAACCAAACACCCTAATGTAAATAGGCATGCAAATTAATTGCATTGGACCTTGATGCTCTCGGCAAGTTTGCAGAGTTACCCCAGACATGGCAAAGGTGTTCAGAATAATAGAAAATATTATACAATTATTTTTTAACTAATACACTAAAAACATTTTACAATCTCTAGGAGCTCATGATAGCCAGCAAATAGACACTGGGTCCCACAGCATTTGCTGGCACGCATTTGATTTCTTCTCACAGACAATTCTTCCTGTTTTCACTGTTGTTTCTCTTTATCTGAAGCCAGGAATTTTGTTTGGCCAATGGCTTAGGCATGGTTACTAAAGCAAGCAGCTTGCATAACTGGTTGCTTTTATATGTCAATTAAAATAATATGAATGTGGTTCAAAAGCTTTTTTAATTATCTAGGTCAGGGTGTCCAATACATGGCCCGTGGGCCAGAATCTGGCCTGCGAAGGCTTTTTATCCAGCCTGCAAAGACTCTTCCTGAGGCAGTGACACCATTTTAACCAAGCCAGCCAAAGTGAGCGTGGGCTCCGCGATGTAGCCAGCTGGGGCAGGGGTCGGCAACCTGCGGCTCTTTAAGAATCCACTTGTGGCTCCCTTCCCTGGCTGAAATAATGAGACTAAATTTAGTTGGTTTAATGGCTGGCAGGCTAGCAGGAGGGATCCATACATTAAACCAATTACACTTAGTTCCATTATTTCAGCATGGCAGGGCAGGGAGCCATGCTGCAGGTGGGGGAAGTGAGCAGGAGAGCTGGGGGGAGGGACGGTTGAGTCTGCCCCCACTGGAGCCGCACAGCCCCACTGAGAGGGGGAGGGGGAAGCGTCGGCCACAGAGCAGCAACATGGAGCTTGTTGTCTGAGACAGGTTAAACCTGGGGATGTGAGGAGGGGTGTGACTTGGGGCTATTTTGTGTTTGGCCCCTAGAGCATGTAAAAAAATTGCCATGTGGCCTCTGATGCAAAAAGGTTGGCCACCCTTGATCTAGGTTATTTCCTTCTGGTGGGGGGGGCAGCAAGCAATTGTGTGTTATATAAACAGCACAGGCACTGTGCATCTGTCCCTGATAAGGAGAAATTTACACAGACTGGTGTGAGAGACAAATGAACAGCATGAAACTTCAAAGCTGAGAAACCAGTAGTCTTAAGTTGCTGCTGGCAGAACAAGCTGTGCGTGTTGTGTGGCACACCCAGAATGAAATAAAATGGAAATGGCTTCTTTAGAAATAAAAGGTTAAAAAACAAATAGAGATGAGGCACCATTATTCCCCTCAATAGACGGGTGCCATTACTGAAGAGTTTTCAGGGTTTATTCAAAGACTGCAGGGGATTTAGGAGTCAAAAAAAAACCAGAAGCCCATAAAATCAGAGTGATGGGGAAGGGTCCACCCAAAACCTTCCTAAATCCTTACTACCATGTCCCCCTTTCTGACTGAGGGAACAGAGGTTTAGTGATGGAATATCATGAACATTTTCTTGTTCCATTTCTAATACTATATCCAAGTGAACCTTCACTATAAATATATAGAGCTGGAAAGGCACAGGAGGTCATTTAGTCCAGCACTCTATGCTGAGGCAGAATTAAGGGTATCTGAGCTGCTCCTGAGAGGTGTTGGTCTAACTGTTCCAAAAACCTCCAATGACAGCAATCCCATAGCTGTTCTAAGTAAGCTTTTTCAGGGCTGTCTTTATAATTAACTTCTTATTTAGAAAGGCTTTCCTAATGTCCAACCTAAACCCCCCTAGCTGCAAACTAAACCTAAGACTCATCCTGTCCTCAGGGGACATGGAGCATAATTGATCATCGTCCTGTTTATAACAATTTTTTTACATACTTGTTTTCCCATTTTATTTCAGGAAGAAGGGTTTTTTTGAAGATGGGGTTTATTTTCGAAAGAATCCCATCTACACTGCTTTTTTTTCTTTCAAAAGAATCTCTTCCGGACAGAGATTATGTAAATGAAGCACAAGATAAGTAAATCAGTGCCTCATCTGCATTTTTGATTTCCCTCATTTATATTCCTCTTTTGAAAGAGGAATGCAAGTGTAGACACGGCCTCAGAGAATAAAGATTAGGGCTGAGAGAAACTGATCATCGCTGGTGGAATGTCCCTGATGTTACGTCACTAAGGGTGTACTTAAGTCAGAACATTTCCATTGTACAGGCTTTACTTTGTTAATTATTGTGACTAGGTTTGAATGATGCTGTGGCTGATTTTATGTATTTCCCCCTCACCTTTTTACAGGGTAGGTACAACACAGTGAAACTGCTTCCCTGCCCCAAGGGCAGCCTTCCCTCCCACCCCATATGGAGGTTAGTTTCCCCTCTTTCCCTATCCTGTTTCAATGGGCCATAGAAGACATTACAATCCAACATTTTTTACATGCATAGAGGAAGGAGGGAGAGAGGCAAGGGGCACTGGGTGGCCTCCAGTAGGGAGTGATGGGGAAAGACCAGGCCAGGATCTCACAACTTCTGTGGCTATTGTCAAAAGTCCAGAAAGATTTCCCTCCAGTTCCACCACTGGAGTAACACCACTCTCCTCTCCCCTTCCCCTCCAGTTTACACTGCACTCTACCACCCCATTTTTCTGAGCTTCCTCTCAGACATTCTGTGGTTTACACTGCAATCCCCCACTGCAGTGTGTTCTCCCCCAACTTTCAGACTCTTTGGGGCTTGTATTCCCCCCACTGCAGTGCAGCCCCCATTACACCATCCCCTGGCCCCTTGAGGCCTGCACTGAGCCCCCCCCATACCCTACCCCCTCCCCAGGCACCATGAGGCTTTCACTGCACCCACCAGTACACCCTTGCCATATAACTCTGCCTCATGCTCCTCTGCCCCTTGCTCTGCCTTCTGCAGCTCCCTACTGCCACTGCTCCAGGCAGGCCCCCCTCCCCCTCCAGCCACATGGGTTTCACTACACCCCCTCATATACCGCCCCACATAACACTGCCTTGCACTCCTCTGCCCCGTGCTCCACTCCCCATGACTCCCTGCCTGCTGCTAACCCCGGCAGGCACCGCTCTCCGCCTTGGCCAACATGGGTTTCATCATCCATCTCTTTAGAGAGGTCACACACTCTTCTCTAGCTCGCATGAGTGGCAGAGGGTGGGCCAAACACCAGTCTCGAATCCTTGGGCTGCCCATGTCCAGCACATGCATATTAAAACCCCCTTGGCTCCCTGGGGTTTTAATATATGTGCGCTGGATACAGACAGCCCGAGGGGCCAGAATTGGTGTTTGTCCTGCCCCTACCTCTCGTGCATGCCAGAGAAGGGTGTGTGACCAGGTGGACTGCACTTAGTTTTATTAACATCTAGTCAAGGGCCGAAAATAAAAAATTAGTCAGAGGCCCTCTGGCTGCAAGTTTGACATGGCTGAACAATATTATCTTGGCTACCCTGTGGAGGAAATGGAGGCAAAAAGAAGAAGTGCTTGGGGCCCATTGCTGCAGAAGAATTAAGTGCTAGGATTAGAACTCAGAAATTTCTGGGCTTAAGCCTCCAGACCCCACCTCCCTCTCTCACTTTTAAACTAAAAGCATGTTTATACTTATGAGAAGATTGATGCTCTGGAGCTCAATCTTCTGAGGTTTGATTTAGCAGGTCTAATAGGTAACATGCTAAATCGAATAATCAAGATGTCAGTCAACCCTGGTACTCCTTGCAGTTACGAGGAGTAAGGGAAGTCTACAGGAAACTTTCTCCCATCAACCTCTCACTAATCAGGTTAAAGGTCCTGATTCTTAACCTCAGGGCACTCCATGGCCTGGGACCAGGGTATCTAAAAGAGTTCATAAGGCTCCAAGAAGAAGACTTATGGTGTTCAACAATCTTGCTTTTCTAGCACAATTGAAACTCAACCATAAGGGTAAAATTCATCCATACAGGAAATAGAACCTTCTCTGGGGACCATTAAGACAATTAAATAAACTCTCCCAAGAAGTAAGGAGAATTACAGACTTCTCGATCTTCCACTCATAGTGCAAGGCACATATCTTTCACCTTCATTTCTCTAATATAATCATGGCACATACTTCTCTCCCTGGGGGAAAGGAATAGAAAACAAACACTACATGACTGATATTAGCACATGTGCAAGGCACTCTTGCAAGAAACTCTGATACCAGGGTGATAAGCACGCTGTAAGAAGCTATACAGAACAAAATGTGCTCCCAGACAATAGTTTTGTACGATAAAAATACACATAACAAAAAGCCACCTGTTTTGTAATAAGATGTTTGTGACAAATTATTGTCATAACTAAATGTCACAATCTTCTTCAGGATCCTCCTATTAAACTGCATGAGAGCACTGAGCATTTGCCAGCTAAACATGACCGAGTCCTTCAATCTAATGATTTACCTACAGTCTCTTCCAAGGCCCTCTCTCGCACGCATCACTGTCCCCACTAGTTTAAAGAGACATGAATTCCACATTCATCCACATGCTATTCAACCTCCTAGAAAACCACTGAGTTACCAGGATGTAAATAAGTACAATTGTCAAGATAACTTTCATAATCTTCAACAAGAAGTCCTGTGGCACCTTGTACACTAGCAGATATTTTGGAGCATAAGCATTCGTGGGCAAAGACCCACTTCGTCAGATGCATGAGTGGGGGTGGGGTGGCAGAGTTCAGAGGGGTATTTAAAGAGTGGGGTCCCAGTAAAAGGGGGCACAGCTACCTCTCTGGTAATAATCTTCAACCTTTACTTCCATTGAAGAACACACTATTTCATGAGGATCTCTGCTAAGATCAGTGGGATCACACATGGAGTAATGGGCTGCAAAGAGTAAAGACTGGTCTACATGGGAAATTCACAGGGAAGATAGTGCAAAATAGCAAGGATATGAATTTAAAGCACAATAGTTACCCCAAATTAACTCCCTTTGCAAATGCTGGGTCTGTGCTAAGAGACCCTTTGAATGTGTGCACTTTCAGTAGCCACAGGTATTCCACATTAGCTCTTTTGGACTTTTTCCCCACAGCAGACAAGCCACCACGTGAGTTACTGTATGTCTTCCCTACCAAGTTTTGTTGACAAAACTTATGTCAACAAAAGAAAAAAAGTGCCACTGGGTGTTCACACTTGCTCCCTCTGCCAAAAGATCATACCCACATTGGGGGTGCCGCCATCGACAGTGTGAGCAATGCACTTTGGCCACATATCCTACAGTGCAGTGTTGTGGGAAGGTAGAGCTGATCTTGGGATTCCCTCTGAGTTCTCCCACGGCCTTCTCAGCTGCTTGGAGTGCATCAGGAGTAGCTCTCTCTCTGGGAGCTCTCTGTGCTGAGGAACTTCAAAGCAGCGCTACAGCTTGTCCTGCCCCCCTGCAGCAGCAGTCTGCCTGGGCTGAGGAACAGTCCAATGACTTGTTTTTTGGTTTGTTCTCCAAATGGAGCAGATCACTCAGTTGTCAGATACTCCCCAGAGCTTTGAAAGGAAACGGGCACAAGCCTGCACAGCAGCAGATCAAAACATCAAGCAGAGCCATCAAGGCAAGCGTAGTGTGACAGTAGCAGAGGCCAGTTTGGTCGACAAAGTAAACGGCAGCTGGCTCTTTCTCAACAATAAAGGGACGGAAGAAGAAAAGAAGGCTCTCATAAGCGCAGTTTTTTGTCATCAAAAATGGGTGCTTCTCCTGACAAAAGTCACACTGAAGTATGAACACACTCGCTGTTTTCTTGCCAAAAAGGCAGTTTTTGCCAACTGAACTTGGTAACGTAGACAGATCCTGCGACCGTTAGAAACTGGGCCAAAGCAATTACTTTCTTACCATCATTTATAATGGCAAGAGTTTTCTTTCAAAGATTATCTCATGCCTCCATCCTGCAATATGTTCCGTATCTCCCTGTACGGAAGGGACAAACCTTATTTTTCCACAAAACACTGACCTGTTTGTCCAGTCTGTCCCTTCTAATTCTCTCTTAGCTCAAAAGAGAATTTCTTTCTCCAAAAGGTCCCTACTTATAAGCTTTCAAGTGGTGGCAGATAGGATCTTACAAGCACATACTCACTAGTTGTAAGATTACCAAGTGTTGCATTCATGACTGTTGTTACGAGGGGAAAATAGCACTGAAACAATTGTTCCAAACAATATAAAACACTTTATAGAGTTTTCTAATGGATTTAAGAAAAAAAAAATGTAAAAAGCAGGTCAGTTGGCCTTGCCACAGATAAATAACTGAAAACAACCAATTCCTGATTCCACACTGAGTAAATGAAATATCCAGTGTTCACTATAATTACTGCCTAATTACTGTTTAAATGAGGTTTCACTTGTGCCACATAGCTCAGTGACAGAGACCAAGCATTACATTAAATTATGCTTTATATATCAATTACAAAAGGTATTCCAGACTGGTCTAATCTCTAACCCTGCAGAGATGTATTTTTTTAATTGACTTGAACCCTTAAATGGAAAAGATCTGCAGCATGTATCACAGGGAGTTAGACATTCATAGTTTCTCCATTCATGGTTTGTGAAGAAGAAGAATAAAAAAATCCCCACCACATCCTTTCACTGATTCTAAGACTGGTTTGATCTCCTTCAAAAACACAAGCCTGGATCACAGGGGTCCCTTGGGGCTGTCACCTAGTATGCAGATCAAGCCCCTGAGCTGACCTTGCTACCCTCTGGAGCCCCCCACCACCCTGTCCTGCTAGGCCACAAGCTTTGGTCACCCTCAGCCATGGCACAAAATTGGGGTTATCACTCCCCTGTGGAGCGACACAGACACTGAACCAGCTCTGCACTAGCAAGGTTCAAGTACAACGCTGTTGACAGCGCCCAGGAAACCATCCCCCCAAAAGGTGCAAAATCCTGAATAAATCTATTTCACCCTGTGTGAAGATTTCACACAGAAAAAGCTCATAAAAAAGGAGAGAGTTAGAGACACAGTAGTTGCTCCCTCTCCCGCTTAACAATTATTTACACTAGACTTGATAATAAACAAATGTGTTTTCATTAAGGACAGTAATCCCTCGTGGTAGAATTTCGCATAAATTGGGGAAGGTTTGGGTGATGGGTTGGGGGCCCTGGGAGGGGCGGGGGGTTAAGCCTGGGGTGGGTTAGGGCTGCGGGGCGGGGGGGTGGGAGCATGCAGGGGGTTGGATCCAGGCAGCTGGGGGTTGTGGCGGGGGTTGAGCTTGACCAGGGGTTGGAGCCGGGGTCGCAGGTGTGGTGGATAGGGGGTTTGGAGCTGGATCCCCACACGTGCATGTATTGGGGGTTGGGAGCTCCATGCACAGGTTGAAGCTAGAGCCCGTCATGGCGGGGGTGGTGGGGGGTGAGCTGGGGTTGAGGGACTTGAACAGGGTGAACCGGGGTGGAGGGGGTAGAGGCTCAGGTGCCTGCAGCCACTAACAGCTGGAGCCCAGCGTGCATGCGGGGCTGAGCTGGGAACAGTGGGGGGTTTAGCTGGGCGGAGAGGGGATTGAACAGGAGTGAGCTGGGGCAGAGTGGGTTGAGCTGGCAGCGGGGGTTACAGCCCCTGCGCACACTGGTGGTGGCTGACAGCCAGAGCCCCATGCGCAGGAGGGAGGGATGCTTCCGTGGGGGGGGGGGGGGTTGGAGCCCCGCACATGCTGAGCCAGCATGGGGGGTTGGGGGGAGGAGAGCAGGGGCCACACAAGGGCTAGGGGAGCCAGATCTGGGTCTGAAGCGGGAAGGGCCAGGTGTGGGGATTGGGGCACGGGGGGGTGGAGGGGAGCCCCAGGCGTAAGGCTGGAGACCCCACTTAGGGAGGTGAGCTGGGGCATGCAGGAGGGTTAGTTGGGACTACAGGGGCAGGGGAGTTGAGCCGGGGGGAGGTTTTAAGAGGGTTAACCAGCACAGCTGTCAAGCAGCACTGCTTTGGGAAGCAGAGGGAAGGGAGTTTTAGCCCACCTGGCTGCCCACAGGGGCAGGCAGCTAGGCAGGCCGAAAGCCTTCCCCTACCTTCCCAGACTGGTGCCTAGCGCCACTCGGGAAAGGGGCTCTTAGCCTGCCTAGCTGCCTGCATCTGTGGGAAACTAGGTAGACTGAGAGCCCAGCAGCTTCACATTGAGCGAAACTTGTTGTAAAGCAAGTGTCGTGCAGCGTGAAGCCATATAAATCAATCAGGGGTTTACTGTATGAATGGGGTTCAGCTGTATAAGAGCAGGGTCGCATACTCTGGATTCGCATACTCTGAAACCTTACTGTATAAAAGGTAGGATGTAAGTGATTGCAAGTGAGAACAGACAGGTCAAAGTAAGTTACTAAGTTAACAAACAAAAGACACCATCTGATTCTAAAACAATACAGAAAAAGGTGTTCAAGCTATAGTTCTCATCCTTATTCTTATATCAGGCCCTTGCTGATCTTTTCTAACCTGGGTCCAAGCAGCTTTGCCTTCACTGTCTCCCTACAATTCTTTATTTACATGGCTCTTCATGTGTATCCTCTTGGGTTGGGGAGCCAATTCCTCAAGCCACCTGAAGAGAAAAGACTGATTGCTTTTAACTTTTTATAAAGACTTTCACCAGGATGAGGTCCCTTTGATTAGCACTCTCCAACCCTATGGAAGAATAACAGATTCAAGATGGATTCCAGGATCAGGTGTCCTAGCCATATGTCCTGGTAGGATCAACCAGAGTTTGGACAAGAAATAACACAACCAGTCACAGGTCGTTGGTTTGAGTTCTGAGCCATTAAGTTCCTGAAGTATCGTTAAAGGCCCTTATTACCACGCTCAGAATTAGAAGAGATTCACACTTCATACTTTTAACTTTACACACAAGAATGATACATGCACAAAAATAGAATATATGCATTCAGAAAATTGTAACTTTAAAATGCTATATACTACATGACCTGTTTTGCATCAAGTATCTTCGAGTTATGCATATTCATACTCACAAACCAATTTCTTGAAGCATGGGGGACATGACAAAACTCACTTAACTGAGGGCCATGTATATCACTCATATTGCCACTGTTAGACAACTGCAACAAATCTTGTACAAAGAATGTCATGTAAGGTGTCAATGGAAGAATTATGATTTGCTAAACAAGATTATCCTGTAATATGCATTTATCATCACTGTCTCTGAAATTACGAATACCAGGTATACAGCTTCATGACAACCATGTTTGTCCAGGGGATACCCATCAGCCAAAATCTGCATTGAACCTAGACAGCTATGTGTTGATGTTCCAGTGAAGATCTTTGGCTCTCACAATGGGCCACAGAAGAAACTCATACCACACAGTAACTGTTCCTGGGGATGTCTTATCAGGGACATAGCCAACAGCTATCACCTGAGAGTCAGTAAGCCACGTAAAAACATGTGATATGCTCATGTAACCCTGGCAGGCCCACCGATGGGGGGGTGAGGAGGGCAAAAGGGACTGGTGCCCCCAGGCCTGGTATTTCAAGGGGCCCAGAGCTCCAGCTACTGCTCAAGTGGAAGCAGCGGTGGCTGGAGCTCTGGGCCTTCTGAAACACTGAGTAGCGTAGTGACGCTACTCCATGTGCAGTAGGGGTGGGAGGCAGGGCTGACTGCCCTGAGCCCTGTCCTTTATGCCCTTGGAAGCTGGGCCCCCTCCCACCTGGCCTCTGGCAGGGGCTATCAGCATCATTGGATCCTGAACTCCATTGTGTGCCAGTAACTTTCCACAGACTGGGCTATGAGCTTTGTTTAAGGCACTAAGAAGACTGCAATTTTTAACTTCTTGTTAACTAACGTGGTGAGGCAGGTTTGCTTTTGTTACCGGCTTGGTCTATCTAATGATAGAACAACAATAGGTATGGGGTGAGTCTGTCCTATTTCTCAGTGGTTTGTCCTACAGCTGGCATTCTGTGACCTACTAAGTCATGGTAACATCATACAACAAAGACTTGTTTTATAGAAACTTATTCTCATTGCTTTAATTTATTCACAACAGCAAGAAGAAATTTAGCACTTTTTCCCCTGGATCCATCTGACACTTTCTTGAAGGGCTGCAGGAACTCTATTAAGATGCTCACAAAGTTGGTATCACCGAGCCAAGTATCTCAGTTTTCTGTCAAAATTTCATATGATCTGTCCAGCTGCTTCTCGACTGTCAAATATGAGTAGATTATTGTTTCGCTGTGTTTCTAGATCTCTTTTCTGAGACCTTCATAGGCTGCTTTGAAATCCACATCTCCCGAAGTAAATAATAACATTCTGGTTTGTGTGGTGTTCAGTTACTGCTTCCTCTTTCCCGTTTGATAGCATGCTCAAATACTGTATTTATAAACATGCTCTGGACAACTTATTAAGGGTTGCCACCACATTCGCTCCCCGCTCTACTACAAAAACCATCTAGTTGGAAATGTAATGGGAAGTGGCAAGAACCAGGACGCTGCTTCCCACAGCTCTCATTGGCTGGGAATGGAGATCCACAGCCTAGGGGAGGAGCAAAAAGCTCTATCTGTGGATGTGCAAGTAAATATAGCCCCAGGCAGGCTGCCTGCACTAACTCTGGGGAATCACATCTGGCCCGTGGGTGGCTTATTGCCCGCCTAGTAGGGTTACCATATTGGACCTATCAAAAGAGAGGACAGCCCTGAGAGGGAGTCTGTGCCAGTATCTACCAATTCAATATATACTACAACACTAATACAACATGAGTTGGTAAATACTGATACAGATTCACTCCCTCTCAGGGGTGTCCTCTTTTATTATGGTACCCTTATGCCCCAGCTCTATGTAGTGAGCATTACTCACAAACAGGCAACCTTTTTGTAACAGTCTATCCACAGTTCGAGGGTAGCACCTCTCCCCACTGTGCCAAGGACATTTTCCAGCCGCATGGAGACCTCGTTGCTTTTTCTTTTGCTGTACATGCAACATGCCAGGCTAACATTGTGGATTTGGGTATTGGTACACATGCATCCACCATCTGACTATATTTGGCACCCATGTTAGTCAAGCACTGAGAATATATACGGAGACCCTTCTTGCCGTCTACCTCAAAAGTTCTTGTTCCTGATGCTATGCACTCCAGTAATTGTTGAGTCACATTTTCTTCATGTCCTGTGTAATAGTGACACATTTCTTGGTGAATATTTTCAACAAACTGGATCTCATTTTCAGTATACAGGTATGTTTACGTAAGTCTGACACACAAGTTTTAGGACCAGTGAAAGCACAGGCTTTTCTGCATGCAAAACATCCATCCAGAATAATATCTCCGTTTGCAAGAATAAGAAACCTGAAAATTGGTGATTTTCCTCTCTCATTTCCCTTCAGACTGTTATGTGCCAGCACTTAATTTCTTTTGGATTTTTTTCACCATTGGCTTTTCAGATTCAGAGCTTGGAATCTGGTCTGGAGTCAACCGACAAGGAAGCGTAGAGGGGTGACGCAGTGATAGCTTCAATTCACACTAACAAACTGACAACATAATATAAAAACAAAGCAAACTGTCACCCGTATTAGTCGAATTTGAATAATCATCACCACATCTTATCTACAAAGATAGCAAACAATGCAACCACAATTCCATCCACCGATGCAGATCTCTAGAGCTATAAAGCAGGTATCTATGAATTTGCGGGGCTCTGCCAACAACTTTACTGTGTCAAGTCACACTCCAGAGTGTACAAGAATTCTTGAAGATTTTGGTTAAGAAGTGAGGTTTGTTTTTTTTTTAAAAGGCTTACATGAATCCCCAAGTTGGAGATATATGGAAATGTTACAAATAAATTACTTTAGATTACAGGAAAACTGTTAACACAGGACTAGCAGACAGAACTCATGTTATTAGAATCAGAAAACATGATGGGGCCACTACTCTCAAGACATGTGGGAGAAAGAGTAATTACATCCTATGTTCTTTTCAATATGTTAGAGCAGGGGTTCCCAAACTTTTCAGCATCATGCCTCCCTTTTGATTTTTGAAAAACCCTCATGCCCCCCTACCTCTTCTTCACCATCATTCAACCCTCATTTTAACAAAAAATTCAATTAGTAATTTAAAATAAGAACAAAAACTTAACATAAAAGTTGTTTAAAATTAAAAATAAGCACAAATAGCTTTTTTGTCCCTTGTGGGTGCCTGGTGAAGCCTCAGCTGACCAACTGCCTGAGCCCCATGCTAGCCACCAGAGCTGCCTGCATTAGCCGCCTGCCTGCCTGAGGCCTGCACTGCTGGAGCCGCCTGCCTGAGCCCCGAACAGCCAGGGCCAGCCACCCAGCCACCCAAGCCCCATGCTGCCCAGACCAGCCACCCAGCCACCAGAGCACCCACCCCAGCCACAGGCCAGCTGCCCAAGCTACCTGCTAAAGCTCCATGCTGCCAGGGCCAGCCACCTGCTCACCAGCCCATGCCACATGCTGCCAGGGCCAACTGCCCGAGCCCCACACTGCTGGGGCCAGCCACCCACCCGCTAGTCTGAGCCACCTGAGCCCCGCAATTCTGGGGCCAGATGCCTGCCGAAGCTATCTGAGCCCTGCAATGCTGGAGCCAGCTGCCCAAGCCCCACAAGTCGGCCAATCGCCCAAGCCCTGCAAGCCCCACAAGCCCCTCCCCTCCCACAAAGCCAGGCACCACCAGCCCCCCAATTCTTACATCCCTCTCTCCAAAACCAGGCACCCTCAGCCCTTCATCTAACCTCGCCCTTCTCCTCAACCCACACTCACTCACCTTTGCATGTGGGTCTTCACTGGATGCCTGCTTTTTATAGAGGCTGTGCTGGGTCACCCACATAAAATGGCAGGGGCTGAGAGCCAGAAGCAAACACTGGCTCTTTCTTCAGGTGGAGGGAATGAGGTGGGGGCTAGATCACCTCATGCCCCGACTAGAATTTCTTTATGGCCCCCCAGGGGGACACACCTCCCAGTCTGGGAAACCATGTGTTAGAAATTATGAGTGATTTTACAGTCACTGTTCATTACCAGGGCCTTTATTTATGTAGCTCCCAATGACACTGATGGCAGCCTGGGGTGCATGCTGAGAGGACAATACCTAGGATGTCTCAAACCAAAAAGGCAAAAAAAATTGTTTATAAGATAGATGTTTCCCTTTCTTAAACGGAACTACATCTACTGGAGATTATCCTTGCAACCCAGGGATCCCTGGGTGCCAACTGGCAGAGGGCACATAATGTTCACAAGGATCCATGGGTTAGCCAGCTGTACAACAGTTCAGCAAAGGGTGAAATGTGAGGTCTCTACCAAGAGCTGCTAGCCCATGACACATTTTGTGAGTGTGCAACTCAGGAACAGGATAGCAGGGATGTGTCTAAGAAGATCAACGAATCGCCTGGAAGACCCCGTGGCTACATCTTTACATCCCATGCTGCTCTCAAGGCAAGATCGAGTCCCCAGTCACCTGGTAAAACACAGTAGGTACAAGCTCTTGTCTCAGTTTCATTAACGTTGCTAGAGCAATGGCAAATGCTGACAACATAATTGCAACTGCCATTCTTACTGCTATGAACTACCTTGCAAGCAATTAGTAACATTAAAGAACGCAATATTAATGCCATCTTCAATATCTCATTTCACATTGTATGTAAACATCAGAGCTTGAAAAAAAAAAGCACCTTTACAAGGGCCCCCTGCTCCCACTCCTTTCCAAATGTTAATTTTAAGGCTCACCGTGGAAAAATTGTAAACGGAAACTTCTTACAAGTTATTAATATGGCTCCAAAAGGCACTTCCAGGTGGTGGGATTTTCATAAAAGTGTGTAATTTTCCCATATGTAGGGCTTGCTCAGATGCCACTACTCTGCGGTTCACCTTTGGGAGGGTATTCATTTGACCTACATTCCCTTAAGGAGCTTTATAGCCTCAAGGAGCCCCATTTTCTTGGGATGCTTATTGTGTTTTTGTGCTTATTTTAAATGACATATTAGGATTTGGGTTAAACTTCAAAATGTGAGCTAAGTTACGCTCCTGCTGAGTCCATGTGAGTGTTGCCAGTAACTATAGAAGTAGGAGGATCAGTCCTATTTTTTTTTACTACAACGTTCTAATTATGTGGTATTTGCATTATAAAAAGTTACCAGTGTACATTGAATGTTGTAGAAAAATGTGCAGTTCCACTGTAATTTATTATAAATCACACATATTATATTTGCCACCACCCAGGAGTACGTATGTTAAAGTCCATACAGTAAATCCTCAAAATGCACGATTGCGAGTTAAGTGCAACTCAAAATCCAATTCTCCACATCTCTGGTTCAGCCCTGTCCAGCTGCGGTTCAACACCCGGGTGCGGCTCCGGCTCAATCCCCCCGCCCCAGTTCAATCTGCCATGTGTACGGCCCCAGTTCAAACCCCCCTCATAATCACGGCCCAGCTTACCATCCAAGGACAGCTCCAGCTCCCCACTCCCGCATATGGCTGTAGCTCAACGTCCCCTCGCCCCGGTTCAACCTCCCCCCTCGCACGGAGTTCCGGCTCAACTCCACCCCCAGCCCCCCTGCAGCCCTAACCCACCCCAGCCTTAACCCTCTGCCCCACTCCCATGCCCCCAACCCACTGCTACCCTCCCCAACTGCCCATCCCCAACCTCAGGACTCACCTTGCAAAAGGAGCTCCAGGTGCTCCTGCTGCTTCCCTGGCGGCAGAATGTGCATTCCACCAGGGAAAAAAGCTCCCCCCCTGCAAGTGACATTCAAGTTACATGAGGGTGCATGGGACTGGAACCCTCGCGTAAATTGAGGTACTACTGTAATGTATTACATATGTGCAAGCAGAACCAGTTTCCCAGAATGTCTTGATCTTTGTAATGTGAGGTTAAATTTTCAATCCTAACATTGCACTAATGTGAACATTCATACAGCTTTGAGTCCCTTCTATAAACCAGAGAACAAAAGCTACTATAAAAAGTAATTCTGCTCTCTCTTTTGTTTTAATGTAAGGCAGTCCCAGCAGAAGAACTAATTTAGAGATATAATTAACTTGCCATATAGATAGATAGAAAAATGACATTGTATTACTTGTTACCAGTGACAGCCAAAATGCAGGAGACTGAAGATTCCTGGTGCACATGCTAATAGATCACAGAAAGCTGGCCACATCATGCTGAACCCTCCTCCTTATTTCCAGCTGTTAAACTTCATTAAGTGACAACTAAATGTATATTTAAATACTTTTCCAAGATTACTTTTCCCTGGTGCTAATTGTCATCACAAATAAGAAGGGTAAATCACAAAAGAAGCAGCATTGGCCTACATAACAGTCTCCCTAATAACATTTAATCCACATTAGAAACCCTGTAAGTCAGCACTTTGAAATCCAAAAAAGGCAGTCTCTGCCTTGATACATGAGACAAAGAAAGTATGGGTAAAAGAACAAAGTAGTAAAGATGTCATGTGGAGAGGGACAAGATCAAACAATGACAGAATGATGTAAATTATATTTTTTTCCTGTTGCATATATAGACTATTTTCCTTTACTCATCAACCTCCCTAGTATCAGTCATCTGGTTGATTACAGGTGTCAGGGCAGAAGTGCCCCTGTGCCAGGAAAGATAATGGAGCAAATACTTAAATAATTTATCTGTAAACATGTGGAAGATAATAAAATTTAAGCAACAGTCAGCATGGATTTGTAAAGAATAAAGAATGTGAAACCAACCTGTCAGTTTTATTTGATAAGATAACAAGCTTTGTGAATAAGGGGAAAGCAGTACATGTGGTATACCTAGACTTTAGTGAGTATGTGATACAGTCTTGCACAACCTTCTTATCAATAAACAATGTAGACAGTGCTGCTAAAAAGGTGGTTGGATAACCATTCTCAAAGAGTACTTAGTGGTTCACAGTCAAGCTTGAAAAGCATAATGTGGGGTTCCACAGGGATGACTTTTGGGACTGATTCTGTTAAAGATCTTCAACAATTTAGATAATGGCATAGAGATTATGCTTATAAAAAGTTTGCTGTGATATCAAACTGAGAGGGTTGTCAGTACTGTGCAGGACAAGATTATAATTCAAAATGATCTGGACAAACTAGAGAAACAGTCTGAAGTAAACAGGATAAAGTTCAATAAAGATAAATGCAAAGTACTCCACTTAAGGAAGAACAATCAATTTCACATATACAAAATGGGAAGTTAGTTTCTAAGGAGTACTGTAGAAAGGGATCAACAGGTGGTAGTAGACCACAAGTTAAGTATCAGTCAACAGTGTGACACTGTTAAAAAAAGCAAACATCACTCTGGGATGCATTAAGAAGAATGTTGTAAGCAAGACATGAGATGTCATTCTTCTGCTCTACTCTGCACTTATTAGGCCTCAAGTGGAGTATTGTGTCCAGTTCTGGGAACCACATTTCAGGAAAGATGTGGACAAATTGAAGAAGGTATACAGAAGATTCAAAGGACTATTAACCATGACCTATGAGGGAAGATTGAAAGACTGGATTTGAATGCTAAAAGGGCATGGTCTTGAGGATAAGCTGAAAGAGAGCAGTCTATGAAGGGGGAGTACTGAGGGGTCTGAGAGAAAGGATAGCATGTCAGGGGCTGCATCACTAGTGGCCCTGGTATGTGATAGGGAGGAACGCATGGTAATGTCCTTCTAATATTTTCCATCCATGTGTGAAATAATTTTTCTGTGCACTGAGGCACGTGTGAAAGTGGACCAACAGTAGAAACCAAAAACCTAGCTGTGGGGGCACTGCTAATGAACTGGCCAGTATTTGAATCTCTCCTGAGTGGCTGCACAAGCAGAGAAGTTACAGGGAAGAAAGGCGCATGGAAAGACATACAAATGAATCAGCAGAGAGAAGCAAAAGAAGAGGCTCCATGGGAGACATCTCAAGAGAGCAATTAGAAGTAGGAGAGAAGAGACCTGATGGTCAGAAAATGAGAGATTATTCCAAGCCACAGACTTTGAATAAGTGAAATCCCGAATGCAGAGAAAGAAGAAAGCAGCTGTAAGACAAAGTGACTGGGAGACGCATCAGGAGCAAGCGGGGGAGTAGAAGGAAATGAGATCAAAACTGTAGGCAGAGGTACGATTACGTTGCAGCTTCCAGGTGAAGACAAACAGCTTGAATTTGAGGCAGTAAGATGAGGAGCCAATAAAGGCAGCAACGGTGACATGGCTGAAGTGATGGAGACAATTATACCTTTAGCTGCAGTGTGTAAGAAAGAAGAGGTCAGAAAAAAAAAGCAGATTTCAACAGCTCAGGCAAGAACTGTAAAAAGGCTCATAGCACTCAGGACTCGGGTTCTAAGGAAGAGCTAAGGAAAATCAGCTTTTTTCATTTGTTTCCTCCCCGCTTCTTCCCCTTTACATCATGTGGTGAAGAAAACTTCAAATACCACCACCCACCTGCAATCCCTGATTTCTCTGCTCAAAAACTCTACCAGCAAAGCACCAGCTCTCCCCAGCCCATGACCCCAGCTGCTGTTCCCATGAATCATCTAATCTCCCCCAGCTACTTCTAAGGGCTAGTCTACACTTGGAACTAATATCAGTATAACAACATCTCTCAAGGGTGTGAAAAATCCACACCCCTGAGATATGCAGCTAACCTGCAGTGCAGACAGTGCTAGGCTAACAGAGGAATAGCTGCTTCTCAGGGAAATGGATTATCGACGCAAACAGGAGAATATCTTTTGGAGGCCTAAGCAGAGTCTACAACAAAGCACTGCAGCTGTGCTGTTGCAGTGTTTCAAGTGTAGCTGAGAGATGGAGACTGAGATGGATAGACCTGGCAGTGGAGAGCAGCAGGTGGGAGATGAGACTGGGTAGAAGCTGAAGCCCTCCATGAACTGGTGACAGCAACCGAACAAGCCTATGATGGCCTGGACCCAGCCCTTGGCTTGAGTTACAGGCCAACACCACATTCCACCCTTAGGAAACCAGGGCAGGCCCATCGCAGGGGAGGGCAAAGGGGGCAGTTGTCCTAGGGCTCAGCAATACAAAAGGGCCTGGAGATCCCAGCTGTCATGGCTGCTACTGCAGCAGTAGCCAGAACCCCAGGCTCTTAGATCACCGCCAATGCACCATGCAGCACTGAGAGCTGGAGGAAGCACCGCAGTCCAGATGGTGCTAAGGAATGGCTGCCCTAGCCTTACACCTTCTGCCCAAGGCCCCATCTCTTTCAGGAGTGTGGAGCAGGACTGATCCATTTCCCCCGCTCCACCTCCACCTTGCCCATGGCCCGGTGAGGCTGTTGGCCCCTGAACCAGGGCAAATCTATTCTCTCTATTAAATATCCTTTACTGAACATTCCTGATATACCACTCTTCTTGTGCAGGCCAGCACTTTGAGGCTATGTTTACACTGTGCCCTTAACTTGAAATAAAATACGTAATTTGGGCTACATGAATTTAATGTCCTATTTTGAGTAAATTTCGAAATAGCGTGTTTTGGGATTTGGCGCCATTTTGAAACACCAGGCCCATTTCCTAGATGCGGAGTTACTACTTCAAGATAACTCGGTGTCCTGAAATAGGGTATGTTTACACTGCGGAGCTAAGAGACTTCATTGCACTGAATGCATCTTGCACTTCAAATGCTCTCTAAAATTGGCTACATTTTCAGTTATGATACAGGAGCCTCCTCCCAGGAGTTCCTAATACAATACAGGGGGGCTCTGACCTTTCTCCTGAAAAGGAGGCAAAAAGAGGCAAAGCCTGAGGTGTACTCACCTGCAAACAAACAACAGATGCAGAAATGATACATTCCAAACCCCAATTTTTCTGTTGACGTACATTCTTAGCATGAACTTAACTTCATCTGGACCATTTACCGCTCTCTGATTAATACAATTAATTGTACATCTGTGACTATCTCATCTTTCATATTTGACTTGGCAACTGCCTCTGGGTATCTAGTGGCAAATCGGCCAACATTAATATGTATCTTTCTGCATTTCTGGATGGCCTAGAAAATAGCCCTATGAGAGCCACAGCAACCCTGTAGAATGCTTCTTTTATCACAGCTAACAGCTACAATGAAACCTTGCGGAGACTGGTAAATTTCCTCCTATTCTGACTTAAGTCAAAATAGTCCTTCACCACATCCTGAATATGGCTGCAATGCATATATCCATCCTGTAACTTTTTGTAAGCTTTGTAACAGTCATTGCCTGCATAAACCACAAGCTTTGTAACAGTAGCTTTGTTTTACAGATTTAGCTTTGTTCTATACAGTTATATGTTGTTTCATAAGCTTCAGTGGCTTGGTCTAAATTAAGTAGTATAAGTCAGTAGGAAATTTTTTTTATAAATACCGTAAGTCTGTAAGAAATCCTGGCTCTTCCTCAGTAAAAGAAATTTCTCTCTCTCAAGTGAGTGTTCCTTTGCGTGAGTGAGGGAAGTATGAACCTGTGCGTTTGCAAGGGAATCAGTCTCTGAAGCCAGCCTGTCTGGACAAAGAGCTGTCAAGAGCACCTTGATGTGGAGACAGTAATAGGAGCTGAGCCCTGCAAAAGAATCCACCCAAGAAAGAGAAAGAAGCCCCATCAAGAGAAGATCAAAGTCGCATCTGCTGTTAGCCGATGACTCATGGTCATACAGAGTCCTGGGCCAGTGGAACAGGACAACAGCTATGAACTGAAACATAAAAAGATGGATGCAAAGCTATAGAGGAGTTCTTGCCGCCACCACTCTGCAGGCAAGTAACAGAGAAATAGTTGTGTTAGTCTATACACTATCAAAACAAAAAAGGAGTCCAGTAGCACTTTAAAGACTAACAAAATAATTTATTAGGAGGTCAACTTTCGTGGGATAGACCCACTTTTACAGACCATAGCTGTACCAGAACAGACTCAATATTTAAGGCACGGAGAACCAAAAACAGTAATCAAGATTGACAAATCAGAAAAACTGTAATCAAGGGGGGCAAATCAGAAAAGCAGTGGGGCAGTAGGGGGGAAGCAAGAGTCAGATAAAACAAAGTATGTAAAAGAGTCCATATAACGACCCATTTAAATGGCGTCCCAGTTCAAACCATGTGTTAATGTGTCAAATTTGAATATAAAAGAGAGCTCAACATTCTCTCTTTGCAGGTGATTCTTAAAGTTCCTTTTCAGTAAAACGCAGACTTTCACGTCATTAACAGAAGGGCCCACTCCATTAAAGTGCTGGCTGACAGGCTTGTGAGTTAAGAGCTTTTTGATGTCTGTTCTGTGTCCATTCATTCTTTATCGAAGCGTGTTTACCATTTGTCCTATACACAAAGTATGTGGGCATTGTTGGCACATGGTGGCATATATGATGTTAGCAGAGGAACATTAAAATGTGCCCGTGATTCTGTGAATAACATGGTTAGATCCAGTGACAGTATCTCCAGAATAGATATGTGGACAAAGCTAGCAATGGGGTTATTGCAAGGAAAAGTTCCAGGATTGGTATTATTGTGGTATAGACTGTGGTTGCTGGTGAGAATCCTCATAAAGTTGGGGGGGTTGTCTGCAGGAGAGAACAGGCCTGTCACCTAGGGCATTCTGGAGTGGCATCCTGATTAAGGATAGGTTGTAGGTCTTTAATGGTGCACTGCAGTAGTTTGAGTTGGGGGCTGTAGGTAAGGAGTTAGTCTCAACTGGCTGAGGAGGAAACCCATGGCCCTGGCCATGCTTCCCTCCCTTTGTCCCCAGGATGGATGCTACTGACTGCTTCTGAGTACTAAACTGACAAGAGAGCAAGCTGACAAGAGCACCGTACAATCAGCTCACTGCCCCAGATTCGTGTCTGCAGCCAGACACACTGGACCTGCTATGCCTCGTCTCACTGTCCTTATGCAACTCTTCACCTGCGTGAGTTCACTTGCGCAAGTGTATGAGTGCAGGAGGGTATAAGTGTGTGTGGGGCTGTGCTTGAAAACTAGTGCCCCATTTCTTTTAATCTAATAGTTGCATTTAATAAAATACATATGCGTGTAACCCTAGGGTGGTCACTAGCAAAAATAAGTTAACGGGGTATGACCCTTTTTCAGAAATCCCAGCCATTCAGTTAAATAAAACTGACCGTAAGGATTAAACCCAGAGACATACATGTCCCTGAGAATCTCCAGGACGTATTGGCAGAGAGCCAACGGGAAATGTGTCAGGTATCAGAGGGGTAGCTGCGTAAGTCTATATCTGCAAAAACAGGAAGTCCGGTGGCACTTTATAGACTAAGGCTGTGTCTACACAGCATTCCCCTTCTGGAAGGGGAATGCAAACGAGTTAGAGTGAAAATTCAAATGAAACAGATTTACATATTTTCTGCCTCACTTGCATATTCTTGTGCCACTGCAATTCCGGAAGACACTCTTCTGGAAATAAATACAGCTATTTAGACTGGGTTCCTTGGAAGAATCCCCCCATTTCCAGAAGAATCCTTATTCCTGAAAATGAAGAATAAGGGTTCTTCTGGAAACAGGGGTTCTTCCAAGGGAACCCCATCCACACAGATGTTTTGGTTTCTGGAAAAGTCTCTTGCAGAATCATGATTGCATGGCAATATGCAAATGAGGTACAAGATATGTAAATCCACGCTTCTTTGGAATTTTCGCTCTTGATTATTTGCATTCCCCTTCTGGAAGGGGAATGCTGTGTAGACACAGCTTTAGCCTATAAGGTGCCACAGGACCTCTTGCTGTTTTTGGAGCATAACCTTTCATGGGCTAAGACATGCATCTGACGAAGTGGGTCTTGGCCCATGAAAGCTTATGCTCCAAAAATCTGTTGGTTTATAAGGTGCCACAGGAATTCTCATTGTTTTTGGGAAAAATGTGTGATTTTTGAATTGAGGCAGTGACCTGCCTGCTGAAGTTTTTTGTGTAAACAGAGCTGAGCTGGGAGAGATGCTCCGAGCGAGGAACCAGGCATGGAATTTCCAGTGATAAATGTGGGGCAACTGATATGTGAATAGAAATGGGTTGTTTACTCAGATGTTATCAGGTTATTTTCTTTAATTTGGGGGGTTGTTTTGTGGGACCTCTCTGCGCTTTGCACGTTGAACCTTCTGTGCGTCTTCCTGCAGCAAAAAAACCCTTCCAGAATAGCTAAAAAAGAAAGAAATGTGCTTTTAAAATCCTGATATTGGGTTCCTGGTTCAAACTTATCCCACCGGTGCTTCCACCATGTCAAGACTCTTCTCCACTCTGGTACTGAGTGCAGAAAGTGGGGGACCCGCAAGAACTTTTAAGTATCCTGCCACTGAAGGCTTCTGTTTAAAATAAACTCCCCAAGATCACAGTTTCTCTGACCCTGAGTGATACGCTGCAACCACCCAAATGCAAAATTGCCTTTTCAGAAACCAGGAAGAAACATTTAAGATGTCTCCCTGTGAGGTAACCCCAGGCTCTTAAACCCTCCCTTGGGTGACAGCTTGAAAACAAATTGCAATTTCTTACCAGCTGGCCTTTCAATCTGAGGCACGTGTACACAGAACATCCTGCTTTCTAGGGCACAAGAATAAGATCATAGTCTTAAAAAGGTGATTTAATTCACGAAACAATGAAGACATGCTTGTAAGTATACTTGGTTGCCAGGTGTCACAGAGCAACTAGAAAAGGTTGTGTGGTCTGTAGTTAGGAGTCAGAAATATCGCCTGTTTCCTGTAGAGTAGGAGGGGTTTTATCCCAGATTGCCACACCAACTTCTTCATAATCCTCTACCTTTTCCTCTGTCCACTTTTTCATTAAGTCACATTTGATTATTCAGTTTCTCATGTGCTTTTTTGAGGTTCCATAATCTTACCCAATATACTTTGGGGGTTTGCAAAACAGCTTTTTTAAGCTTGTCATATTTCAAATGCCTCCCCTCCATCCATCTCGATAAACACCTGCAGCATTTCACCAAACAAAATGGAGACGAACTTGGATACTCTCAGTTCCTCTGGGATCTTGCAGCGCTCACACATTCTTTCAAAAGTGCCAAGATCCTTCTCAATGCCATCTGTCTCCCTGTGGGCAGAGCAGAGTTTGTCCCAGCTGGCTCACCATTGGAGAGTATTACCCATGGGCTGGAGGAGGATTAGCTTTTGTAAAGTCACTCTGCTCAGCACTTGGTGCCTCTTTTAGGCTTCAATTTCTACAATCCTCTGCTGGTGTTCACACAGACATTCACTCTGTCTCTGCTTGTTCCAGCTTGCAGAGCATCCCCCGGCCCTGTCCAGCCCCACTTGCTGCCACACTGGTTGTGGTATGAGGTGGTTTCTTTGAGGCATTAAGCACAGTCGGGGAGTTTGGCTGCCCTTACTGATGTTTGTCATAGTATATGTGAGGATTGAAAACCCTCCTCATACATCTTCCTACAGCAAATAGACACCACTCTGCACACAGCTCTTCCAGCTGCTTCTAGGTGGGCTTACTATTTATTTGTCTGCTCATACTATCTTTTCTGCTGCTCTGCTTCCTTTCCCAAAACAAACCGAAAACAACAAACTAACTTTTCTTTCCCTGTTTCCAACTTTCACTTTCTTTGATCTCTCACTACCGGGTTATAAATGCTTTGCCTGAGATTAGCTAGCAAACAAGGTAGTAGATCCTGCCAGCAGCACATTGTGATGGTGCTCACTGGTAGCCAGGACTGTGAGTCACCTTGTTATTCTCTGCTTCCAGCAAGAGGGAGTCTTTCCTGTGGTGGCTGGAGGCCAGCTCTCTCACGCCTCCGGCCTGTCTGCCACTCGGGCACTCTCCTCCAGTATATGCCTCCCCTTACTTTGCCTTGCAGGTTAACAATGGGCATAACGCAATCCCTGAGGCCCTTTGAAGAGCTCCCATGCAACATCCAGCCACTCAGACTGACTACTCACAGAAATCACAGATCTGGAGTCGTTCAAGGAACAGTAAACTCCCAATTTATTACTTTCACCTTAAATCACAGCTCCTGTATAATGAACAGCACCTGCAAGTAATTATAATAAACTAAAAATAGGTTTATTTCAGAGGGAGAATAGAGATTCTATTCAACACCAGGCAGTGGGGGAAACAAATAGTTGCAATACAAAACAAAATAATAAAACATAAACCTGGAGCTGTGCTTACCAATAATTACTTTCCCTATCTAATAAAATAGATAACACATACACTGTTCAGTCTGTTTCAGCGATGGCTGTCCTCACAGGAAACAGGATCCAATTTTTCATGAAAACTTCCCTGCTCCCCAAGAGATGTCCTCAGTGAAAGTATGCAGGGGATCTTTCACCCTATTCTGTTACACTGAAACAATCTTTGTCTCTTCACAGGCAAGGCAAACCAGTGCCTTGTAGTGTTTCTTTTTCACTTCAAAGGGTTATGACTGTTTATGGTGGTCTCTAATGGTCTGCCATTAACTTTCTGGGGATGGAGCAAAACCAGACAATTAACTCTTGCCTTACCTCACTAGAGAAGGGGTGACAACTCCCTCTGGCATGTGTAGGCACCGAGAAACACATTACCTCCGGGAACGACAAGAAGTCCTGTGGCACCTTATAAACTAACAGATATTTTGAAGCACACCCTTTCGTGGGCAAAGACCCCCTTCATCAGATGCATGAGTCATACATTATCCCCTGGTGACTTTTATACCAAGCTCATAAAGCATGCTTTCAATATAGCCACATAATTCCTTAAATATTACCTGTACATACATCCTGCAATGATTACGGGCCTTAGCAAGGTATAAGTTTTCTGTTGACATGTTACACATCATGGATAAATGCCCTGCAAGACACATAATTGGTGTAGTGTCTTGCTCAAGTCTTAGATGAGAGCTATTTGCAAGAACAAGAAACTGTCCCCGTATTTGCCACACTATGTAAAACAGAACTGGTATCTAGGCAAATTTGCCAGAGAAAGAGGAAAATTCCCCAACTCTCTGAGAAGCAAAGCAAAGCGAAGTTATTGGTCCTTTTAGGATTTAAACTACACATCCTACACTTTCATGTGGCTGGCAGCCTAGGAAATGACAAGATTCTAAGGATTAATTTAGTTATTGCTGGTTTTCTCATGAGCCATATGATTTTAAACTTCAAATATTTGAACCACATAGGATTGCATCAGACTAATATAAAATAACTGAACACATCTGTCATGTCAGACTGCTACAAAGCACTGGAATAAATATGCGCTAAAAATTATGAATTCTGTCCTGTGCTATGGCCTGCCCCCAAAGTTTACAGAAATTAAGCATTGTGTATATTAAAGAAATAACTGCACGTATTATTCTTAGCATTTACCAGGAACATGCTTAGAGAATTGCTTTGTTACATAATCTCTTTTATGTAATCACTACCACGCAATTCTCCTTATGCAACGTTAATCACAACCAGGGAGAACACGACAGTTTAAAATAACCCTCTCTCACTCCAGCGAGCTGTTTTAACAGCTCTCCAGATTTCACAGGCTATATTAGGTGAAGAAAAGAAGAACTGATTCACTAGTGCCTCAGCATTCTAGCAGGAGTGCTATGCATACATGTGTGTAGTGTTTTTGATTTTGGGGGTAACAGCAGCACAATGAAAAACAGACATGACTCTGTACAACACCCACTGTGCACAGTCCACTTTATACAGGTCAAACCCTGAGAGGTGCTGAGGCCCCGCTGTGCACTCACAATTCTTAAAGGCAACAGGCTTTCCAGGCTCTCAGCACCTCTCAGGTGGCTTGTTCCAAGATCATTAGCACGCATGGGAAAATCCACATTGATCTTAATGGAGTTTGAACGAGGCCCAGGATTAGGGCGCCAATAAAAACAGGAGGTCAAGATTATCACAGAATTAAACTTAATCCAAATGTGCTTGATGCTGCAGGCACCCTTGTGGATTCTATGTTTAGGAATCACTGGGCAACAACTGTAAAAGAAACACATTTCTGGGGGGGCACCTGGAGCCTTTGTTAAACATTTAAAGCTCATAATGGGGGGAAGGGGCATTTGCATCATATTTGATCAGTACATTTCATATCTCAAAAGGTTTAGTGAATCTATCTCAGATTGCAAAATCTCTTCCACAGATCGCTGATAAAAGTATATGCATCTGTAAAGAGTAACGTGCATAATAAATAGTAATCACCTGTGGGTCCTTTGTACAGACCTCAAAGCACTGCACAGAGAGAAGCACCACTTCATCCATGTTACAGATAGGGAAACTGCAGCAAGGAGAGGATGTGACTTGCCCAAGTCACCCTGTAGATCAGTAGCACAGACAAGGCTAGCATCCAGTCTCTCATCCACTGGATCAAGCTACTGGCATCCGAGTATGAAACATAATGCATGGGACTAACAGGTACCCTCTGCGCCATTATCACCGAACCTGTTGCAATTTGTCATCCCTAATAGATAACCTTTTGGGAGTCAACAATTAGTGGAGTACTCAGCATAGCTAGCTACAGGTCGTGTTAGACTTTCAAAAATAGAGTTTTAATCCCCAGATTTACTAATTAAAAAAAAAGTAGTCACTTGGCTGAAGATATAATAATGGCATGCTAATGGCCAGCACCTACTCTCAGGTTATGTCTACACTAGAGCAGAAAGTCAATTTTAATAGAGTTAGGTAGATTTTACAATGTATCTGTCTTCACTACAAATATTACTAGGTCCATTTTAAAGGGTCCTAAGGTAAACTTTACTATTCTAGCTTTTTCACCAGGAGAAATGCCAAATTCAAATTTACAAGATCAACTTAATGCTAGGGTAGACACAGTGTTGTTTAATTTGATTTTATTGGCTTCCAGAAGTGTCCCACTGTTAGCTTAATGTGTCCATTCTGACCATCTCTTTCACCTCCGCTGCTCTCCAGGTAAGCAGGAAGTAGGAACAGGAATCAGGAATCAGCCCAGGTTCTCCGGCTGCCAAGTGGATGATGGGCTCTCCAGCTGCCCCACCCCTCACTCCACTACCACCCAGCTGCTAGGTCAAAATTAAATGAATGAAAACAACACTATCAAAATGAAGCATTTCAACAATACCAACAAACAACTTTTCAACAGGTCCAAATTGAAACTTTTCAGATTTTTTACTTCTGCATTTTACCTCTCTCAGGACTGGGCCACTAGCGTTGTAATGGCATGTGTCGGGGCAGGTTGTGGAAAAGTGGCGCAAAAATGCATTTGGCAGTTTGTTTTCTGCGGGAGTGGGGAGTGAGAACAATGCACTCTGGGATGATGACATCAAGCACCCACAACCATTTGCAGCACATTTTTTCCTGTAACACACTGGCACAGAAACCCAGAATGCAATGGGGGTGCAAAAACTGTGGGATAGGTACCCACAATTCACTGCTGACGCAGTCGAAGTTAGAAAGGGTAATGGGGACACACTATGTCAACTTCTAAATATATGTGAACACTCACCATCTAGTGGTATAAAGTAGGCTTTAACAAATTCAACTTTACTTCCTAGTGTAGACACAGTGTCAGTAGCTTCCATGCCACCCTCCCAGAGTTACTGGTGTTATACAGGTGCATCTGCAGGCACAATGTAAACCCTGACCTATCTCCTTTCTGGAGTGGATTAAGAATGAGTGAGGCCCCAGGACAACACCCTCACAAAATATGAAAAATCTATTCATGCTTATTATTACTTAGGATGCATAATAAAATTGCACTTAATTTTAAAATAAGAATGACATGACACATTTATTTTGTTCCACTAAAGCAACTGTTTCAACAAAATGGAGTTATGGAGTCTTGGGACCCCTCATACCTGGGGGCCCTGAAGCAACTGCCCTTGTGTTAATCCACCACTGTCTCCTTTAATGACTTGGTCCTCGGATTCCATGGTTGCCCTGTGTGCAGTGCAGCCCTGAGCTCAGAACTCAAGGAAGGCCAACAGCAAGTTCTGGGTCTCATTTATTCTGGAATGGAGTCGATTATCTTTACTGACGGGAACATCAGAGTCCCTTCGTGCGGGGGGGGGGGGGGGGGGGCAAAAACTCTTGCTTGAGTCATCCTGCACTGATCTTGCATCAAGAGATAATGCCACCAGGCACAATGTAACTTCAAGGAAAGAGAGGGCCGAACTGACTTTCTATATTTGCATAAACGCTTTGTGGGGGAAAGTGGGAAAGTCACAAAGTTTATCAAGAAAAAGACTCTCAGTTATATTACTTTCTGTATGTGAAGTAACAGAGAGGAAGCTGTGCTAGTCTATACACTATCAAAACAAAAAGCAGTCAAGTAGCACTTTAAAGACTAGCAAAATAGTTTATTAGGTGAGCTTTCGTGGGAAAGAAGTGGGTCTGTCCCACAAAAGCTCACCTAAAACTATTTTGCTAGTTTGTATGTGAAATGAGTTTGGCAGGTTCAGTCCAACCACCACCAGACAACATGCAGCTCACTATGGGCTGTGGGTATAAGAGGCAACCCCTCCCCTCTTCCTATCCTTATGCTGACAACTCCTGATGGCTCCTACACAAAATAAAAGTGTACCCAGTTTCTAAAAGCAGTGCACCTTGTTATGAACACACTACACAGCTCTGACTGATTAATTTCAAAGAATGACTTAGTTTCAGTGAGTTTAGATATGTAGTAATAACTACTTTAACAGTATATTTAAACATAAAATCAGCTTAGAAAATACCAAAGAGGAAAATGTAAACTAGAGAAGGACTCTATCATGTATTCCATAGTATTTAATGTTCCATTCAGCAGGGCAACTGACTTGCCCTTTCTATAGAGTTTTTGCCAATAAATCTCTGACACACTTCAGGTAACGTCATAAAACCTGTAATTTGCTATATTTGGGTTCAAGGACTTGGCTGGAATGGTTAAGGAGAGGGACACAGTGGGGAAGGTGTGGGACAGTGGAGCGGGGATGAGGCCTAGATGGAGCAGGATGCGAGTATGGAGGGACCACAGGCTTGGGAGTTTGCCTCCCTACCCACTACCCAGGCAGCTCAGTGAGATGCCTACCCTAGCTGACACCTATGGGCAATTCCCACAGACAGCCTCAGAAGAAATAAAAGTCATATACAAAAATGAGATCACCCCACCCACCCATCGTAGAGATGGTTCTTGGAGGTCAGAGTAGGAGAATGTGCGTAGGGCAGCATGGAGAAGCTTGTGATGCCAGACAGCCATTCTATAATTTTGCTGGTGTGGGGACAGTCTTCAGCTTCCAGGTCCCCTACCTGGCACCTTTCATGAAGATCTCCACACCTCTCCCAGTTTGTTCATTTTTTCTCCCCCACTGTCACTTAAATACTGACTTTCGCAGAGAAAGCTGGTCATCACTCCAGAGAGCTCTCCCCATCCTCCCAAGATTTACGTAGGCTGGGAATGAATACATCCACACAGGCACAAAATATACTCTTTTAAGGCAGGTAAAATCTTCCTGTTTCAGCAGGAGCTTGGGTGGGCAAGAAATATACAATCAGAGCCAATGTTTCTACCTTTGTCTCTTCCTACGTCATACTTGAGGGAGGGGGAGTCCCTTTGCAAGTGATGGGCAGCGATTTCACTGCAAGATGTCCATTAACACCAGAAGCAGGCAGGGAGGCAGGCAAATCACTGCACAGCACTTCGAAATCTCTCTCCCATGGATTCAGAGATGTTTTTCCCTTCAGGAAATAATTTAAAAAAATGAAATGTTATCAGCTGGGATTGTTGATGAGATCACTTAAGCTGCCAAATTTAGCAAGCATGTTTTCTATAGAGATTCTTAATAGCCATTATTTTTCTAAATGGGAAAGAGAGGCTTAGGGAGAGCTACAGTACACCAGAGGATGGGGGATGGGGAAATTTGCATTGATAAATGTAGGTATTTGTTGCTGCTTTTCAGCAGTGATGAACAAAGTCTGCTTTCATTGTCCTGAAGCGTTGAAAGTGAGTGTCTGATTGTTTCTGCCCTGTAATCTGCCTCCTTAGCTGTAAAACAGCAGTGTGGCTCACTGAATAAAGCCCTGGATCAAGAGTCAGGAGAACAGGCTTCTAATTCCTGACTCTTGTCACTGAAGGTAGGCAAACCTTTTAGCCAGTCTGTACCTCAATTCTCTCTTCCGTGAAATGGAATACATAACTCTTACCCAGCCTTTGAGCTCTATGGATGGAGAACTATTGCATTTATCAGCCAAAGTGATCAGTAAAATTAAAAGAATGATCATAAAAAGCTTTTGCAGATATCATACACCAGAGACTGGACCACCCTCAGTATAGGCATAAGGTTACTTTATTAGCAAAAGTAATGTGTGTGTTGGTATACTGTTGTGATGGCACTTAGAGCTCATGCTGCCTTGAAGCCCCACAGACTGCTAATCCTGACTGCCACACAATGCTTACTGGGCATTTGGTTTTTCATGCAACCTTACAAGGACGCTTTAAAAAAAAACAAAAAAATAAAAAACAATCAATTCGTTTCCCTCAGAAAAACTTCATGACTCAAAAAGAAGCCCCTGGGACTAATGACAAGCTATGCCACAGGAATGGTAGGAACACCGCCAGGTCTGAGCTAGATTCTAATATGTTATTCTAAACTCTTTCCATACCACAGTTCCTACACAGGTGGGGTCACAACAGAACTCGTCTCTCTTTATGCAGGAAGGGCAGGAGGGCCAGAGAGGTCACTAGCTCTGGACTGAGAAGCCCTGCTCCAAATACTAAGGGATATGTGGCAAGTTGCATGAGAAAAACCACTGCTCTGGAACAATTAATCTCATTTAAAAGTGATTTGCGGTGGAAAAAGAGTTGGACCAGTGCCCCTTTCCACTCCTTTACAGCACATGAAGAATGCTTAAAAAGGATTCCTATCTGCCCTCTCTCCACCTTCTACAAAAAAGGTTGGATTTTCCCCCCTGCCCCCCATTACAATCTTAAGTCTGGTCTGTTTTATAACTAGGTAGATAACTTGAGAAGTAGGGAAATTATGAGACCTAAAGAGAGACTGAAAACTGGTCCATTAAGAGGAAGAAATTACTAATCAAATTGTTTAACATTTTGTATTTTGTGAACAGCTGTTTAACGTCCATGCTTAATACACAACTGGGAATAAGGGCATCTTTGTTAAAGACTCAGCATTTCTGCCCTCTCAGTTAAGGTGTGAGAAAACCATCTGGATGTAAGGAATCATCCAAAATCACACCCAATAAAACTAGAAAAGCCCAAATTTGATATTCCTGATACTGCCAAGGTAATGCACAGTCAGGAGACAATATTAAGGCACTTCAGCATTCAGATTTCTATTATCTCCCCCTCCGTGTTTTTGCAGGTCACCTTTCAAAGCTAAAGGGCCTGGAAAACGTAGCATTTAGAGTACTAAAAACCAACCAGAATACCCTCTTTTTTTCCCCCTCCCCACCCCCCCGGCAAGAGGTATGTTTATTTTAAAAAAATCCTGAGTTTTTGAAAACCTTTCTAAAGATCTCTGAAGTCAACATAAGAAACTACAACATCCCCCAAAAGACTCACACGTGCTGAAAGAATGGAGGAAACAGATTGTACTGCCATAGGCACAAAATACAATATTAAACTAACACACACATGCAAACTATTCAACTCTCCATCAGCTAAATGGGAAGTAAGGAGAGCAAAAGGAGGTCAGAGAGGGAAAGAGTGCAACTTGCCTTTATAGAAAGCATGATGACAACTTCTAAGCATTTGTGAGAATGCTCTATTAAAAAAAAAAAAAAAAAAAAAAAAGAACTAGCTCGGTGACATAACAAAAAGCAACCAAACACGGCAGGCATATCAACCTTGGGACTAACTCCCCAAATGTTCCGTACAGCAGGTAATAGATCTCCAGAACCTCTCTCTTGCTGTTTCTCAGCTACAACTATAGCAATTAACATGGAAATCTTCTCCCTGATAATCATAAAGAGACTCAGTTTGCATCCTGCAGCCCCTTGTCTGTAAGTCATTGCAGAGCTCATTGCTGACAAGAGACACGGGAAACCTGGTTCCTGTCAGCACATGCTGGATCTTAAAACAAGGGTCATATTAAGCTGCTCCCTTCCTTTACTGTGTAATGCAACAGCTACTTTCCGACCAACTGCGAAAGCGAAAGGAGACAGGGAATATCGTTTTCATGCTGCTGAACCTCTGAGCCTCTCAAAACTAACAGATGGGAAAGGGTCAGCAGAGACATAAGCAGTAACGTTCTTCACATGGTAAAAGTATTATGTCATGCAGGGCAAAGGGATATAAAACTGCTCTCGGCAGATCTTTTTAGAGGGTGTTGCACATGAAGAATTCTCTCTTTCCCTCCCTGTCCATGAAATAAAGCATCAGATCCACATGATTCTAATAGAGTATGGTCAGTATCAGTAGTCTCATAGAGTACTGACAATCACTTTTCCTGGTGATCATACATAACCCATCATTTCATGAACAGAAACAATGAGAGAACTTTGTGGTTTACTAAAACACCCAGACCTTTTGAACACTGCTTGTCTCTATTACAACAAAGGGTTTTTTAAGACTGGTTTGCCTGCCTTTGCTAACATTTTTGTTCACGTTAAGGGAGGTAAAGAAGTATCATGGCTAGTCCGAACTATTATGTTTACCTTATATCCTGAAATCCAATTGTAGTCTATGCAAAAAAATTAGACCGCAATTACACAAATGGAAAAAGCTTGCAATGTGTGAACTTTTTATTTCTGATTTATTTAAAATAAAAACAAATTGATCAGCAAGTTATATCTGTTCCCTTGAACTAAAAAAAAAAAAAATTACATTATTCTTCTTTCCTTCTGTCTTTATCTGATGAACTCCATGTATTGATTAATTTAACCACGTCATCCTTCTACCAAGTAGCCATAACACCTGACTGCCTTGCAGGATGGGGGACTGGGGAAGCACCCCCCCATGCCTCCGGTGAAGGGCCCAGGACAACCCCCACCAGTATCCCAGCCTCCATCCTCTTCCACTCCACCCCTACACCCTGTCGCTTACCCCTCCTCAACCAATCACACTGGAGATTACCTGGGGCAGAGCACAGCAGCAGCACGAAGTCACCTCCACTCACCGCCACCCAACATCACATGGATGGCACGAGTTGCCTTGGCAGAGAAGGGCTCAGCAAGCTGGCAAGGTGTGGCACTGCTCTATGTAGGAGAGCAGGCTGCCGCTGGAGTCATCCATGTGGTGTGTGCAGAGGGGAGAAGGGAGGTGATCCACTGCTGCCTCCGCCATGCCTTGCTCCCAGGTAATCTCCCCCCCCCCCCCCACCAGCCATCCAGAGGACAGCTGGGGTGACTGCGGCAGGACCCGCCCAGTTTTCCTACGGACAGGACGGCTCAGATAGCACGTATCAGTCATCGCACATTTTACAGAGGGAGCACCTAATGCATAGGCATGCCAGTACTTACATTTTCAGAAAAGGTTAATCATGCTGACTGCCTCCATTTTTTGGATGGCCAGCTTGAGACACTTGTAGCTTGCTCTCCACTCATGCTTTCAACTGTTCACAGTGGGATATGCAGGTGCTTAGCCAGCCTGAAAATAAGGCTCTCAAGGGGTCTCAGGCTGACCACCCAACTGAAGCATCTAAAATTAGAGGACACTTGAAAATTTAGACTACACAGCAGACTACCTGCAGAACTGGGAATAGTACAGCTAGATCCCGGGAGCCATAACTACCTATGGAACATCATCTCTGCCTAGGGCTGTAAGTAACATAATACCATGGAGCAAATCTCGATCCTAAACAATTCTCCCAATGACGATGTCAAGCTTCGTAAATACAATGGCCAGGGACTGCTACAGGGGTTGAAATAACATCCATCCTGAGAAATAATCCACAAGTAAATGTTGCTGTAATCTCACTCCAGCTGGCAGACAGCCTAATTTAATAAAATGGGTTTTCAACTACGTCCAAAAGAGAGTGACTTATTATTAAAATAATATCTGACATGTAGAAAGCACCCTTGCCCAAAAGCCACAGAGTGTCTCAAGAAATAACAACAGGGTAACACAATACATTCTAGAACTGGCAAACAGACGATTCTCATTAGACCCATTTTCCATTCCCCTATAAAGATGATCCCCACAAATTAAAACACAGGACTATTACAGGGGCCACAGATAATGCAACTCGCTATATAAATGGCTCAGTGGGGGCAGGGATAGCTCAGTGGTTAGAGCTTTGGCCCTATAAACCCAGGGTTGTGAGCTCAAACCTAGAGGGGGCCTTCCAAGGGCCTGGGGCAGGTTAAACATTATATATCTGTCGGCGATGGTGATAGATCCTGCTGTGAGTGCAAAGGACTGGAACCAGTGACCTCTCAAAGTCCCTTCCAGCTCTGTGATATGTATGCATCTCCATATTAACTACTCATGGATTTCCAGAGTGCATCTGAGATCTTTGGAAAAATAGGGCTTGGAAGAAGCAAGAACATCTGCATGGGGCTCAGAACTGACCTCTGAGTTCATTTTTCAAAGAAAGAAAATTGTACATTTAACACTATTCATTTACTTCTCACACATTCCTAAGTTACTTGTGTAGCTATCTGCCTGATGGTTTTGCACTTCTGCACTCCACTAGTATTTGAGTGCTTTCCTTATTAAATAGGCAGCCCATAAAGACGACATTAAGGCCCAGATCTACTGATTTCAATGGTAGTGAGAAGCTTAAATACTTTTGTGGATCTGGGCCTAGAAGAGTTTTTAAAACCTACGTTTCCCCTCCCATTTGGACTTATAGAAATCTTTGCTCAGGGCAGAGTTGCTTGTTCATTTTATTTATTTATTGGTGGGGCTGGAAGAGTCACTCATTGATGTCGTAAATGTCTCTCTAGTTATGGAGAGACATATCTTTGCCAAATAGGAAATCCTCTGACTTAATTGTCCATCCTTGCTATTCCTGCCTAAAATAAATTTCCATGATAAATATATTGCAGGCCTTGCCATACAGAGCAACATGGTCTCGTGCACCCTCTGTTCTAATGTCTGCTCTGATGCTGACCTTCCTCTCTAGCGTTGGGCAAGTCATTTAATCTCTGTCTCCATTTCTCCCTCTAACATGCAAACAACATCATCTGTCTCAGTGCAGTGTTGCGAGGTTAATGGATCAGCCAATGTTAACATTGGAGAACTTCAAGAGACATTTAAGAAGATATGGAACATGTACTAGAGGTTGAATTTGATATATACGCCTCCGCAATCATGTGTTTCTAAATACAGTTTTAAACATTTCAAATACAGATGAACCTCTCTAGTCTGGCACCCTTGGGACCTGACTGGTGCCAGACAAGAGAACTTGCTAGACGTGGGAGGTCAATATTATCTAGCACATAACCAACATTTCCATTGCTTACTGGGCTCTTAGAAGGCATTTGGGGTAAATTACAGCTAAATAACAGCAGAGAACACTGAGAGCAACGAGTGGTGTCTGGAAGCAAACTTTATGGGACCACAGGAAACTTGGCCACAACCATGACAACTAGTCATCCAGCTAACTAAAATCATGCCAGATTACGGATGTTGCTGGACGAAAGGAGTTCTGGATTATAGATATTCAACCTGTATAAGCAAATGGTTTAAACTGATTTGACAGTAATCAATTCTATGTATTTATTTTATAATGACAGTTATTTCTAGTGTGGTGATTCCCTAGGTCTCCCCAAAAACGCTGAATGAAAAATAATATGACAGCTCATGCCTTTAAATATTAAATTCCTTCATGTGAAAGCTGCAATTTAGATAAGATAATCACGTTACAAATAAATCTCACACACCAGCCACTGGGCGGTCAGTGCATCTTATCAGAGATTTCGAACGTTGTACTCAAAATCTGGCAGATTTCTTTGAGCCACTTGTTTATGCCCAACAGCTTTTTAAGCTTGTATCTTTCTTTACATGCTACTACTGATAAAAATTTACAGTAAATTTTATTTACACATTTTAATCTATAAAATATTAAGAGCTTTACAAAACCACAAATCCAGATGGCAAAAAAACAAACCATCATACTAAATTAAAGAAAGATAATTAAAATCAGTATAAAACCTTAAATAAAATCAACACGGGGGTATATCCAAAGAGGATTTATGCAAAATTACCTTTACAAGTGCACCAAACCTTTCCTAACATAATATATATTATGGACCAAACACATCTAATCAAATAGATCTTAAATTTACAAACACCTACATTTTCTGATGAACAATTCCCTTTCTGATTTATTTCATTGCTTATCTTCAAGCCTTTTTCATATTGTGCCTTTTGTACTTCATGGTGAGTTTTTTCCCCTCAATCATTGAGTTATCATGGAAGGCACTGGACCAGATTCACAGGTGATGAAAAGGGCACAACCCAGTTAATTTGAACAGAATTAAAGCCATTACACCAATGTGATTTTCTCCATCTCCTGTCTCTTTTATTTCCCTTTAAGTCTGACAATTATGGATTACATAATGACCAATACACCAGGAATAATTCATCTAGGTGCATGACATAAGAAGAACACAGATTCTAAAAATATCCATTTCCGGAAACATTCATAATCTAAATACGGGATGTTTTCCAATCAGTTTTTTTTTTCCACTTTTCTGATTTGTAATAAAGCATACCCATTCAGCACAGAAATTATGCAGCTCTTGACACTTTCAAAAGTTTAAACCCACAGACAGCAGCCAAAGGGTCAAGTGTTCAAAAAACACATTTAAGTTAGCCGCATGACTCTTCTGAAAAAAATCAAGCAACTACAACTACAACTGAATAGGGAAGCACATTTGATAAGAAAGACACTGAAGTGCATTGGCAAAGCTGTGAAAGGAGAACTTACACATGGCAATGTAAATGTAAAATGTCATGCTTTTACATGCACTGAATTCAACCCCAAAAGTCAAACCAAGAAATGAGACTACAGCTCCTTTTTTCACCAAAAGCATGTGGAGCTCACTCCTCCAAAGCCACCTTCCCAGCACTGTGATACAAGTACAAGGCCTTGTAACAGATGCTGTACTTTCCCCCCTACTTTTGTTGTCACTGTTTAAGCTAAATTTGAAACTACCAAAGCTGTATGGGAAGTCTAAAATAAGTGTTCTTCATTATTGGCAACGGACCATTTTACATAATACACTTCATCAACAAAAGGGCACAAGCTCCAAAACAGGATACTTCTTCCAGTCTAATCCTAACTGAAATCTGCTCATTCCCAAGGGGGGAAATCTGTGCAGCATTTAACATGTAGCCAAGAAGCTAACTAATCCAAAGTGCTTCAAGCAAGAACACAGGTAGGCTATGTCTACACTACAGAGATCTTTCGAAAGAGCTTTTTCCTAAAGAGAGCATCCACACTCAAAAGAGTGATTTGCTCTTTCAAAAGACAGCGTCAATTCAGCCCCTACTCTTTTGAAAGAACAAACCAGTGATCGAAAAATCAGGCCCCATGAGGACTGCTCTTTCAAAAAAAGGGCCTCTGGAGCATCTACATGCATTGTCTTCCGAAAGAAGCTTTTGAAAGGGGGTGCTCTTCTGGAAACAGGAAAGGAAGAGCAATTGCGAAAGGAGCACCACAGTCTTTTGATTTACTTTCGAAAGAACACTTTGTGTGTGTGGAGACATTCCGTGCTCTCTTTCGAAAGAGCCCCCGAAAGAACTTGCCAGTGTAGACGGCAGCCATAGCAAGCATGCAACAGTTTGTGCTCTAGAATGGGTGCCCGTTACTGAACCAATTCCAACACAACAAGAATACACAAATGAAATTTGCCCTCCCTCAGCATACACAGCTCAGTACTAATAATTACAAGATCTTTAGTTCTTGGGGCTTCTAATTTGCCAGTTACACATTTTGTAAACCAAGAACAGTTTTATTTGCCCATAACTAGCACCATACCAATATCTGCTGCGTATACTCTCTATCCTCCACCACTCTGCTGCATCTCCCAGAGGACTAGCAAATGCAGCCCTCAAAATCAAGTCAGTTTCAGCACAAGAAATAAATGTACAATAGACCAACTACAATGCTACCTTTCAAGTTTTTCCGATGCCCGTGGAAGCCTTCCATGGCTCCTAGGGGACAAAAAGCTTTTTCTTTTCCAATCTGTACAGTTACAGTTTGCAAGCATCATTAATAGTTAACTAAAGAGATTTCTCTCTCAAAAGATTAGTGTTCCCCTCTACTGGGGAAAAAGATATACAACTGCCCGAAAAGAAAGGGAAAGAAAGATGTGGGACGGTGACCAAGAGTGAGAAAAACAAATCAGAATCTCAATCTACCCATTCATGAATCAAAACCGAAAACATATTCAAGGTTTCCAAGGCTGACAGCACAGACTAGGAGAGAAAAGGTGTAATATACACACATCGGAGGATCACCTGATTTGGGGGCACAAGGACAGACCTGGGTGAAAGAAAAACCACGCAGATCCCTTCTGTGCAATCATAAGTCATTTGTCAGTATTTTGAAAGTCACGGGACCAACCTCTGAAAAGATGAACGCCAGGATTAGCATCACCAGGGAAATCTATCTGCAAAGGACATTAGACCATCTGTTAATTTTCAAAACATCTCTTACCTCCAGGAACAAGGAGAGCAGGACTATGACCCACCGCTGGAAAAGGCTCATTGCGCCTCTTCTTTCTGCCTCCTTATTTGCTCAGACGCTCAGGAAAAGGGCCAGCGGAGCGAGCCCCATGGCTGTCACTGCGGGGGAGGGGGCACGAAGGGGGTCGGCGGCGAGCATGAGGGCGACACCCAGAGGCAATGGCTGGGCGGGGGGCGGGGCGGGCGAACACAGCGGCCTGAGGCTGGAGCAGAGGAAAGGGATCCCGTGGCTGCGAGGGGAGGGGAGGGGAGGGGAGGGGAGCCACGCCCACCCCGCTCCCCTAGCGAGGGGGAAGATCAGGGCTGCCCGCCCGGCCGCCCCGGCGGGGAACGAGACAGGAGCGCGCCCGGCGGCGCGCAGCTGGAGCTGCACAAAGAAGCCCGGGCGCGCGGGGCGGGGAGACAGGCGCGGCGGGGACCCGCCCCCGGGACCGCCCAGCGGCGCCGCCTGGCTGGGATCCGAGTCGGGCAGCGCCGCCCATAGGCTGCCCGGGCGGGAGGGAGGTTGGTCCGGCAGGCCAGGAGCCCGGGCCCGGGCACGCCCCACAGTGGGACTGGATGGGGCCCGCCAGGGGCTCCTAGGGTAGCAGCGGGGCGGGAGTGACCAGCTGCTTTGCACCTCCCAGGCCGCTGCTAGGGCAGGGCGGAGAGCGTGGCTCAGGTGGCGCTTTAAAGACTAACAAAGGGATTTATTAAGTGATGAGCCTTTGTGGCTCAGATCAGAGCCATACCAGAACAGGCTCAATGTGTAAAGTTCAGGGGTCCAAACATTACCATCACGGCTGGCAAATCAGAAACATTTTATCAAGTCTGGCAAATCAGAAAAGTAGAGGGACGGAGGGGGAGTGTGTTGGGTGGGGAAGTTAAGAGATAAAACATCAAAATATGTACAAGAGTCCTAATAATGGGTAATTGCTGTTCCTGTTCAAACCACGTGTTAATGTGTCAAATTTGAATATGAATGTTAGTTCTGAGAATTCCCTCTGTAGACAAGTATCAGCTAGGTAGCCGTGTTAGTCTGTATCTTTGAGAACAACAAGAAGTCCTGTGGTAGCTTATAGACTAACAGATATTTTGGAGCATAAACTTTGATGGGCAAAGACCCACTTCAACAGATGCACCTATTTGTGTAATAAATTTCATCATGTGCATCAAGATGTGCAGAAGTGCACCAGCAATAGAAATGTATTGTGAGTGTCTGAGGGTGCTCTGCTAATTAGCTGGGCAGCATTTGGATCTCTTCTGAGCAGCCACACAAGCACACAGCTTACAGGAAATACTGAGTGGTACCTCTCTGGTATTTGGCTTGCACGTTACTGTGTCTCCTCAGAGGACTAAGGTACCTTGTAGAAGAATTTAGGATCAAGTTTTCAGAAGTAGCCACTGATTTTGGATCTCCCATTTCTTGTTGGCCAAACTGAGGCACCCTGGGCTTGTTCTATCAGAAATTCCTAATCATCCACAGCTCCCATGGAAGTCAATCCTAGTTGCAAACTGATAATTACCATTCTGCTCAACATAAGAATTGAAAAGGGAATGTGACCTGAAAGCAAGAGTCTGCCGCTTAAATTAAAAGTGTAAGGCTCTTTAGCAAAGAGCTGCAGCAGACTTGCAGCCTCTGTGACTTGGCCATGTAACACAATGGCTTACGGGTTACACACACCATCTGGAAAATCAGATCCAATTTATCTCAGTGGTGCTTTTGAAAATTTGGCCCATAAGCTTTAATGTGAAATGAGAAGCAATGTATGGGCATAACTAGCTAAAATCACTTGTAGTCTCAATAGTATTTAGTGGCAGGGCTCTGTCCTGCATTTGCATTAGAATTTAACTCATTTTCCCTCTCTACTCCTGAGGGAATTCTGCACCAAAAATTCTGCTCACTACACAGCATATTAAAATTCTGCAAAATGAGCCAACATGTTAATTTGGAGTTTGCAGTATGGCAATGGGGAGCAAGAAAGATGAAGAAGAAATTCTAGCAGTAAAATTGACAGTAGGGAATGAACTGGGAAGAAGAGAAGGAACGAGAGAGCATAGGGGAAAAGTTTAAGGGGCCCAGGACCTAAGGCTTTTTGCTGGCCTCAGAGGCTAGCTCTGCGCTTCCAGTGGATAGCCCACTGACCATGTAGATTTCCCTGAGTGGTAAGATTGCCAGTTGTCTACTTGCACAAAACTGAAAACGCTTATCTGCTCCCTTGCTCCCTCCTCCAAGGCCCCTGCCCCAAGGCCCCACCTCCCACTCAGTCCATCCCCTACCCTCTGTGGCTGGCTCTCTCCACCATCACTCACTCATTTTCACCAAGGCTGTGTCTACACTTGCCTTCCTCTTTCAAAAGTGGAATGCAAATGAGGGAAATCAAAATGCAAATGAGGCATGGATTTACATATTTTCTGGTCTGTTTGCATGCTCTCTTTTCGGAAGAGATTCTTTCAAAAGAAGAAGGGTAATGTAGACAGGGCTCTTTCCAAAATAAACCCCATCTTCGAAAGAACCATTCTTCCTGAAACAAAGTAGGAAGAAGGGTTCTTTTGAAGATGGGGTTTATTTTCGAAAGAGCCCAGTCTACACTGGCACTAATTATAAAGGTAAAATTACATGTTTAGATTTGTCAAAGAAAAAACAGTCATTAGTTCCTTCACTGATTTGTTGTTAAAAGTTCATAAAATTCAGATACAAATATATTTTTAAGCTTTTGTTTCCGAAAGATGTAAATGTATCTTTTTGTGTCATATTGATTATTACAAATACAATAATGTCTCATCTTTAAAACACATAGAAGACAATTGCTGAACTACCTTGGATGACAGTGCGTTAGGTTAAAGAGATATGATAAAAGTTCTATTGTTAAATCCTAAGTTGCGGAACACTTTCCTCCCTGCCCCCCTTTCATACTTACAGCCTGAATTCTGCAGACACTTGCATATATGAATATACTCAATAGTAATCCCATTTGTGGGTTCAGGACTTAAATTACTACCAGACTGCTAAAAATAATGATCAATAATATTTTATCATGATCTCTATGACCAGCTAATAACCAAACAACATGCGTATCTTTGGCTTTCACTGAAACTTGTACTTCTAACTTTTGGTTAGGAAAATCTCACTCCAAAGCAAGCTGTTTTACCTCTTTAAGAAGTGCACAATTATACCTGAAACACAGTGTATGCAGGTTGGGTGAGTTGAGCCACATGGTTAGTCCAGTATGAAATTCAAATGTTACTGTTTAAATCCTATACAATTTAATTTTGATAGGAAAAATACTATTGAGACCACTTGCACCAATTAGCAAGGAACAATTTATCTTGCATGTATTTTAGCCACAGTGTGTGCAGATATTAAATCTGTCATGAGAACGCAGCCTCTCTTGCAATTGCAAGGCACCAAAGAAGATTAGAACACCTATAGTTTGTTATAGATGCTGGAATTAAATAAAATCACTTAGGCAACGTCTACACTTAGCAAAAACTTTGAACTGGCTATTCTAATGGCCAAATCAGACAATACTACTGAGGTGGTGAAATGAATATTCAATGCCTCATTAGCATGCTGCTGGCCACAGCATGATAGGAATAAGGGGATTTTGATGTTTTCAGGGTCCTTGCGAAAAGGACCCCCGTGTAGACAAGCCGTGCGTGAGCGAAATGCGGCACTTTTGAAGTGGCATGGCCGGCAGCATGCTAATAAGGTGCTGAATATTTATTTCAGTGCCTCATTAGTATTTTCCAATGTGGCCATTAGCATGGCCATTTCGAAGTTTTTCCTAAGTGTGGACACAGTCTCAGAGGTAATTTTGTTTCAGTTTACTACGTTTTCTGATTCTGATCTTTCCAGGAACAGCCTATGTTGTCCTATAGTAGAGTCATGATTAACATAAATCACTATGCTGGTTTATGGGTGTGTGTATGGAGTGAAGCTCACTAGGAAGTATCACATACCCACCATAATCGCCGGGAAATTAAGGTTGAAAGATTATGTGTTAATTTGCAAACCTCTTGTATGTTCCTGAGGATCATTAAATACAGGATGATGGTGTTAATCTCTTCCTAGTGCTGCTGACTCATTCTGCCTTTCAGCATCTTAGCCATCATCTTAAATAAATAAAGTAAATGCTACTCAGTGAATATAATATTAACATTATTCAACTTACAGAATGATGACATGTTCTGATTAAACATACAGCACTGTACAACCCAAATAGTCATACTAATATTAGATGCTACTATGCTAGTTTTTTACTAATTCAAGATGAATCAGTCTCTCAAATCTTACTACACAGAGGTACAAAGGGGTGCGGACCTCCACCTGCCACCGCCGCTACTGAAGCTGTGGTGACAGCTGGAGCCTCGGATCCTTTAAATTGCTTTCAGAGTACCGTGCCACATGGTTCAGGCACCTCTTACAGCTGCCTGGGGAGTTGGGAATGCCATGAAGTGTGCTCCACGCAGCACTGGGAGTGTGGGCGGGGGGGTGTAGTCTAGACAGTGCTGAGGGCTGGCTGCCTCCAGCCACATCCCTTCCAGGGGCACAGACCAGGCCCCTCTCATGCCCTCCCCACCCTTGCCTTGCCCTGCCCAGGGGCCTGCTGAGTCTGTCCACCCCAATGCTTGTTCCTTATGGTGCAATGTAAACTATCACCAAATCTGAATGGCAATGTTTTGCCCTGACTCAGAACTGTTGCAGATGTTTGTGCAAGAATGCATGAGAAAGAAAGAACAGAATCAAAAGTCTATCAGAAGGAGACAAACCTCACTGAGAGACGGGGGGAAGGGGGTCTGCCAATGAGGCTGATTGTCTGCAAGTTTCTCAGAATAAGACTTAAAGAGGGAATGGGGGAGTATCAATGGTTAAAACTGACAGAAAGTAATTTGGGTGTCAGCTGGAGAGATGGCCTCAGGAAAGAATTGGCATTCAGCTATGGGAAGGTGTGATAGACTGCCAATATCCTATAATACTGTGAACAACCCTCATGAAATTAAAGATTATAACTTCTCTGAATGTTTTGAATAAGGGCTGTTGTCTTTGGGATACATTGTATTAAAATCATAGAATCATAGGAATAGAAGGAGCCTTGAGTGGTCATCAAGTCCAGTCCCCTGCTGTCATGGCAGAAACAAAAAATGAGACTTTGTACATGTTATTGTGGCACTGTAGATACCTTCTCTATTAGAGAAGGGGATGTTTATTCACCTTCTCTGTTACCAACCCTTTGAGGCTATCCCCTGCGGAAGTATGTATATATTATTTCATACTGTATTCTCTGGGGACCAATGAACAAAGAAAGGTTGTTTTGGATAAATAACCTTCTTTTAAATTGGCCAAGGGCCTTCTTCCTGTTCCAGCAAGCAGTTAGGACCTCTAATCCATTGAGGACCTCAGTCCTTAGGTTAGGTTTGGAAGGACTGGCCCTACTGAGCTCCATATAACTGTGTTCTTGTTCTGAGCTGAAGCTGTGATGAACTTGTAACCACAAAAAGTTCCTTGAGTAGGAAGTTGAAGGACTGTTTTTGTCAGAATCCATCTTAGGGTAAACTTTGGTAAGCTAATTAACCAGCATGCAGGTTCTTCTATTTTTTTATAGTTTTTCCTCCTTAAGAATAAAGCAGCCTTGCATACAAATTACCATGTGGTACTTTATAACAAATACACCCATTAACCATCTCTGAAGAGAAAGCAAGCATGAGTCCTTGGGCACATCTGTGGTGGGACTAGCATAGTGTAAACAAGGAATTGTGTAGCCTGGATTTATCCCAGTCAGAATCAAGAGGGATGCAGGTCCCTGCCAAGCAAGGCAATGTCTGAGAAGCTGAAAGCCTGAGTGGCACCATTTGCTGGATCCCTGAGGGGAAATATGGAAACTGTTGTCTTAAATAATGACAGTAGAATTAACAGCATGCAAAGGATTCTAGCACTGGGCGGATGATTTGGTGGAGGGAAGAGGAAGCAGAAAATGAGGTGGGAGTTTGCCACAAGAACCTTGCATTAGTAGAAAGGAGGAGGGGAGTTAGACTTTGATGTGAACAGCACAGTAGAACAAAGGCTAGTGAGCACAAACTATCTGTTACTAAGTGTATATCAATTGATATGGAAGCAGTGTTGAAGGCATAATTTTATATATAAAAGCAAATATTATGGCAAAATTTGCTTATGGACAGAAGCGCATATTCTTAAATGACAAAAAGAGAAAGAAAGCATGTGCTGCCATAGTCTCTGTCCACTCCTCTGCAGTCTCTTTTGCCAGTTGCTGATTCATTGTGTACAGCAGTAGCTTGATTCAAAACATGTTAAAGTCCCTCTCTCTGGGAGAATATTCTTAGGGAAAAAGGAGGAAAAGGGGCTTGGAGTAAATCTAAGAATTGAAGATATAATGGCATGAAAACCATCGTTAAGTAAGATTTCACCAACTTCAGAGAGTTGTCTTAATGTTTCAGAGAAGGTGACTAGAGAATGCAGCCCCAAGCACGTGATGGTAGACTGGAAATGTAAAGATATTCTCCTGAAGCTGGTAAGACAAACCCTCTCGAGAAAAAAATCCTTCCATTAGTGGTTTATTTCACATGATCTCAGCTTGCTTTCTGGACTGGGAATTCATCCTATAACCAGAGGCTGGAAAGACCTTCCAGATGATCAGTTAGGCTATGTCTAGATTAGAGCAATTTCACAACAGAAGTTTCTGGTGGAGGATATCTTCCAACAAGACTTCTGTCAACAGATCATGTCCAGACTGCAGAGGGGGGTCACTCTTTCGACCCACTCTGCAGATAGAGGGCGGCCAGACTGCCTGACTGCTCTTTCAACAAAACAGCCACCTGGAAACCACAGCAGACAGGGTCACAGGTCACAATTTCCTTCTGGGAGCCCCAGTGAGACACGCCATTAAAGGCCCCCCACCCCACCCCAGACACCTGTTCCCTGCCCATGTTGAGGCAGGCCTACCTCCACAAGGGACAGAACAACCGTTAGAGCAGAGCTTCAACACTTCTGGGAGACACAGCTCTTTCCAGCAAGCCATGGTGCCAGAGCAGCCCCTGGGCTTGCGCTGGTTGCACACAGATGTGCTTCAGCCTCTGCTGAACCTCCTGACGGTTGTTGTCCTCTTCCTCATGGAAGGTGAGCCGGATACTGCCTTCGAGGAGCTCACCATTGCTTGCTGGATGATCACGGCTGCACCAGCCCCTGCCCCGGATGCACAGGCAGCTCTGGAGGCACCGCACCAGTTCCAGCTGGTGGGATTGGCTGGTCATGGGGCAGTGGGATGACCAGCAGTGGCTCCAAAACTTCCACATGTGGAAGGCCAACTTGGTGGAGCTCTGCGCCTAGCTCACTGGAGACAGGACACCCAGCTGTGGCCCATCATCTCTGTAGAGAACCACGTTGCAGTCACCCTGCGGAAGCTTGCCACCTCTCACAGCTACCACTTGGTGAGAAACCAGTTTGGTGTGGGAAGTCCATGGTTGGTCTCTCCTCATGGAGGTAAGGCACTCTCAGGAAGTGAGGTCAGGGGTGCGAGGGATGGGGCTGGGGGAGGGAATCCCCATCCCTGGGGGACTGTGCCATCCCACCCTAGCACAGCTCCACTGCTGGGGCGGGGCAGCCTCCCATGGGGGGCTCCCAGAGTGCTCAGGAGCAGGATGGGGCACATAATCCCTAATCTGCGTGTTTGATCACCTCCCTCTGCAGTTCGTGATGGCCATCAACACCATACTGCTGTGGAGGTGGGAGACCTGTACACAATCATGGCCAGATTCACCACCATGGGGTTTCTGAACTGCATCAGGGCTATCAGTGGGCCCCACATCCTGATCCATGCCCCAGGACATGGCACAGTCAAGTCTATAAACCAAAAGGGATACTTCTCCCTGGTGTTGCAGGCCCTGGTCACACTGGTCCTCTGGACCCCAGCCAGGAACTTTTTGATGCCCACCTCAACTGGGCCAGGATGCAGGCTGAGTGTGCCTTCAGCCACCTCAAGGTGCACTTCAGGTGCCTGCTCACCTGCCTGATTGTGGAGGAGCACATCTACCAAGTTGTGGCTACATGTTGTGCCCAGCACAACATAGTGGAGAGTTAGGGGGAGGCCTTCCTCCTGGGGTGTGGGGAGGACACTGGCCACAAGTATGAGCAGCCAGGTGCAGCTCCGATCTGCCATGTTCATCGGGACAAGGTGCAGATCTGGGAGCCTCTGAGGGAGAACTTCTCCCATGGTCCCCAGTAACCCTCCCCAGAGCACCCTAGCAGGGGCCTGGGGCCCACAGCCCTATCCCATCCCTACCACAACCCCTCCCTTCACGCCCTCACCCCTTCCCAATAAAGAGAGCCACAGATGTGGTGTTAAAATAACTGTTTCACTGAACCAAAGAAAAGCCAGTGCAAAAGCAATGGTGTAATAAAAAACTGTTTTCAAACAATGCAGAGGAGTGAACTATGTACAGTTGGGAGACTTGGGACAGGGGTTGGGGAGCACCGGAACTTGGATGGGTGGTCTTGGGACAGGCGTCTGGGAGGTTCAAAACATGGGGGGGTGCAAACCCAAGGGAGAGTGGGACCACAAATGGCATCTGCCTCAGGATCCCCTCCCACCATGGGTTCAGGGCCCTGTCAGGGCTGCGTTGGGGCTGGAAGCAGGGGGAGGTACAGAGATGGTGGGATTGCAGTGGGGTCTGAGTGGGCCTGGAGAGCAGGGGGGCATGGGGAGCAGGGGAGGGGTAGGCAAGGGTGTCCTCCCCCCACAGCCACAGCAGGAGGTCCAGAACACCTTGCAGGACAGCTGGTGAGCGCAGGGCAGAAGAGCAGGGGAGGGCAGAGGGGGTGGGAGGGGCAGTGGGGGGGGCAGGGCCATCATGTCCTACCGGATGCCAGTGGCAGTGTCAATGTGGGACATGAGTTGCCCCTCCCCCCCCCGGGCCTGGGGCTCATCTGGCTTCCCATGAGGCTGGGACCAGGCTTGCCCCCATGCCCCAGGGAGGTCTACTAGGTCCAAGTAGTGCACACTACCTTGCATATGGTTTCACATGCTGGGAGCGCAGCATGAGGTCCCACCCAAGCCAGCCAGGCAACACTCACAGCACACCCTGTCTGCACCCATCTCCCACACCCCGTGGTGTGTGATGTGTGGGATAGTCACTGGATGGGGTTGCTTCCAGTGCCATGTCAATGGTGCAGGTTGGAGGTGATGTGTCCCTTGCACAGGGTGTCATGGAGCTCCCTGTAATAGGGGCAAGTGGTGGGTCCTGCCCTGGACTGTTGGGCAGCATCCCAGGCCTGGATGCAACCCTGGTGAAGTTCCTTCACCTTTGCCCAGACCTGCTCCATGGATCAGTTGGGGGAGGAGGGGTGGCCCCATTCCACCAGGGCAGTGGCCATCTGGATGTAGGTGGGGGAGTTCTACCACTTGGTTTTGGGGTCCTGCAGACTGTCCTCCCCAGCCCCTCTGCCCAGAGGTCCAAAAGGGCCTGGACCTTGGCCCCGGTCTAGTGTGGGGCTCTCCTGTTGGTGCTCTGGGGTAGATCCTGGAACCCCCTCTGGCTAGTCCCTTGAGAGCCTGGAGGGCTGCAGGGTGCCTGATGCTCAGCCATCCGTGAAGCTCTCAGCTCCAGGGTGGCTGTGAAGACATGGGTGACTGCAGCCTGTAGCCCGGCTGATTCCATGCTCTCAGCTTCCTGCCACAGGGTTTCCTGGCCTTCCTGCAGCTTTAACAGGGGCCAGTGGCAGGAACCATAGAGCACTGCTTGCTCTGGACAGATCTCTGTCGACAGAGGCGTTCTTCCTTGTGGGGAGCAGGGTACAGATGTCGATAAACATGCTGCATTCTGTTGACAGAATGCCTTGGAATCTGGATGCCCCTTGGGTTTTGTCAACAAAACTCTCTAGTCTGGGGGCTCAGTTTCTCTTTCAAAGGAAGAATCCAGTAGTAGAGGTAGGTAAGTAAGTAAGAAAGAAAGAAAGAAAACAAGCAAGCCTAACTAGGCCTTTCCTTCACCATCTAATTTTCTGGTGATTTTACTATTGTGAACATCTTTCTCCCTAACAATCCAAATCTCCTTCCTATCCCAGCTGGACATTTCATTTTGAGAAACAAGAGCTCATTAAATACAGCTAGAAAATTCTCTAGGAATATAGCATTAATTTGCCCGGAATCACATGGCACATGTTTATTAGCTAATGCCCTCCAGCAAACTCCATCTGCCCCTGTTATAATGACAAAAGAAAGAGAACCAACCTGTCATTGGACTGGGGAAATAGAGCTCATGTCACCACAGAAGTTATATCACTAATACATTGCTGAAATGTGAAACAAAGACTTGTTCACTGAGTTTAGAATGACATTTATTTGGTTCACTGTAACTGTTTAATAAGAGCCTTTTGGGGTCTCTCTACTATGAGAAGGGCAGTTTTGAGTAACTTTAAAAATGTGCCTCGTTAGCCACAGAGTCTCCCTTAAGCCGTGTCTACACGTGCACGCTACTTCGAAGTAGCGGCACTAACTTCGAAATAGCGCCCGTCACGGCTACATGTGTTGGGCGCTATTTCGATGTTAACATCGACGTTAGGCGGAAAGACATCGAAGCCGCTAACCCCATGAGGGGATGGGAATAGCGCCCTACTTAGACATTCAACGTCAAAGTAGGGACTGTGTAGTCATTGCGTGTCCCGCAACATCGAAATTGCGGGGTCCTCCATGGCAGCCATCAGCTGGGGAGGTTGAGAGACGCTTTCTCCAGCCCCTCAGCTCAATGGTGGCCGCGTGGAGCGGCCCCTTAAAGGTCCCGTCCCCCTCCCTTTCTGTGCAGGAAGCTGAGAGAGCGTGCAGGCGGCAGCCCAGACACGCGGCCAGCCTGCACGCTCTTGAGCAGCCCCAACAACCCCCAACCAACCTCAAGGCCGCATGGCAGCCCCCCCCCAGCGCCCCCAAGGGACCCCCCCCAAGGGGAGCCAGGGCAGCCAGGGCAGCAAGCGGCAGCGGGGCCCCTCCTGGATGGAGGCCAAGCTTCGGGCCCTGCTGGGGCTCTGGAGTGAGGAGGAGGTGCTCCAGGTAATGGGGAGCAAGAGGCGGAACGTGGATGCGTTCGCTCGGCTGGCCGAGGGCCTGGCCGCCCGGGGTCACCCTGCCCGCACTCTGGACCATGTCCGGAGTAAAGTGAAAGAGCTGCGGCAGGGTTACGCCCGGGCACGGGATGCGGCCGGCCAATCTGGGGCCACCCCCGTCACTTGCCCCTTTTACAGGGAGCTCAGGGACATCCTGGGCCCCCGGCACACCTCCTCCCTTCCGGCCACTCTTGACACCTCGGCTGAGGAGCCCCAGCAGGCCCCGGAGCCGGAGTCCGCCCCACAGGTAAGCTCCGCACCCCGGGGGCCCCCCCTGGAGCCCACCCCTGGGGCATCGCAGCAGCAGGAGGAGGAGGAGGAGGAGGAGGAGGAGGAGAAGGGGGACTCCTCCTCCGCTGAGACGGGGCTGCACATCGTCCTCCCCTCCCGGAGCAGCAGCCGGGCGTCCGCCCCCTGGGTGTCCCCGGACCGTGGGAGTGGACCTACAGGTATGTACCCCCCCGGTCTACACCCCCGGGGTTGAGGGGCGGGGGTAATAGATATGTGGCCAGGGCCCTCCACATGTCCAGATGGTCATGGCCCCAAGGACAGCAGTGCCATGTCCCTCACAGGAGGGCATCAGCCCCTTCCCCACCCCCAGCACAACAGTGCCACGCCCCATCCCCGGGGCAGGGGGGAGCGGAACCTCTAGGGTCCCCCGGGAGGAGGGGGTGGGACACCCCACAGCAGCAGCAGCCGCAGCAGCATGTGATGGAGTGGGGGGGAGTGCAAATGCGAGACTCAGGCTAGATATGAGCAGCAAGCTGAATAGTTCCCAGGGGCAAAGGATGATCCTGGGGCTACAACTGGCAGGTGACACCTCTGCCCTGAACAAAGAGCGGGGAGGAGCCGAGCTGGCTTTGAATCGGGGGGCGCCGCAGGTGGAGGCTCAGGGAAGGGAGAGCTGGAAGGCAGCCAGCCTGAGGAGGGGGAAAGCTACATCCCAGAGGGGCACCCCTTGGGGTCTTCTCCCCAGGACGGGTTGGAAGGACTGTCTCTGACTGCTGTACTGTCACTCCTGGGAGAAACTGGACATCTGTGGCCTAAGAAACCTCTCCTGTCAGACCCTGCTGAGTGAAGTGAGAGTCACTCCCGCCAGGGGAAGGGGTGCAGTGCAGGGGGACCCATGAACCCCATCACAGCAGCATCTCCCGGGGACGGGGATGGGGAACCTGCAGCACAGGGGTGGGGGGACAAGGGCCACGGCTCGGGGCCCACACTAACGCCTGTCTCCACTCTTCTTCCCCCCCTCCTGTGGTCCACAGCTACACCATCGGAAGCACCGGAGAGCGCCGGAGAGGCTTCAGTGGTCCCGGAATCCCCTCCGGGGCCATCGCGCCAGGCCAGCCCCTCGGCGGAGGACCAACCGGCCCCACGGTGGGCAAGACGGCGGACCCAGCAACACCACATGGCGGCAACGGACCCCCAGCTGCTGGCCATCCATCATCGGCAGCTGGAGGTCGCGGAGCAGCGTCTGCGGGTGGAGCAACGCCGCCTCCACCTGCAGGAGCTGGCGCTGGCCTGGCGCCAAGAGGCATGGGGGGCCTACATGGAGACATTCAATCGGCTAGTGGACTACCTGGCCCCCCGTGCCGCGCCGGCCGCCGCAGTGCCCGCCCTGCCCGCTCCACCCGCCGCGTCACCCGCTGCTCTGCTCGTCGCCACACCGTCCGCCATCGCCCCACCACCCACCACCGAGGGCCAGACTGCCGAGAGACACCTGGGGCCAGCTGAGACTCGCTGGACGTATCTTCCGGTCCGCCCGGCCCCCAGCCAGCCCCGGAGAGGGCTGCGGCCGAGGTGGGGCTCCCAGCCGCCCACCCCCAGTGCCGGACTATAGGGGCATGGGGCCCAGGACATGGCCCCCCCCCTTGTATATAGTTGGACTTATGTTTTTGTGCCCCCCGTTTGTCCCGTCCGCCCCCATGTAAATAGTTCTCCCCGTCCTTGCAATCCCTGGTTTTCTGTTTTTTGTTACATGTAAATATATGGAAACTTTTTTATTATTCACTTATGTTATGGTTTAGTTAGTAGGTTTTGTACATAGTTTTGTCGTTATTAGTTCAAAAACCAGTTGAAAAAAGAAAACCAGTTTCATTTTACAAACTAGTGCGTGCTTTTATTTGTCCAGGAGAAGTCGGGGGGGGGGTGTGCTGTTGGGTGCTCCGTGGTGTGGGCGTAGGGGCAGGGAGTGTTGTGGAGGAAGGGGGGGAGCGCAGTGGGGGGCCTGGCAGAGTTCACCCCGTGGCCTCCTCGAAGTGGGCCCACAGGGCCTCCCGGACCTGGGTCCCTTCGGGGTCCACCTGGCGACTGGGGGCAGCGGGTGGCTGCACGTTGCCCCTGCCGGCTTCCACAGCCCAGCCCTGAAAGAAGGCCTCCCCCTTGCTCTCCACCAGATTGTGTAGGGCGCTGCAGGCACCCACAATCTGGGGGATGTTGTTGGGGCCCGCATCCAGGCGGGTCAGGAGACATCTCCAGCGCCCTTTGAGGCGGACAAATGAGCGCTCCACCACCTGGCGAGCATGGTTCAGGTGCTGGTTGAAGCGCTCCTGGCTGGCAGAGAGATGGCCCGTGTACGGGTGCATGAGCCAGGGCCGGAGTGGGTATGCTGCATCTGCAACGATGCAGAGGGGCATGGTGGTGTCCCCCACAGGGCTCTCCCGCTGGGGGATGTAGGTCCCTGCCTCCAGCCGGCGGCACAGGCCCGAGTTCTGGAAAACCCAGGTGTCGTGGGTGCTGCCAGGCCAGCCCACATAAACATCCTGGAAACGGCCCCAGCTGTCCACCAAGGCCTGGAGGACCACTGAGTGGTAGTCCTTGTGGTTGATGTACCGTCCTCCACTGTGTTGCGGGGCGCGGATGGGGATGTGAGTCCCATCCAGAGCCCCGAAGCAATTGGGGAAGCCCAGCGTGGCAAAGGCCGCGATGGTGACATCTGGGTCCCCCAGCCTCACGAGCCTGTGGAGGAGCATGGCGTTGATGGCATGCATGACCTGCAGGGAAAGCACATGGGAGAGCACCAATGAGGGGTGTGCAGGGTGTGCGTGGCCCTGCCCTGCCCTGCCCTCCCCTGCCCTGCCAGGGCCCCCCTGCCCTCCCCTCCCCTCCCCTGCCCTGCCCTCCCCTGCCCTGCAAGGGCCCCCCTGCCCCCCCCCCGTGGGTCCTCTTACCTCCATGAGGACAGCCCCGACGGTGGCCTTGCCGACGCCAAACTGCCGTCCCACGGATCGGTAGCTGTCTGGAGTGGCCAGCTTCCAGACAGCGATGCCGACCCGTTTCTCCACAGGGAGGGCACGCCGCATGGCAGTGTCCTGGTGCCTGAGTGCGGGGGTGAGCCACTGGCACAGCTCCATAAATGTCTGCCGGCTCATCCTGAAGTTCCTGAGCCAGCGGTCGTCGTGCCACTCCTCAAGCACCAGCCGCTCCCACCAGTCGGTGCTGGTGGAGTAGCTCCACAGGCGGTGGAGTGTGAGGCGGGGGGTGTCAGGGTGCTGCAGGGTTGGGGGTTGAGCCCAGCTCCCCTGGGGGCTGCTCCTCCTCCGGTGTGGCAAGGAGGTGCTCAGCTGCCTCCCGCATGGCATGGATCAGGGCGAGTACTGCTCCTGCAGGGAGGGCTGGGTGGACCTCTGGCTGCTGCTGCTGCTGCTGCTGCTGCTGCTGCTGCTGGGGGTCCATGACTGTGTCGCCCGAGGTCTGTGTGCCTATGGCTCCTCAGACCGCGTGCTGTGCAGGCTGAGTGTGTCTGGGAGGGGCCCTTTAAGGGAGCGGCTAGCTGTTGCCCTGGAAGCGCTAGTCCGCCCTGTGACCCTGTCTGCAGCTGTGCCTGGCATCCCTATTTCGATGTGTGCTACTTTGGCGTGTAGACGTTCCCTCGCTGCGCCTATTTCGATGTGGTGCTGCGCAACGTCGATGTTGAACATCGACGTTGCCAGCCCTGGAGGACGTGTAGACGTTATTCATCAAAATAGCCTATTTCGATGTCGCCACATCGAAATAGGCTACTTCGAAGTAGGCTTCACGTGTAGACGTACTTGTAGAGTCTGCAGGCTGATTATGAATCCTCTGAATATGAAGATGTAGGTTCATTCGTCATCACAGATTCCCACTACAATTTCGATTGGCTAGAATACTGCATTCCCTGTTCTAAACTATTGCATTGTAATGCCGTGCACTATTAAATACCACACTAGTAAGTTACTACATGTAGGTGTTGAGGGAAGCAACTCCTGAAGAGAGAAGGGAGTTACCCTGCAGTCTTTCTTCCAGTCCTACCCCACTCATGGCAGGAGTTATATACCTCCATAAAGTATGCAGGAATAGTGGTACAGTTAAGGTGCTTTTAGAGTCCTTTAAAGATGCTCTCATCCCTCTATCCCCGTCTAGTGGCACTGGATAGAAACTACACATAGAACAAGGTAGAGCAAAATAAGCTTTATAAGTAAGATTCTTATTGTCAACAAATGGCATTGCTTCCTTAATAGCTCGATTTGTGTTCAATACTCCATGGAATTTAAGGCCTTTCATTTGATATCCAATAAATAAAAAATTGATTTATCACATCTCTACTTGACATAAGTGGTCGTTTAGATGTTTTTGGTACTCAGCTAACCAAAAGATTGAATAATGAATTGATTTTTCTAAGTACTTCCTAGTCACCCAAATTTACACACAAAAAAGAAAACACACAGCATGTTGCAGTAAATTTTCAGATAACTAAACCATTTGAATCTAATTTAGGTTGGTGGTCTTTAATAAGGATGGCTTACTTTCTGAAACCTCACACAAAAATATCCTGATAAGCCAAGTCATCTCAGGTACTGTAAGAGTGAAGATGTATGAAAAACTCTAGCATACAAAAGGACAGTAGCCTCAATGAAAAATACTGTATAACTAGATTTACCCATCATCTCAGATCCTTAACTCAATTATTTGTTGCTTTTTGGAAAATAAAATGAAAATGCCCATGTTTCATTTAAATCATTGCTCTGGGATGGGGATGGGGATAAGGGGTTCAGCATGCAGGCTGCCCTGGGGGGAAAGGACTACCCTCACCCTCTCTCGCTGCAGCAGTTTGGGGGCCACATAAGAAGAGTCTCTCCATAGCTGCTGCAGCACAAGTGGACACAGCTGGGAGAAGAGAGCCAGTCCCTCAGCTGAAGCAGGTGCAGGTTCATCCACAAGCTGTGGTCTGCAACCAGAGTGAGGAATGCAGCAAACTATGCACTTTCCCCTCACACCGTGACAAAGGCGAGCCACCAACAATGTCCCCATGTAAATCTGGGGAACGGGGAGCTGCCCTCCTTAAAGGGCACTTGAAGGGTGGGAGGTGCGGGGCTGGGGCAGTCCTGGATGTGGGAGGGAGGGCCCAGAGAGCCCCTGTCACCTGCCTGGTGATTCTTTTTTCTGTATGGTTTTACAAGAAGCAATCCTAGTGCAGGCACATCCAACCCCTTACCTTGCTTCAAGTTATGATAAAAGGAAGCTGTATACCAAATGTGGTGGTCTTAGCCCTTATTGGTTGGGAGGAGCTGTTGAACAAACAGACAAACTCTCTGAAATATATAGTAGATATTTCATTGCGAAGAAGAAAAAAATCTCTCAGGGGGAGGGGAGAAGTATCTTACTCATATTGGGTATGATCCAAAACTTATCAAAGTTGATGGGTCTGTTTATTTCCGTCAGTTTAGATAAGGTGCATTGTTCCCTACAGTTCCGGACCTGGTTTGTACTCATTGATCCTCCCAAGACTGAATTCAGAGAATCATGTTTGTTCGCATAATTCCACCACTAGTTCAAATACAATAACTTCAGTTCGCTGGACTAAAATGTTACCAACCTTTGTTTATTAGTGATATCATTTTGCCTTGCTGACCAAAATGCCAGAGTTTTTTCTACACAGGTTCACCTCCTTATACTTATCTGAAGAGCATCGTGTATCGAATTACTGGAGATTGGGGAATATGGCCTTCAGGTAACTGAGAAACTTACTACACATCGTAACATTTCCAAAATCCTGATTTTAAAATGAAATAAAATATAAACTGAATTACGTTCATTTCTATAATTTATGTTATAGGGAGAATGTCAACTGACTTTAGCGAAATAATTATTTAATGTAAGATACTAGATTCTACCACAATTTTATTTTCCATTTCAGGTGAAGGAAGTTCCTCCATTTTTTCAGAAAGAACATGCAGCCAGTTATTTGTATTTACAGCAGAATTCCCTGCCCCTCTTCTCCACACACTCTTACTTCTGGTTCAGGAGGCCATATTAGAATCCCAGTCAGGAGCTGATAACCATTGCTGCTCTGTCTGCAGCCCTGCTAATGTGCTAATATACTCCACAACACTCTACTCTTTCCAGTTACAGCAGGAGAAACAAACTCCTGGGCTGCAGACAAGCAACAGAAATAAACAGGCTGAGGGAAGTTTGGGGGCATGAAGAAAGAAGTTAGGATAAATATCTCTTTAGAGTGTATCAAAACAAAAAAGCTTCAGATCTGAAGAAGTGGATCTGTCCCACCTAATAAATTATTCTGTTAGTCTTTAAAGTGCTTTAAAGTCTTTAAAATGCTACATGATTGCTTTTTTGTTTTGCTGGAATACGGACTAACCCAGCTTCCTGTCTGTCACTATTTACAATGTGTGAGTAGACAAGCTATCAAGGTGAGAAGGTGGGGCAGTTTTTAGCAAGGAGGAGGATTGGGAGCAGTCTTTGGTCGGTTGGCTCATAATTCAAGGTGGTGGCTCATTTCTAATTCAAATGTGCAAATCTGATATATTTAAACTAGTCCTGATCTCAACTTCCTTATGTGTTACAAAGACAATTTCCCCACCTTTGCTATTTGCAGGAGTGGGACACATCCTACTTAATTTGCTTCATCAATTGGTCCTACTAGTTACAGATAAGCCCTTTCTTCCCCCACTCCCGCTATGTAAACTGTGGATTCTATTTTTCAACTCCATTTTTCATCTGAAGAAGTGGGTCTTACCCACAAAAGCTCATGACCTAATAAATGTTTAGTCTCTAAGGTACTACAGGACTGCTTGTATGCATTTGGTTACATACGAGTCATTCTCTTTCTTTGATTATTGTGGGTTCAGTCAAATAATTGGAAGAAAGTTTGGGGCACCTCAAACTGTTTTCATTTCCCTTTATATTATTTTCATGAGCCCTCCATGAGGAGTGCTAATCTTGCCACTGAATGCCAGACACTTTGCAAAAATTAGGGAAATGTTGGACCATATGGAAAATTCCTTCCTGGCCCAGCAGCTGAACATTGTTGGTCTTGAAGATTTTAATCAGTCTGTGATAAATGATCTTGAATCTAGCAGAGAAAGGTATAATAAAGTGCAAATTGTTGGAAGCTGAAGCTAGGAAAATTCAGACTGAAAATAAGGCGTACATTTCTAACAGTGATAGCTAATCATTGGAACAACTGTCGTGTTGGATTCTCCATCACTACTAACAGCGCCTCATTAGCATGCTGCTGGCCACGGTGCTTCAAAAGTGCCACTTTCGAATGTGCGCGGCTCAGCACAGCTACACAGGGGTCCTTTTCAAAAGGACGCTGCACATTTCGAAATCCCCTTATTCCTATCGGCTGACAGGAATAAGGGGATTTCAAAATGTGCCAAGTCCTTTCGAAAAGGACCCCTGTGTAGCCAAGCCACACACAATCAAAATGCGGCACTTTCAAAGCACCATGACTGGCAGCATGCTAATGAGGCACTGAATATTCATTTCAGTGCCTCATTAGTATTCTTCAATTTGACCATTAGCATGACCATTTTGAAATTTTGGCCAAGGGAGGCCACAGCCTTAATGCTTTATATCTCAAGGAAAAAATTAATCTTGTCTGGTTTTAAATTTTAAATTCATAATATTTTTCAAGACTATGCCACCATCCCAAATCTATTTTACTTCTACATGAATCTCCTTGGAGCTCTTCCTGTCCAGTTTGTAAACCATCCAGCGAGCTGGGAAAGGATGCTTTCAGCGGACTCTCATGGTAGGCATTTGTCAGTTCCGGAGGACTACGGTGTGTTGTTGCACCCGGGGTTGGATCGACAGCAGCGTCTAGCATGGCTGTAAAGTCTGATTCTTGAGTGACAGTCTTTTCCACACAGGGTGCAGAAGAACACTGAGCCCTGGTTGATGGACTGGGGGCGGGACTTCCTCATGGTTCTTTTCTCTTCTGCTTGTTGCCTGAGGTTGTCTTCATACTGGGACAGTCCTTTTTTCACCCGCTGCTTCCACAGGCATCGATCGGTGGTGAGTGTCTCCCAGGTAGCGGTGGTGAGTGTCTCCCAGGTAGCAGTGCTGATGTTAGCAGCCTTCAAGTCGCACTTGCACACATCTTTGTAGCGGAGATGAGGTCTTCCAACCGGCCTGGTCCCTGTCGCCAGTTAACCACAGAGCAAATCCTTAGGTATGCAACCGTCCTGTATGCAGGAGATGTGACCTAGCCATCGCAGGCGTCTCTGCTTGATCAAAGTGTACATGATGTCAGTCCCTGCTCATTCGAGCACTGTGTTGTTGGTCACCTTGTCCCGCCAGGAGATTCCCAGGATGCATCTCAGGGAATACATATGAAATGAGTTGAGCCTCTTTTCATACTTGGAGCTCAGCGTACAAGTTTCCCAGCCGTAAAGGAGGGTACTTAGTATGCAGGCTCTATAAACTTGTGCTTTGGTGTGCTCTGTGAGTTTCCTGTTGGACCATACTCTTTTTGTTAGCCTGCATAGTGTGGTGGCAGCCATTCCAATACGTTTGTTAATCTCACTTTCAAGGGAGAGGTTGTCGGATATTGTGGAGCCCAGGTAAACGAACTCGTGGACAACTTCCAGCTGGTGATAGTTGATGCTTATGGCAAGCAGATGGTTAGTGTCCTGACTCATCACTTGGGTTTTCTTGATATTGATGATAAGCCTGAACTCTTTGCAGGCATCCTCAAAGCGATTCATGAGGTGCTGTAGTTCCTCCTGTGTATGAGTTGTAATAGCTGCATCATCCGCAAAGAGGAAGTCTCGCAAGCACCTTGTTTGCACTTTGGTCCTTGCTTTTAGCCTAGACATCTGGATGAGCTTGCCATCAGATCTCATGTGAAAGTAAATGCCTGTTGTGGCTGAACCAAAGGCATATTTGAGCAGGACAGAAAAAAATATTCCAAAAAGTGTAGGGGCCAGAACGCAACCCTGCTTCACTCCACTGTGGATACTGAAAGGTTCGGAGGTGGATCCGTCATAGACAATGACTTCCTTCATGTCCTCGTGGAAAGACTTGATAATATTGAGCAGGGTGTGGGGACAGTCAATCTTTTCCAGAATTTGAAAAAGACCATTTCTGCTTTCAAGGTCAAAAGCCTTGGTTAGGTCGATGAATGCAACGCATAGTGGCCTTTGCTGTTCCGTGCACTTTTCCCGCAGCTGCATAAGGGAAAATATCACATCGATGGTAGATCTTTTAGCTCTAAACCCACACTATAACTCAGGATAGACACGTTCTGCAAGGACTTGGAGCCTCTTTAATACTACATGGGCAAAGAGCTTTCCAACGATACTAAGGAGGGATATACCACAATAGTTGTTACAGTTGCTCCTGTCACCCTTGTTCTTGTAAAGAGTGACTATGTTGACATCTCTCAAGTCTAGTGGTACTTTCCGCTCCTTCCAACACTGACACAGCAGCCCATGCAGTTCTGGAATGAGGCTGCTCTTAGCACACTTGAGAATTTCTGATGGAATGCCGTCTTTACCTGGGGCTTTCCCAACTGCCAGTGCGTCAAGTGCCTGGCTGACCTCCAGTGCTGTTGGTACATTGTCGAGCTCTGACAAAGTTGGAAGGCACCTAATGGCATTCAGTGCTGCTTCTGTGACAGTGTTCTCCGAAGCATACAACTCTGAGTAATGCCCCACCCACCTTTCCATCTGTTTGGAGCGGTCCTTAAGGATCTCTCCATTGAGTGCCTTCAGGGGAGCAATCTTATTTTGAATTGGTCCAATGGCTTCCCTGATTCCATCATACATGCCCTTTATGTTCCCATTGTCTGCATAGGCGTGGATTCTGGAGCAGAGCTGAAGCCAGTAGTCATTAGCACAGTGCCTGGCTGTCCTTTGGACTTTACCACGAGCAGCCCTGAGTATCTGCAAATTCTTCTCGCTAGGGGATGTCTTGTAAGTTGTCGCTGCAAGCCGCTTCTCCTCAATGATGGGCAGCAGCTCTTCTGAGTGTGCTTCAAACCAGTCAGCTGACGTTGTCTGCTTCTTACCAAAAGTCGACATTGCTGTGTTGTAGATGGTGTCCCTAAGGTATGCCCACCATCCGCTGGCATCTGCACTGGTTGGGCCAGGAAGGGCTGCATCGAGGGCACGGGTAAACTGTGCAACCCTCTCGGGGTCTTTGGTCATGCAGATGTTGATTCGTGGCCTACCTGCATTCTTTGTTTGATGAAGCCTCCGAGGCTGAAGCCTGATCTTGCTGGCAACGAGTGAATGGTCGGACTCGCAGTCTGCACTATGATAGCTGTGAGTCAGCCTGATGTTGCCTGTGCAGGCGCTCCTTACAAGGATCAAGTCCAGCTGGTGCCAGTGTTTGGACCTGGGATGATGCCATGACACACTGTGCTGGGGCTTGGTCTTGAAAAAGCTGTTGGTAACACAGAGACTGTGCTGGCAGCAAAGCTCCAGCAGTCGCTGCCCATTCTCATTTAACTTCCCAACTCCGAATTGCCCTAAGCATGTGGGCCAGCTGGAGTGGTCAGCACCAACTCTTGTGTTAAAATCCCCAAGAATGATCAGTGGCTTGTGAGTTGGAATTTCTTCGATTGCAATGCTGAGCTCGTCATAAAACTTGTCCTTAGCTTCTTGGGAAGAGGTCAATGTTGGAGCATAGGCACTGATGATGTTGGTCAGGCCTGCAGATGTTTGCACCTGGAGTTGTATAAGCCTTTCCAAGAGCCCTGTGGGTGGTGTGATGGAGCCAATCAGACTATTCTTGATTGCGAAACCCAAGCCGTGCTCTTTGGTCTCACTAGGGGATTTTCCCATCCAGAAAAAAGTGAAATCTTTCTCCTTTAGACTCCCAGAAGATGAGCGTCTTGTCTCCTGAAGGGCGACAATGTCCATTTTTAACCTTCTCAGTTCGTTGTTAATAACCACTGTCTTGCGGATATCATCTATGGCTTCCAGGTTGTCTGAAAGTCCAGTTATCATGGTTCTAACATTCCAGGTGCCCAGTCTAAGAACCAGGCGCTTTTGTATTTTTTTCTTTTTGTTTGGTGCACAGATTTCAGACCACCTGTTGGGATTGATCCCTAAGCTCCACGCACCCAGTGAAGCAAATGGACTGTGGCGCGACAGCACCTTATTGGCTGGGGGCTGCCCAGTTTGAGGCGGGCAGTAGCTGTCCAATGAGGCTACAATGACCCCTCCCACTGTCGGAAGCAACCCCTGCCATCAAGCTCTTCGCCAACGAGCTATGACTTATAACTGGTATACTGTTGCTTCCCATGTTATGCCGACGCTGTGAGACTACACTGGAGTGTCCTCTCCAGGGCGCATGCCTGGGTCAAATTTTGTATGGAGGATGAGCTGTTGCCCATGTAGTGGATCCCCCCTCTCCATGCTGCTGATGAATCCAAAGGAACGGCGAGCCGGTACAGTTTGGCATCAGCAGCATCGCAGGAGTTGCCAGGAAGATGTCAAAAGTAACATCAGGCTGCCTTCGGGTCTCCAACTCTGGATTTTTCCTCAGGGTTAATTCCGGAGCCCTTCCCTAGAATGGGTGTGACCGCAAGGCAGCGGGGGTTTGAAATCAGAGTTTACCTTCTCCTAAGTGAGCAACCGACCAAGGCTAACAAGCCTCACCTGCCCGAAGCAACTGGTTTTAAGGCACCAGTGTGCCGCCTTTTGCCCCTTTTCCTGTCAGTAGAATTGGTTCCGCCAGGCTTAAAAACTAAGCCACACAAGGGCTACGTCTACACGTGCACCCAACTTCGAAATAGCTTATTTCGATGTTGCGACATCGAAATAGGCTATTTCGATGAATAACGTCTACACGTCCTCCAGGGCTGGCAACGTCGATGTTCAACTTCGACGTTGCTCAGCCCAACATCGAAATAGGCACAGCGAGGGAACGTCTACACGCCAAAGTAGCACACATCGAAATAAGGGAGCCAGGCACAGCTGCAGACAGGGTCACAGGGCGGACTCAACAGCAAGTCGCTCCCTTAAAGGGCCCCTCCCAGACACACTTTCATTAAACAGTGCAAGATACACAGAGCCAACAACTAGTTGCAGACCCTGTATATGCAGCACGGACCCCCAGCTGCAGCAGCAGCAGCCAGAAGCCCTGGGCTAAGGGCTGCTGCCCACGGTGACCACAGAGCCCCACAAGGGCTGGAGAGAGAGTATCTCTCAACCCCCCAGCTGATGGCCGCCATGGAGGACCCCGCTATTTCGATGTTGCGGGACGCGGATCGTCTACACGTCCCTACTTCGATGTTGAACGTCGAAGTAGGGCGCTATTCCCATCCGCTCATGGGGTTAGCGACTTCGACGTCTCGCCGCCTAACGTCGATTTCAACTTCGAAATAGCGCCCAACACGTGTAGACGTGACGGGCGCTATTTCGAAGTTACTGCCGCTACTTCGAAGTAGCGTGCACGTGTAGACGCAGCCAAGAAGGCCAGGAGCTGGACATGGTTGTCAGAGGCTTTTTGAGACGCACGCCATTGAGGAAATTTTATAGGCTATGGGAGCTTATCTCCACAACTGCCCTCGGCAATGACAACCTTGGAACCTCCAACCATGTATCTGTTTGTCTATTGTTTCTGTGGAGTCAGCTTGTTGGGCTAGATTTCACCAATTCTTTTCCAATGGCAGTTTTGTTATTGTCACAAAGTCTTCCAGCCTCAGCTTTGACAGCTACATTATGTTTCTAGGGGCAGCCAAGTTGAAATTCTGGTGCCATCTCAAATGGTCCTTATGTTCTCGTATCAACACTTCCCTCATTCAGTAAACACCATATTTCCCTTAATCTGTGTGTGACAGTGAAAGAGATTTTGAAATATGGGTAAGCCCAATAAGAGCAGTTCCAATAGCCTTATCAGTTCTGAAAATACTAAATCCCACTCTGCTGACCACTGAAATGGTTTTCTTGCATCACCCAGCCTATGCAACGATTTCACAGTATTGGTAAATCCACATCAAACCTGTAGTAGGCGTGGAGCCCTGTAAAACTGCACATCTGAGAATGTCTGAACAGTTGGCCATTTTTGCACTGTCTCATTTATTTTGTTGTCATTAGAAGTCTCCTCCCCCTGAGCTGACTGTGTACTTGAGAAATGTTACCTTTTTTGAAACAACTATGTTTGAGTTTCAAACAACAGTACTGGTTTTGATTGCAGATTTGGCCTTTAGCACAGACAATTTGTAAACACATCAGTTCCTGCTCCAGGATTTTACCATGAACCAAGATATCCATTAGGTTTAACAAACAGGCTGAAAATGGTTGCACTTCCCTCTTCATAATCCTCTCACACTTGGCAGGGCATTAACCAAGCCTCGAGCCATCATTTGAAATTGTATAAGTCTGGTTTTGCAGGCTTTTTCGTGTCCTTTGAATCATAGAATCATAGAACACTAGGACGGGAAGGGACCTTGACAGGCCATCAAGTCCAGCCCCCTGCCCAATGGCAGGACCAAGTACTGTCTAAACCATCCCTGATAGACATCTATCTAACCTGTTCTTAAATATCTCCAGCAATGGAGATTCCACAACCTCCCTTGGCAATTTATTCCATTGTTTGACCACCCTGACAGTTAGGAACTTTTTCCTAACGTCCAACCTAAAACTCCCTTGCTGCAGTCTAAGTCCATTGCCTCTTGTTCTATCCTCAAAGGCCAAGAAGAACAAGTTTTCTCCCTCCTCCTTATGACACCGATTTAGATACCTGAAAACCGCTATCATGTCTCCCCTCAATCTTATCTTTTCCAAACTAAACAAGCCCAATTCTTTCAGCCTTTCATCATAGGTCACATTCTCAAGACCTTTAATCATTCTTGTCACTCTTTTCTGGACCCTCTCTAATTTCTCCACATCTTTCTTGAACTGCAGTGCCCAGAACTGGACACAATACTCCAGCTGAGGCCTAACCAGTGCAGAGAAGAGCAGAAGAATGACTTCTTGTGTCTTGTTCACAACACACCTGCTGATGCATCCCAGAATCATGTTTGCTTTTTTGCAACAACATCACACTGTTGACTCATTTAGCTTGTGGTCCACAAAAATCCCTAGATTCCTTTCTGCTGTAGTCATTCCTAGACAGTCTCTCCCCATTCTGTATGTGTGAAACTGATTGTTCCTTCCCAGGGGAGCACTTTGCATTTGTCCGTATTAAACTTCATCCTTTTTACCTCAGCCTAATTCTCCAATTTATCCAGATCATTTTGAATTATGACCCTATCCTCCAAAGCAGTTGCAACCCCCTACCATCTTGGTATCATCTACAGACATAATAAGCGTACTTTCTATGCCAATATCTAAATCATTGATGAAGATATTGAACAGAACCGGTCCTAACACAGACTCCTGCGGAACCCCACTTGTTATACTTTTCCAGCAGGGCTGAGAACCATTAAGAACTACTCTCTGTGTATGGTTATCCAGCCAGTTATGCACCCACCTTATAGTAGCCTCATCTAAATTGTATTTGCCTAGTTTTTTATGAGAATATCATGTGAGACCATATCAAATGCTTTACTAAAGTCTAGGTATAACACATCTACCACTTCTCCCCTATCTACAAGGCTCGTTATCCTATCAAAGAAAGCTATCAGATTAGTTTGACATGATTTGTTCTTTACAGATCCATGCTGGCTGTTCCCTATTACCTTACCACCTTCCAAGTGCTTCTAGATGATTTCTTTAATTACCTGCTCCATTATCTTTCCTGGCACTGAAGTTAAGCTGACTGGCCTGTAGTTTCCTGGGTTATTCTTATTTCCATTTTTATAGATGGGCACTATATTTGCCCTTTTCCAGTCTTCTGGAATCTCTCCTGTCTCCCATGATTTTCCAAAGACGAAACATAAAGTCTCAGATACCTCCTCTGTCAGCTCCTTGAGTATTCTAGGATGCAGAGATGGCGTTCACCTTTCGAGGAGGGGGAAGACCATATTCAGACACAGGCTGGCTAACCTAGTGAGGAGGGCTTTAAACTAGGTTCGAACGGGGGCAGGGGAGCAAAGCCTGCAGGTAAGTGGAGAGCATGGATACCTGGGAGATGAACTTGAAATGGGAGGGAGTATGGGCTACACTGGGAGAGTAAAAAGAGGGCCAGGGCAAAACTGGGAGGCAAGACCAAATCAATATCTGAGATGCCTATATACAAATGCAAGAAGTATGGGAAATAAACAAGAAGAATTGGAAGTACTAATAAACGAATACAACTATGATATCGTTGGCATCACAGAAACTTGGTGGGATAATACTCATGATTGGAATGTTGGTATTGAAGGGTACAGCCTGCTTAGGAAGGACAGACAGGGAAAGAAGGGAGGAGGTGTTGCCTTGTATATTAAAAATGTACACACTTGGACAGAGGTGGAGATGGACGTAGGAGATGGACGGGTTGAAAGTCTCTGGGTTAGACTCAGAGGAGTAAAAAACAAGGATGGGGTCCTACTAGGCGTCTACTACAGGCCCCCTAGCCAGGTGGAAGAGGTGGATGAGGCTTTCTTTAAACAGCTAACAAAATCATCCAGGGCCCAGAATTTGGTGGTGATGGGGGACTTCAATTATTCAGGTATATGTTGGGAAACTAATACAGCAGGGGACAGACTGTCCAATAAATTCTTGGATTGCATTGCAGACAACTTTTTATTCCGAAAGGTTGAAAAAGCTACCGGGGGGAAGCTGTTCTAGATTTAATTTTAACAAATAGGGAGAAAATTATTGAGAATTTGAGAGTGGAAGGATGCTTGGGTGAAACTGATCATGAAATCAGAGAGTTCACAATTCTAAGGAAGGGTAGAAGGGAAAACAGTACAATAGAGATAATGGATTTCAGGAAGGCAGATTCTGGTAAACTCAGAGAGCTGGTCGGTAAGGTCCCATGGGAAGCTAAACTGAGGGGAAAAATGGCTGAGGAGAGTTGGCAGTTTTTCAAAGGGACATTATTAAGGGCCCAAAAGCAAGCTATCCTGCTGCGTAGGAAAGATAGAAAACATGGCAAAAGACTGCCTTGGCTTAACCAGGAGATCTTGCATGATCTCAGACTAAAAAAGGAATCGTATAAGAAATGGAAACTAGGACAAATTACAAAGGATGAATATAAGCAAACAACACGAGCGTGCAGGAGCAAGATTAGAAAGGCTAAGGCACAAAATGAGCTCAAGCTAGCTACAAGCATAAAGGGAAACAAGAAGGCTTTTTACAAATACATTGGTAACAAGAGGAAGACCAAGGAGAGGGTAGGGCCATTGTTCAGTGAGGAGGGAGAAACAGTAACAGGGAATTTGGAAATGGCAGAGATGTTTAATGATTTCTTTGTTTCGGTCTTCACTGAGAAATCTGAAGGAATGCCTGACATAGAGAATGCTAGTGAAAAAGGGGTAGGTTTAGAAGTTGAAATACGAAAAGAACAAATTAAAATTTACGTAGAAAAATTAGATGTCTGCAAATCACCAGGGCCTGATGAAATGCATCCCAGAATCTTCAAGGAGCTGATAGAAGAGGTATCTGAGCCTTTAGCAATCATTTTTGGTAAATCGTGGGAGACAGGAGAGATTCCAGAAGACTGGAAAAGGACAAATATAGTACCCATTTATAAAAAGGGGAACAAGAATAACCCGGGAAACTACAGGCCAGTCAGCTTAACTTCTGTGCCAGGAAAGATAATGGAGCAGGTCATTGAAGAAATCATCTGCAAGCAATTGGAAGGTGGTAAGATGATAGGGAACAGCCAGCATGGTTTTGTTAAAAACAGATCATGTCAAACCAATCTAATAGCTTTCTTTGATAGAATAAAGAGCCTTGTGGATAAGGGAGAAGCGGTGGATGTGATATACCTAGACTTCAGTAAAGCATTTGACACGGTGTCACATAATATACTTATCAATAAACTACTCAAATACAACTTAGATGGGGCTACTATAAGGTGGGTGAACAACTGGCTGGATAACCGTACACAGAGAGTAGTTATTAATGGTTTTCGATCCTGCTGGAAAAGTATAACTAGTGGGTTCTGCAGGGGTCTGTTTTAGGACTGGTTCTGTTCAATATCTTCATTAACAATTTAGATATTGACATAGAAAGTACACTTATTAAGTTTGCAGATGATACCAAGCTGAGAGAGGCTGCAACTTCTTTGGAGGATAGGGTCATAATTCAAAAGGATCTGGATAAACTGGAGAAATGGGCTGAGGTAACAGGATGAAGTTTAACAAGGACAAATGCAAAGTGCTCCACTTAGGAAGGAACAATCAGTGTCACACATACAGAATGGGAAAGGACTGCCTAGGAATGAGTCCAGCAGAAAGGGATCTAGGGGTTACAGTGGACCACAAGCTAAATATGAGTCAACAGTGTGATGCTGTTGCAAAAAAAGCAAACATGATTCTAGGATGCATTAACAGGTGTGTTGTGAACAAGACACGAGAAGTCATTCTCCCGCTCTACTCTGCGCTGGTTAGGCCTCAGCTGGAGTATTGTGTCCAGTTCTGGGCACCGCAGTTCAGGAAGGATGTGGAGAAATTGGAGAGGGTCCAGAGGAGAGCAATGAGAACGATCAAAGGTCTAGAGAATGTGACCTATGATGAAAGGCTGAAAGAATTGGGCTTGTTTAGTTTGGAAGAGAGAAGATTGAGGGGGGACATGATAGCAGTTTTCAGGTATCTAAAAGGGTGTCATAAGGCAGAGGGAGGGAACTTGTTCTTCCTTGCCTCTGAGGATAGAACAAGAGGCAATGGACTGAAATTGCAGCAGGGGAGGTTCAGGTTGGACATTAGGAAAAAGTTCCTGTCAGGGTGATCAAACACTGGAACGAATTGCCAAGGGAGGTGGTAGAATCTCCATCACTGGAGATATTTAAGAAGAGGTTAGATAGATGGCTTTCAGGGATGGTCTAGAAAGTGCTTGGTCCTGCCATGAGGGCAGGGGGCTGGACTCGATGGCCTCTCGAGGTCCCTTCCAGTCCTACTCTTCTATGATTCTATGACTTCATCAGGCCCTGGTGACTAGCAGACATCTAATTTTCCTAAGTGATGTTTAACTTGTTCTTTTTTTATTTCAACTTCTAACCCTACCCCTTTCCCACTAGCATTCACTATGTTGGGCATTCCTTCATCAGACTTCTCAGTGAAGACCGAAACAAAGAAGTCATTAAGCATCTCTGCCATTTCCAAGTTCCCTGTTGCTGTTTCTCTCTCCTCACTGAACAATGGCCCTACCCTGTCCCTGGTCTTCCTCTTGTTTCTAATATATTTATAAAAGGCCTTCTTGTTTCCCTTTATGCCTGTAGCTAGTTTGAGTTCGTTTTGTGCCTTAGCCCTTCTAATCTTGCTCCTGCATTCTTGTGTTGTTTGCCTATATTCATCCTTTGTAATTTGTCCTTGTTTCCATTTTTATACTATTCCTTTTTTATTTTGAGATCATGCAAGATCTCCTGGTTAAGCCAAGGCGGTCTTTTGCCATGTTTTCTATCTTTCCTATGCAGCGGGATAGCTTGCTTTTGGGCCCTGAATAATGTCCCTTTGAAAAAACTGCCAGCTCTCCTCAGCTGGTTTTCCCCTCAGTTTTGCATCCCATGTGGGACCTTACCTACCAGCTCTCTGAGTTTACTAAAATCTGCCCTCCTGAAATCCATTACCTCTATTTTGCTGTTTTCCCTTCTACCCTTCCTTAGAATTGTGAACTCTCTGATTTCATGATCACTTTCACCCAAGCTGCCTTCCACTTTCGAGTTCTCTACAAATTCTTCCCCATTTGTTAAAATCAAATCTAAACCAGCTTCCCCCCCGGTAGCTTTTTCAACCTTTTGAAATAAAAGATTGTCTCCAGTATAATCCAAGAACTTACTAGATATTTTGTGTGCTGCTGTATTAGTTTCCCAATATATATCTGGGTAGCTGAAGTCCCCCATCACCACCAAATCCGGGGCCCTGCATGATTTTGATAGTTGTTTAAAAAAAAGCCTCATCTGCCTCTTCCACATGGGTAGGCGGTCTGTAGTAGACTCCTAGCAGGACATCACCCTTGTTTTTTACCCCTCTTAGTCTAACCCAGAGACTCTCAACACGTCCATCTCCTACGTCCATCTCCACCTCAGTCCAAATGTGTACATTTTTAATATATAAGGCAACACCGCCCCTCTTCGTTCCCTGTCTATCCTTTCTAAGCAGGCTGTACCCTTCAACACCAACTTTCCAATCATATGTGCTATCCCACCAAGTTTCCATGATGCCAACAACGTCATAGTTGTATTTATTTATTAGCATTTCCAGTTCTTCCTGCTTATTACCCATACTTCTTGCATTTGTATACAGGCATCTAAGATATTGATTTGATCTTGCCTCCCTGTTTTGCCCTGACCCTCTTTTTACTCTGACATTGTTGCCCATGCTGCCTCCCATTTCTGACCCATCTCCCAGGTTTCCATGTTCTCCACTTACCTGTGGGTTTTGCTACCCTGCCCCCGCTGAACCTAGTTTAAACCCTCCTCACTAGGTTAGCCAGTCTGTGTCCAAATACAGTCTTTCCCCTCCTCGAAAGGTAAACCCCATCTCTGCCCAGCAGTCCTTCCTGAAATAGCATCCTGTGGTCGAGGAAGCCAAAGCCTTCCTGGTGACACCATCTTCGAAGCCAGGCATTCATCTCTAGGATGCACCTGTCTCTGCCTGGGCCCCTACCACTGACAGGCAGGATTGAGGAGAATACCACCTGCGCCCCAAACTCCCCCAGAGCCCTGAAGTCACTCTTGACCTGCTCAGCATCGCACCTCACAGTATCGTTAGTGCCCACATGGATGAGAAGCATGGGATAGTAGTCAGAGGGCCTGATGATCCTCGACAACACCTCCGTAACATCTCGGATACGGGCCCCAGGCAGGCAGCATACCTCCCGAGATGAAATATCAGGGCGACAGATGGGTGCCTCCATCCCCCTCAGAAGAGAGTCCCCAACCACCACTACTCTACATTTCCTTCTCGCAGTGGTGGCAGCAGACTTCCCAGCCTTGGGGGTACGAGGCTTCTCCTCTGCTGTACGGGGTGATTCTTTGTCTCCTGTATCAAGTACAGCATAACGGTTTCCTTGTACCACAGTGGGAGGGTTCTGAGCAGGGATGGAACACTGCCTACTGCCAGAAGTAACAAGCTGCCAGTGTCCACCCTGATCTATCTCCTCCTCCACCACTGGTTTATCAGCTGTCCTGTGTACTGGGACAGTTACCTCAGCTGTCTCCACATGAATACTATCCAGGAACTGCTCGTGGAATTGGATGCTCCTCAGTCTGGCTACATCCTCCTGTAGCTCCTCCACCTGTTGCCTGAGAGTTGCACCAGCAGGCACCTTTCACACTGGATGGTCCCCCAGCCTGGACATCAGTGAGTGGGAATTACAAGCCAAGTCCCTGCAAAGCCACGCCAGGATCGGGGTAGAGACATCCATGGTCAGGCAGCCTGTCTGGCTACAGGCACAGGTGGAGGAGACAGTAGTAGTGCTGGCACAGGTGTTGCAGGTCTTCCAAACCATCGTAGGCCTCCCTCTGTCAAACTCCCTCTTAAACTCCCCTGTCTGCTTCACTCCCCTGGTCGCCCTTGCCTCTTCCACTTACCAATATGCAGAAGAGCTGACAGCCTTGTCATGCTTCTCTGGGTGGGTGGCTGGGTGGGGCTAGCTCCATGCTCTCAAGGCCTCAAGCAGAAGAGGCTGGGCTGGGTTAGAAGACACTCAATGCTTTGCAGACAATGCTGCCCCCCACCCCCCATCACGCTGTGCCCTCTGGAGTGTGCCACGTAGGGCTCTGAAGGAACTAGGTGAGGCTCCAGTGGCATTTAAAGAGCTTGAGGCTCTGGGGCCCCAGGTCCTTTCAAATAATCAGGCTCCGGGGCATTTGCCCCTTTTGCGCCCGCTCCTGTTGGCAGGTCTGCCAATATCCACATTTAAGGTTCAGCGTTGAAAAATACATTCAGCTTGCTGCCTCATTCAGAGTATCATCTGTTCTAAATAATGGACAGGAGTTTCAACCTCTCAAATCCTGAACTCTCTCAACCAGCAACATCTGAAACCCAATATAATTTAGTTAGCTGGATGACAACTTATAGTGGGTGGGCCCAAGGTTCATGTGGTCCCATAAAGTTTGTTTACAGCCACCAGCCCTGGCTGTCAGTGTTCTGTGCTGTTATTTAGCTGTAATTTACCCCTAAATGTCTTCTAAGAGCCCAATAAGCAGTGGAAATGTTGGTAATGTGCTAGAAAACATTGACCTCCCATGGTCCCACAAATTCTTTCGTATGGCAATGGTCAGGTCCCTTGGGTGCTGAATTAGGGAGGTTCAACCTGTAGCAACTTCATTTACTTTTTATAGCCCATACAGAATCTGAAGCCACCATCTTTTCTCTTAATCAGAACTCTTGGTGGAGCCCAAGGACTGGTTGGAGGCTCAGCATGCCTTCTTGATACATTTTCTCCACAGTCTGTAAAGCGTCTTTCCTTTGCAGCTAGTAATGGTCTTGTTTCCCCGGGTTAACTTTGTTGCTCATTTATCAGTATCATATTGTGTTGGAACAGCTAACAGAAACTCTGGAAGCTCCCCTCCATAGTTTCCTGTACACTAACATTTTTGAGGTTGACTGGTCCAACATTCAGCAGCTATAATTCTCTTGTACTATTTCCTGTTTTTCAGAAGCATTCAGAAAGTGAACAGAGATCCATTCCTTGACAACAACAAGAAGGCCCATGGCACCTTATAGACTAACAGATATATTGGAGCATAAGCTTTCGTGGGCAAAGACCTGCTTCGTCAGATGAATGGGGGCGGAGGGAAGTTCAGAGGAGTATTCAAAGAGGGGGGTACCAGTAAAAGGGAGGGCCAGAGCTGACAAGGTCTATTTAGTCAGGGTGGAAATGGCCCATTATAAGGTGCCACAGGACTTGCTGTTCTCGAAGATACAGACTAACACGGCAACCTCTCTGTTTGAGGTGCATTCCTGTTTCAGATCTACAAGAACTTTGTCAGATACAATTCCCTTGAGATCCTGAAGATCAAAATAATTATCAACTCTTCCCCATATTTTTCCATTCTGGAAAGCTAGCAGAGCATCTACCTTGTATGGTTTCTGTCCCTAAAGATAGGCCAACTTTCTCACAGCAAACCAGTTGCCTACAAACCACTTCTTTCACTGAGGGAACATTTTTAAATGATGCACCAGAGCTCAACTGAAAGGCATCTTTCCTCACATTTAATGAAATTCACTACCCTAGTCATCCAGGCTTCTTGCTCAAACTCCATTAGTCTAATTCCAAGCCCAGTTTTTGGATGGTGTGCATTTCCATTCACCAGCTGGACTGACGTCCCATTGTGCGCCCTGGGGCTAAGAGTGGAAGGGGTGAGCCTAGGGTAGTCAGCCCTCAGCACTGCCCAGACTGCAATGCTGGGCCCTCCCACCACTCCCTCAGAGCTGCCGTATTTCAGAGGGGCCAATATCTCCAGTCACTGCCAATGCCAAAGTAGCAGTGGCTAGACCTCCAGGTCCCTTTGAAACACCAGGCCCTGGGGCAACTGCCTCTTTTGCCCTCCCCTGCAACCCTCCAGTCGGTGGGTCTGCCATTCACTCTTTCCCTTTGAGATTAGTTACATAATTCAGTTTGGGATCTTCTCCCTTCCTAGTAATTTACCTTGTCTGGTCACATTTTTTGTGCATTTCACAGATCTTATTACACATTCAATAGCCAACCTCTCATTATAGTTACATAATAGCCCAGAACAAAACAAAGGTGTGGAGTTGTTCCTTTTACCTTTAAGCTTTGCCCCTTCAGTTGGCATCCCCCATGTTTTCTGAACTGCTTGTGGGATTTTCAGAAGACATTTGTAACTTTCTCCTGTCTTGCCTTAAATGTGTAACAACCCCTTCATTTTTGTGCTGGTGCCAATTTCCCTTCTTTCACAAACCCAATTACACAATATTTCCAGCCATTCGGAAATGTCAAACCAGATTGGAATCTCCTTTTTCCATCAACCACATTAGGCACAGTTTTTACTTTCAGGGCTCATTGTGGTCATTTCCATTTACCTCACTAGCAGGTGCTTATGAGATGCTTATGGTCTGCAGCAAGGAAAGAGAAAAGTTCCTCAATAAATTCCACAGCCTTACAAAATGTTCTTGGCCACCTTTCATTGCAAGTCCATCTCCATCTGAGCACCTATAAATGGAGCCATTGCTAATTTATCCTGAAATACCTTGTTGGTATCCAGATATTCCATGAACAAGACTCGTTAGATCCTCTGTTACTTCATGTGGAGACTCTTTTTTTCCTCTGCTTTATTGCTAAAAAAGCAAAAGTGGTAAGAAACAGTCAAAGGGACTAAGAACATAAGAGCAGCCATACTGGGTCAGACCAGTAACCCATCTAATGCAGTATCCTGTCCTCTGACAGTGGCCAGTGCCAGGTGCTTCAAAGCAAATGAATAGCATGGGCAGTCAGGTGATGCATACGCTGCCACGCATTCCCAGCTTCTACCAAATAGAGGGCAGAGATACTGTCCTTGCCCATCCTGGCCAATAGCAATTGACTGACCCATCTTCCATAAACTTATCTAGCTCTTTTTTTGAAACGTTATACCCTTGGCCTTCACAACATCCTCTGGCAAAGACTACTGCAGGTTAACTGTGTGTTGTGTGAAAAAATACTTACTTTTGTTTGTCTTAAATCTGCTGCCTGTTAATTTCATTGGATGACCTTTCATGCTTGTGTTACGAGAAAAAAATAAGTAACACTTCCTTATTTACTTTCTCCACACCAGTTATGATTTATGAGTCTCTCTATCAATCACATTTTGGCACTTTTCAGTTTGGATAAGAGATGTCTTATTAATCTCTCCTCATAAGGTATCTGTTCTGTACCCCTAATCATTTTGTTGCAATATTCCAGTTCCAGTATATCTTTTTTTGAGACTGGGTGACCATATCTGCACACAGCATTCAAGAGGTGGGTGTACCATGGGTTTAGATAGAGGCAATATGATATTTTTCTATTTTATCTAACCCTTTCCTAATGATTTCCAACATTCTATTAGCTTTACGGCCGTCGTTGCACACTGAGTGGATGTTTTCAGAGGACTATCCACAGTCACTCCAAGATCTTTTTCTCGAGTGGTAACAGCTACACAAAGTCCCATTATTTTATGTCTGTGATCAGGTTTGTGTTTTTCAGTGTGCACTACTTTGCATTTTACAACACTGAATTCTATCTTCCACTTTGTTGCCCAGTCAATCAGTTTTGTGAAATTCCTTTGTAACTCTTTGCAGTCTGCTATGTTGAGAAATTTGTATAATCTGCAAATTTTGCCAACTCACTGTTTACCCTTTTTCCCAAAACATTTACGAAAATTTTGAACAGTACTGGTCCCAGAACAGACCTGTGGGGGGACATCTCTATTTATCATTTTCACAGTCTGAAAACTGGCCATTTAGTTCTACCCTTTGTTTTCTATCTTTGAACCAGTTATTGTATTTCCATTTTCTAAGCTGCTCCAAATCTCAAAATGATACATCACAAATGAAAACTAACTTATACTGATTTTATGACTAAGTTTTAATAATCTAATATCATTAGCAAAGTTTAAAAGTTTTCTTTACTTTTTCTTGTTTAAGCAAGTTTTTCAATCAACGCTTACTAACCAATACAAGGTGTCATAGCCTTCACCAGAGACATTTACAAGAAAATAAAGTGCCAGATTTTGCAAACCTAACACTTTGAAACTTTATTTGTGCTGCTAAAATTTACTTCATTTGGAGTTGTGCCTGAATGAGGACTGAAAGATTAGGCCTAACATCAGTATGAATTGGCCTTCCCTCATCAACAAGGTCAGCCCAACACTGGGTTAAACACAGTCTTAATTTGACCAGCGATATCATCTCTCTTCTGAATGTTCTCTGATAAAAGCTTAATCAAACGGTAACCATGGAGATAGGAGGAAGGGAAAGGAAGAAGAAAATTAAACACTACCCACAATCATGTTACTACCCAAAATGTCTTTCCATAAGGATTCCCTAGGCATTTAAATAAATAAGACTATGGGTGTTAAGACAGTTGATCCAACCCAACCAAAAGGTGTAAGATTATCAGGGACTTTGCAGCTGAATCAAAACAAACAAAACATCAACAGGTGATGTGGTGCAGAAAGGAAAGAACCTGAATTTCATTCAAGGGGTGGGAATAAGGACAAAAGCTTAGGGCCAGATGACCTAGAGATACCTGCACTTGGGCATAAACTACAGAATGGCGCTTGTCTCTTCACATCCTCCAGCCCAGATAATTTCCAGCCCTCCTTAATTAGCTCATCCCTGTGGATAGCATAAGGCCCTGGATCAGAGCAAGTGAATCTAAATCCAGCTAAATAAATAGGTCTGCACTACTCCCCAGGGCCTGGGAGGCAGCTGGAGGAGGAAGGACTAAGACAGTCTGGTCCCTGGGAAAGGAAAGCTACACTGAAGCAGAGCTAGTTTCTGTGGTGGGTCCCTGGAGTAAGCAGTCCAGGAAGCATTTTTGGGCCTGTTGCTCAAGGAAGAGACTGAGGTGGAAGCTGTCAGGAGCTGGAACGTCAGTACTGCTCCCAGAACCTCTGAGCATAGCAGGTCACAGCCCTGGCACCTCTGGGCAGTGCTTAATTTATGCTGGGGCTCAGTGCCATAAGCCCATGGAAATGGGGGCCAGTGTTTCCTCTAATCTTTTCCATCCACATGTGGATTTTTTTCCACCCATGGGCAGAATAATTTTTTATATGCACCAAGGCACCCTGAATGTGGACCACCTATAGAAACAAAACCTAGCTGTGGGGACTTCAGGCCTGTTTAATTCGCTAGATGACACCGGAATCATTCCTGCACAGTCACCTGGCTTGCAGGGAACATGCGTGGGGGAGCCATGAAACCTAGGGCCAAGGACTGAGTGAAAGAGAGTTTTCTGTGGTGAACTCTGAAAGAAAGATAGGTCATAGCAGTGCATGCTTTCAGAAAAGCACAACCTGGAGACAGTCCTGTCCTTAGACTCAACTTATATGGGGCAGATGTTTGAAATATTAACAGCCAAATACCACAGGCCAGGCACACCGATACAGGAATTCTGCCAACAGAGATTTTCACACACAAGTCTTCACAGACAGAGTTAAAGTACCAATAAGGCAAGTAAGAGATCTGCAGCAATATTTCATGTTCATCTGCCAGATTTCTCTTTAAAAATCCAGGAGGATTTACTATATCTCTGAGCTGTATTACTCCCAGGGGGTTCCCTACACAGGGGCCAAGAACTAAGTGTAGGGGAACCCAACCAATTCACATCTCTTTAGATCTGGGAAGGCCTTACCTCCAGCAGACAGGACATGTCTATGCTACAAAATCAGGCTGAATTTATTGAGGTTGACGTTTAACATCTCACTTTATAAAGTCAAAGGTGCGTGTCCCGCAAATTAAGTACTGCATACGTGCTTAAGCATGTGTGGTCAACAGACTGCGTCGCCATTACCTAGGCTACCATTGATTCCAACTGCAATGCACTGTGGGTAGCCAGCCCACTGTTCCTGCCAGTCCTTTGACTTCTGGGTTAGGCTCCCAATGCCTGATGGGACACAAACATTGTCACGGGTGGTTCTGGCTACACGTCATCTCCTCCCTGGTTGGAAGCAACGGCAAACAATCATTCTGAGCCCTTTTCCCCCTTCTTATCCATGCAGAGACCATAGCATGGTAATCATGGATCCCTCTCAGTATTAGACACTCCCCATGCTGTGGTTTGTGGAAAGCCAGCCAGAATCCACTCGCGTGAGGAAAAATGTGAGGAGACCACGAACACAGACATGCAGGAATCTATTGAATAGAGCAGGGGTGAGCAAACTTTTTACCTCGGGCTCCGCTTTTTGTCCCTGCAAGTAGATGCTCCGCAACCTTTGTTGACAAAGCCCTGGGTTTTTTGACAAAACTCTCTAGTGTTGACGTAGTCACGGTGTCAGGGCAGTCCACTCCCTTTCCCTGGAGCAGCACAGCTTGAGAGTAGCGTGAGCGAGGAAGCTCACTCAGGTCTCAGGCCGTGCCACTTGGGGAAGGGGTGGGACTGCTCGTACACTGATTGGAAGCGGCATGGTACTGATGATGAGTACCGAGGGAGCTATGCTAGTGAGGGGTGGCCCCCCTGTAGATACCTCACATGTTGCCTTTGTTATTACGCAACCCTGGTTTATGCCAAAGTAGCTCCAGCCCATGCATTAAATGAGGTATGGCTCCTGTGGCAAACCTAGTATATGATAAAGAAATTAATAAGACATCATCATAACACACACACACGCACACGCACACACACACAGAGGCCAAAATATGCACACAACTTTAATTCTTGCCTTTCCTAACTTTCAAATACTTCTCTTTTCAACGTTAATAATGTTTTAGCTATGTGTGTCATACACACACTTAAATAGATTTTCAAGAGAACCTGAGAAAACAGCAACAAAAAATTCGATCATGTGGCACTGTAATCACGCACATATGGTTCATGAGTACGGTGACCAACCGTCCCTTATTGGGCAGGATGGTCTCGTACTTGGGACGCCATAAGGCGTCCTGACTTAATTGTTTAAAAGGGACGAATTGTCCTGAATTTAGGCGCTCATGGGCTGGAGGTGGGGAGCACCCACACCCACCATTTTCCTGGGGCTCTGGGTGGGGAGCGCCCATGGCTGCTGCTTCTCTGGGGCTGGGGGTGGGCACTAGCTCCCTGGGGCTTGGTGCAGCCAGGAGGAGCTGCCTCTCCCACCATATCTCCCTGTCCTGTATTTGGGACAGGGAGATATGGTCGCCCTGGTCATCAGCAGGGTTGTAACCTTTGCTATCAGGGTACGGGACAGCAGGAGTCAGTTATTCTCTATGTAGACCAGCCAGCAGAAGTGCGTGGGACATTTTCACAGAGGTTTCACAGGTATGGTATTTGCTGATAGTTGAGTAATCGGGAGGTTCAGGAATACTCAGTTCTATTCCAGACCACAGAGGGGAATAGTCTCTAGTAGACCCAGATTCTTTTGATCAATTCTAAGCGTGATCCTTTCTTTCCAGTCTCCTCTGATTTGTTCTTGTCGAAATCCCTGATTTCTCTTCCCAGTCTCATTCTGCTCACCTATCCAGTCTTGGTCTCCTTCACATCGCAAACTTCTCCAACCAGTGCAAATCACCTGGCTCAGAAACCTCTAGTGAAACCTCCAGACTCTGACTGACTCCAAGTTTTCTTTCCCAGCAGTTCACCTTGCCCTGCTCAGCTCATCTGATCTGTTTCTCAACTCCACCCCACTGAATTCCCAACCTCAGTCTCCATCCCTATCCTAATACACAAGAATTTCCCTAATCTGAGTGTTCGTACTTCAGGAACACCCATGGTTTGGACCCTTGCATAGCTAGAGCACCATAACGATAATAAAAATAAAATAAGTATAAAGACAATGCAACAAAACAAAAAGTACACATATATATTGTACTGTCTAGTACAAATTTAACTTGCAAATATGAGAAATAGCAGAGCACTGTACGGTTCTGCTTGATTACCGACGTATGATAATAAAAACAGAATAATTTAAATGCACTGCATTAAGGATTTATCTTATGACACATTATACGTGTACTGTACTCTATAATGGTTTGTGCATACAAAGTCTTAAGTAATTTACTTTGTTTTTACTTCATTATGGTAAACACCCACATGCCAGAAAATTCAATAACCTGGCATAGCCTATTTCCCCAGGTTGCTGGATTAAAGAGGTTTAAATATTTTAGTTTCCACCTCTCCAGCTCCATGTCCAGTCATTTCCCTTTTTGGCTCTTGGCCCAGATCACTGTGCCCAAGTAGTTCCAGTCTGTCTTGCTCCCAGCTACTCATCTGATCTCAGAATTCTCCCCAACCCAGTTAACTGGCTCCTGTCTGTACTTGGGCAGATTTTCACGAGGACAGAATAAAAAGTCGTATCTCTCATACAAAGGAGAGCACCCGCTGGATTTCACATCCCTACTACAAAGCATGGGGGCATCAAAGCTTTCAAAGGAAAGGTCATCAGAATTTTGTAATATGGACAAAATGATCTATTTTCTCAAAGCTCCTTTTGGGAAACAGTCGAACCATTTTGCCTGAAGTTTTCCTGAAGTCTGTCATGGAAAATTGCAGCCCAAACAGCCTCAGAAACAGGTACATATAATAAGGTTGCCTGACATTTTCTAATTGGCAGTGCTAAAGCCCTATAAATAATTAAATACTATATTTATAATTGCTGCCTCCTTAAGTGCTGAAAATGAACTATATAAATACTAATACAAAACCAAAATAAATGATACTTCTGGTTTGTTTTCACACTGATATGACCTATTCACTCTTCTTTTATTGTGGTACTCTGCAGGAGAGAATGTTAAGCATGGCCACCGTCTAGTTAATTCTCATTACCAACCCTGCCCTGACAGAAACTCAGCCTTCTGCCTTTTGAGAAGAAAAGGAAATTGCAACTAAGATGGACAATTTAGCTTAATTACATAAGCCATACAGCTATTTCAGACAGAACTAGGGCAAAGTACATCTTTCCGCTATTGCTCCCATCTTCCTCTGCTAATGCCAAGACCCTATTTATAAATTCTTTGTTGATTTGTGAAAATCTGACAGCAAGGACAGTTATGTATCTTATTCAGGCAGGGTTCTTAGTCTGACTTAGCTCTGTTGCTTTAGTTTAGCTATTATTTAACTGATGCCAGGAGATAAAGAGGACAGAACTCACTGGAATTATGAGAGAGACCGCAAATCCAATATTCTCAGAACACAAAAGAACACGGGAAAGGAAGGAAAAGAGGAAAGGCATTGGACTGGGACTCCAGAGAACTGTGAATTGAACACAGATGTGGCTCATTGTGACATTTTACAATGGGAGTAAAATCAATACCAGCATTTTTCAGTCCTTGTTGTTCAGATAGTAAACTGAAGAGTTTACAGTCAATTTTTTGTACACCTAGTACAAAGGGCTGTGATCTCAGTTGGCAAACATGAGTGCTATTGCAATATACACAATAACACTACAAATTCCCATCTGCTTTCGCCTTCCATCTGTATAATTTTGGACCCATTCTTCTTTTGGCATCATAGATTCATAGATCTGAAGGACACTAAGAGCCACTGTGATCAGGTAGTCTGACTTTATTGGATGAGGTTCTTTGACCTATGTTACTCAAAAATTATGCATCAAACCCATAATTTCTATTGGTGTGTGTGTGTGTGCTCTACTTCAGTCTTGATTTAAATGTTTCAACTGATGGAGAATTCACTACATCTTTAGGTAAGTTGTTCCAATGGCTGGTTGCAACACCCCCTCCCGTTAGAGATTTCTACCTTATTTCTAGTCTGGATTTGTCTAGATTCAGCTTCCAGAACAGACATCAAAACCATCGTTATGTTTGTGTAAGTCTGAACTCCTGCATGCTACACAGGCCATGGAACCTCACCTCAGTCTCTCCTGTAATGCACCCATATCTGCTGGCTGAGTTACTGAAGTCCTCACATTTTGATTTAAAGACTTTGTGTGATACAAAATCCACTCTTTACACAGTTCAAACCAGAAAATAACCTGCGCCCCGTACTGTAGAAGAAGACAGCCTGCCCTCCGGCCACAGCCTCTGCAAGTCTGACTTCTAGGAAAGCTCCAAATATGCTGCACCGTGGCAAAGCAAGAGCGCACATACCGTCACTGAACACATTGACACAAACACTTACCTGTCTAGCAGCAGTGCTCCAAAGTACAAAGTAGCTTGAAAGGAGATTTAGCCAGAGACCAAACCATTGTAGTATATGGTCTCCCACAACAGCACTTGGTAGTAAAGGTTATAATGAGATCATTAAGGCTGCTTTGCATTAACAAGAATGCGCACCCCACCTTGGTCACTTCCAGTGTGTTTCATCGTCACTGTCCTGAAGATGCACTTGTTGAATGGTTGGACCTATGGAATAGCTAGCTGGATGAGATATGGAATGAGTTGTTGCAATCACACAACTCAGCTCTGTGGACCTCTTTGAGCCTGTCTGGAGAGAGGCTGCTACCGGGTTATGAAGTGTTTAGCTGCCCTCAGAGGCCATGAACTCCACTGAGATCCCAGCAGAGGTTAACATGGTCGGTGAGTGGATCTGCTACACCACCCTTTGTCATCTGCTCTTCCTTTGTAGGTGTGGATCTGGGAGTTAGCCACTTCTCTCCTCAGTTAGAAAGGATGCTATAATTACTTAATCGACCCAGGCTAGGGCAGCCAGTGAATGAGGGACACAAAAAAACAATTCCCTGAAATCAACCTTTCCTCTCCTGTGCCAAGTATATATCATGGCAGATTAGTGAATGTGGACCAATATTTTAAATACAACAATGGCTGCGGCCAGAGATGCTCTAAGGTAGGACAGATACTATTTCATAACTTTGCAATTACTAAATGGTCACTGGCATGTTGCAAGGATAGACTGAAGTCTTTGGGGACAATTGGAAGGCTGTAGAAACAAATGGACTGAAGGGGAAATAACCCAGGTCACAGAACTAGAATAAAAGCTAGAGGTTTATTGGGGCAGTGAACGTAGGAGATGTGTGAAAGCAAGTGTTTTTTCCTGACATTTCACACCACTATATTTGTCATTGTCATGGAGTCCACACACAAGAATAGTACCTCCTGTTAGCTATTGTGGGGTTTAGCTCTTTCATCTGGTGCACCATCTCTTGGTGGTGCTTCTCTTGCCATCATCTGCATCTGCAGACCCATATCCATACATAAACTGCAGCTTCCTTTTCATCACTCATCTCACCAGTCATGCCACTGTCTGTGTTTTCCCTCTTACCTGTTCTACAGTCCAGCCACTTCCCCATTGTGGAGAGATACCTGGGTCCACCACTGCTCTGTGCCCTGGCTCAGGGACCATGCAGATATGTCCTCCTGCTGCCACTCCTTCACTTTTCTGCCAATATTGCTTCATTTCCCTGGGCTGCTTGCCCACAGTCCCAGCATCTTCTTCTCAGGGACCTCCAGCCTGCAAGTCCAAGCAGCCAGCCAGGAGATCCCTCTTCTTCTCCTGATCCCAGCCAGCAATAGCTTTTATCCAAGCTACTACCTTCCTGCAGCCTACTAGGAACACAATCCTCTCTCTTTGAGCTTCTTACAGTCACTGATTGCCTCTAGCCTTGCAGCTCTGTTTTATATGGGCCCACTAGGTTCTGATTGGCTGATCCCTGTGCACCCTCCCATAGTTCATTTTAACACCTTCCTTTCTAGTGAACATTCCATCACTCCTTTACCCAGATAGTTTTCACAGTCCACCTATTTATTTTAGTGACAACACTGTAAAGTGATTTATTTTCACCTCCACGTAGCATGAACTCATTTTTTGTCACGAATTTTCTGACAAATGTTGTGATTTCAAATGCACTTAGCCCCATTTTCTGAATTTCCAGTTTCACTGAGAGGTTTTCATACCAATGTCAACTGTAAGAGGAAGGAAGTAGTTAAGAAATCAGAATGTACGGGAAGCTTCTGAAGAGAAAGACACTCATGGGGATACTGCAAAGGTATGGGGAAAAGACAAGTGTTTGTAAGTCTTCACAGGCTCAGAGGAAGGGAACCAGAGGCCAGAAAGATAGGAAAGTCAGGAGATGTTGGAGGATCATATATGGCAGGAGTAGGGGCCTAAGAGTATACTGATACCCAGAATACAAACTGTCCAAAGCCTGGAGGGAGGAGGAGAAGAATAAAAGCAGATAAAATGGAATTCAAAATTTAAAACATTTTTCAAGAGGAAAGAAAAGCTCTGCGTGAATGTAAACATTAAGTGCCTGACCCTGCTTTGCTGGAGAAGATTGCTGCGCTGAATGGCCCCCCTCCTCCCCACATTTCAGAATTCCACCTGATGTACTACACTGAGCTCACCCATTCCACCAGCCTGGGCTCCCTCACCCTGTCCTGCTGCACGTACACACACACAGGTAGGGACATACCCAGCTGCAGAATGACATCAATAAGGAAATCAGTGCTGCAAGGGAAGGCTTTCAGAGAGGGAGCCGCCCTGCACTCAAGTGCACACATCTTCTGGGTTGTAAACCCCAAATTTTTATTGTCCTGCACTGTACAGAAAGCTATGCAGCATAAGCTCATAAAACAGGCCCATATGCAGGAGGGGTGTGAATGCATCCCCACCACATCTATTTTTTCACCTTTCTCCCTGCTGTGCTGTGCATTTTTTTTTACCTCCCTCCCTGCAGGGCATGACAGGGAGACCAAGGCACCCTGGAAGTTGTAGTTTCTTGGCTGGCTGGCTGTCTAGAGAGCTGGCCCTGGATCAGGGAGCGGACTACATTTCCCATGATGCCCTTAGCCTGTAGCAAGTGGAAATGGAGGAGGAGGAATATTTTTAAATATTGTTTTTCACTTACCATACTACAGCAAGATCCCAGAAGGTAATTTCTATGAAATCTTTATTACTGTATACATTTTAGTATGCTATAACAAAATGATTTTACCAGTTACTGTTCCCACTCAATTTTTTATTAACCTCTCTTATGCACACTCATTGCATGACTATTTTGAACTTCTTTGTGTTTAAAAACTGTGGTCCACATTTACAGAAAAAAGCACCTTCTTCCCACAGAAATTCCTGTACGGGCCTATAAAATCCACCCTTTCCCTTAATGTGGAGGAAGATATGCACAGTTTCTTTCCCCCACCTCATTATGAATTACATAACATGGTTTTAAAATAAACAAAAACAAGTTTATTAAATGCAAAAGAAAGACTTTAAGTGATTATAAAGGATAGCAAACAGATCAAAGTAGACCACTGAGCAAATAAAACAAATACATAAACTAAGCTTAATACACTAAAGAAATTGGCAACAAATAGTAATTTCTTACCCTAAATGTTGTTTAGATAGGTTGCAGATTTCCTTAAGGACAAACTGCTTCTGTTTGTAGCTTAAAGTTCTAGATATATCTTTCATGGTACAGACATCATTCCTAGCCCAGGTTCAGGACTTTTCTCTTTTGTCTTTGTTTCATAGATATTTCCTGTAGTCATACTGGACAGTGATTCAGTTAAGAATGAACCAAGATTAACTCATTCTCTGGCCTTTTATCGGATTGTATATGGTAGAAATACTTTTTTCCCAGTTTGACACACATACACCCATCCCTTCCAATGAAAAAAACATTAGAAGTCTAAGATGTGTCCAGTACCAAGCAACATGCTCATCTGACTCTGCAGTATCAGTGCAGCATCCTGGGAAAATTTTCAGGAAGATGTAAGATTAGCATCCTTAAAGTCCTATTGTTCTCCCTAATCGCCCGTTCAGGCTGCTTACATTCTGTCTTGTGCGTGTTGCCCAGCAGCAAACACATTCGTTACATACAGTAAAACCCTGATTATTGGACATAATCAGGGATGATCGATGTTGGATAACCCAAAATGTCAGATAATCGGGAGGCAGGGAATCGGAGGGAAGGGGAAGGAGAGAGGCTGCCTGGGCTCCTTCTTCAGGGTAGTACTGGGCTTCCCAGTGCGAGCGGCCAGCTGCTGCAGAACTGGCTCCCCTGCCAGCCCCCAGGGCGTAGCCACCACTGGTCTGGGGCATGGAATTCCAGCCATCCAGCCCCCGGCAGGGAGCTGCAGAAGCCAGCTTGGAGCCTCAGCAATCTCCAGCAGACCCTAGGCTGGGCTGCTGGCTGCTCAGGGTGGGATGCTGGCTGCATGGAGCTGGGGGATATTATACAACCCCCAGTTATCCAACATTCCATTTTATCTGACACTGCCCTAGGCAGTGTCAGATAAATCAATGTGTTGGATAACTGGGGGTCAGATAATCGGGGTTTTACTGTACTCTATATTTCCAACTTTAGATACAAAAATGATACATGCATACAAATAGGACAATCATAATCAGTAAATCATAGTCTTTCCGGTGATACTTCACATAACCCATCTTGCATAATAGGCATCTTAGTTATGCTACATTCGTACAATAACAATATTTGTATGAAGAATATGGCTTGTAGCATCACAATCTCAGCTTCAATAACTTCAGTGGGAGCAGGATTGAACCTTACAGGGGAAATACAAATTAAGGAGCATTTCAGGTACTGATCAGAATGCAGGTTGCTGGGGAAGGGGACGGGTTGTGGTTAAATAAATGTTGACATTTTTTAGGATCTAGCTGGTGCAGAAAAAGTCTAGAGCTGGACCTGTCCACAGTGCTGAAGTCAATGTATGATGTAGAATGGATTTTCGTAAGTACCTCACAATGGAAGAATCCTGTGTCTGTTGGAATCTGTGGGCATTTTAACTCCATCAGCACCAGAGTTAGCTTAAAAATTCTATCGGAGGAATTGTGTTAAATTCTATAGGGATTTCTGCTGTCTACTTGTCCCCATATACCCTTGTTCTATGTTATCAGCTTCAGGGGAAGGGGTGGTTAACTTTGGGACAGTTCAGAGCAGGATGAAAACTTTGGGGCTAGCAATCACCTTTATTTATAATTTTAGATTCTCCTAATCATTGCTTAACAAATAGATTTTCATGTTATTTTGCAGCAGTGACATCAGTAATGAAGATATTGAAATGAGTATTATAAACACAAGCCAGAATGATAGCATAAAAATACATCACCTATTACATAAACATCTGGAGTACAGCAACATTTTAAAGATCACACGTCAGTCAGAGGCTGTGATCATTTCTTTCCCAATGATTTGGGTAGATTGTCATTTTCTCTTTTAATTAAAAGTTTAAACTGGGAGCATTAAGATGAGTCTGATCTATTTTTTTAAAATAGAGAATTATAAGAGAGATTTATAAGAAGAGCTTTGTTGGAACCTCTGGGGGAGATTAAGCTATCTGACTCAGTGAATAGCTGGGAAGCAGGGAACCAGAATTTTGTGAAGAGAGTAGACGGCAGAGAAATAGGAACAACAAATAGAAGAGGAAAGAGATGGAGGACAAAAATAATGGAAGAAACAAGTCACGCATATACATTCACTTTAAGTTCATAAATAAAGTATAGTTCCTCACCAAAAAGTGACTGTAAGTATGTCATTTTGTGTTCCATTTTTACGGTCTCTCAGTGAGCACTCTGTCAAAAAGGTGCTCAGTTCACAAGCAGAAAGCTGTCTTTTCTATAAAAACTTAAGCTGGGCTATCAGAATAATGCTGGGATCATTCCCTCTCACTTACCACCACCAGTAGCAAACAAATCTCTAAGATATACCTTAATGGCATTGATGGAATATAATGCCATCATTGCCTTTGCAGAGGTGTAAATGACTGAGATATCTAGGCAGAGATAGAATCTGGCTCCCTTTCTTCCATTTGTATTAGCTCTGCAAGAGGCGCTCAGCCTGTTTCATTTTTGGGAACAAGGAGTACATTATTTCTGAGGGGAGGAAAACTGGCTGATAGTAGAACACTGCTGTTAGAATTGCAGTGTTAAAAGCAGTTGTGATCAAGATAAGATAACAGGCAGAATGCAGGTGAATTGAGTAAACAAAGATCCAATCATTTGTAACCTTTCTGTACATGTAACTCACATCAAAGCAATGGAAGCACTCCATGCCAATCCAGCCACAGAATCAGAACCTGTGAGCTACTTAATCCAAGGCTGAAGCTTGTTCCATTACTATCATAGCTATACGAGTGGTTTAAGCAGGGACAAGGATCAAGTTGAAGTTTCTGGCTACGGTGATTTCCATAAATTATCCGAGTCAGATTCCGTGCACTCCAAGACATCTTCTGTACCAAGCATTATCAAATGATATTTAAATTAAAGACAGAAGCTAGTAATGCTAAAATAATTGACTGCAAAACTCAAATTAAAAATAATATTTATGACTTCTAGTAAGGCAAGACAAGTGAGTTCAGATTAAGTGTTTTATCCTTCAGACAGCAGAGGAAAATGAGGTTTGAAAATCTGTCTTTTAATTAAAACACACAATGAATGAGATGGCAAAGGGCATCATCTCTCTTCAAAGACATCTAAAGGACCAGCAGATTTCAGACTGAACATTTTGAGAGCCTAGAATGTTCACTATACTGTGACTTGAAATCTGACAATTTATCTTAAAGATATTCTGAGAATTGTATGGGTAACTGCCTACAGTGCCAAGACATGATAAATAATCGAAATAGATTATATAACATATGCACTGAGCCACTCCCATGCAAGTAGGCATTCCACCTTTTTGAAAATTTGGCTAACATGGTGTTTGCCAGCAAAGGAAATCTAAGAACCTGATTATATATAATTAGTTGTGAGTGACAAAGTGTGTTATACCAAACAAGCTATTGAAATTTTGAAAACAGGTTTTTTTTTTGAAAAAAAACAGCTCTATTATTCTATTATTGATTTTGGTTTCTAGAATAGTGGTTTCTATATCCATTTATCTCTGGATTTGGCTCAGCAGATTGCTGGGTTCCACACTAATGTTAATTATCTAGACTGTATACTCACATAATTTATAATCTCATGTCCTCTCTAGTATATCTTGGTGACCCACTGTTGGCCCACTCTAGGGAATGAGTCCTCTTCCATTACTGGATTTTTCACATGTAACAGAAGCAGATTTTTAAACTAGTTGGCCAGTTAAAATAAGAACTGTTTATTTGAATCCTTTGAGCAGGAGCTGCTTCAATCTCATTAGCTAAACTCGCTTCCCCTATTTTCCACTCCTCCTGAAATTTATTTTCTTCTGAGTCAAAATCACATCATTTTATCTTGTTAGCAGGCAGGTGGGACATACTGTCTCTTGTGAGGCTGCTATCAAAGATGCTGGATTAGCTGCTGGAGGTGATGGGAAGTACAGTGTTTGAAGAGCATCAATCTGTGTTGCAGTCCTGAAAATAAATTCCAGCCTGCCAAAGATAATAAGAGGAAAGACTTACTCTTAAGATTTTAAAGGTTAAATGGTTTTAGTGCTCTGGAAAAGTTCTGGACTGATAAATAGAGGCAGCTAACTTCCAACATACTGCCTGCCTCCCTCACACCGCTGGTCAATGTATCTCACACTTTCCCTCCTGGGACTTCTGGTAGCAGAAAGAGTGTAATTCAGTCTATTTAGTCCTTGTTCTTGCTATAGAGATTGCTAATGATCAAAGAATGCTGAATTTTTAAAGCTTGCTTTACCCTGTGGCCAGGTTTAATTGGAGAGTGCAGTCTTCTGTCATAGTCACTTAAGTCTTGTCTAGACCTGGATTTAAATTGTGATGTTAGCACATGCTAAATTGGCTGAGTGAAAAACAGGCTCTCCCCAAGGCAGTCCACCTTGTCTACACTGGGCTTTTGGAACCTGTCAATCAGCTCAGACTGGCTGCCCAGAGGAGTTAGACACCCGAGTGCCTGTTTTAGATTCCACTGCAATGCACAAAATCATGCAGGTGCTGAAGGGTATTTGGCATCTGCATTTTTTTTTGTGGTAAACATTCCCTAGGCATCCAGGTTCCTTCCTCTGGGCACATGCTTGCCACTGTCTGTCCCACAAAAGCTCACCTAATAAATTATTTTGCTAGTCTTTAAAGTGCTACTTAACTACTTTTTGTTTTGATAGTACATAGACTAGCACGGCTCCTTCTCTGTTACTATTCAAGAGCTTTAATGTTGCACATACATGCTGAGTGCTAATAATCAAATATCTGATTTACTGAGCGTGCCATCCCCACTCTTATGGGAAAAAATATTTCCCAAACAATTTCTATTTTTGTATTGAAGAGAAGATAATGACTCAATGTTAGCTTTTTTGAACACTGAAGATTTACTTTTTTTAGCTCACATTGTTGCTGAAACCCATCTGCTTTAAGTAGACCACCTGCTTCTGAAATAATCCCAAAACACACATACTTAAGTTAGGTCCTGATCCAGCAGAACGTGTTAGTACAAATGTAATGTCCAGAATATGAATAGTTTACACTGAAGAGTAAACCCCATTGAGCATCATGTCAGCTAATATGATTACTGGCAGCTATGTACAGGCCTATGCACTGCACATATGACAGAACCTTTCATGCAGAGGCTGCTGGGTTTGGCTTGACAGCACCTCAGGTTAGCAATGAGTGAAATCCACTATTTTGTACTATTGTGTCGTATTCAAAAAGACTAAGCTGACAGCATCAGTCTAATGCTTTGTCTTTTTCAATCACAAAAACTCTCACCTATCTATTGCGGTAAGCACCTGCCTGCACCTCACCAGAAAGGCCAAGTATAGAATGGGTTCCATTCTCTCCCCTCTCAAGCACATCTCTTTGGAAGAGAATAGATTCAGTGGCATTGAGGAATTTTCTCCTGCCCCTGCCCAGGCTATGCCTCTTCATTATATAAATGGCAGATGTCAGTCCCCACAGATATCAAATTATTTCATCAACACTAGAGTTGATCCCAACCAAGAATTTGTAGCTATGCTTGAACTCTAGGCAACTGTCAGTTCAATAGTGGATGTTCAACACTACAGAGATTTAGGTGAAGAGAGGGAAATTTAGAGTCCTCTGAGGGCTTGCCTAGAGAACACAGAGTAAGTCCATAGCATACCAATGTACACATCTTAGCTCTTTGCCTGCAGCCTGCTACCCTCCTCTAAAATTCCTTAAAGTGTGTGGGCTTATTCTTGTTTGAAGTAGGAATCCATCAACCCTCACTAGAAAACCTTTAGCGCATGACTGCTAGGTCAGTGCACAGCCCATTAGGGGGCTGGTAGATTTACGTTGCAGCTTGCCATGCATTAACTTGCTGGCTAAACAAGCCCTCAGTCATGCACTCTTGCTGCAAATACAGTTTTGGCTGATACTTATAGTATGTTTGAGTAACTGCTTTCATACTGAAGGATTCATAACCTGACCTATGTAAGGACATAAATGGTAGAGCAATGCCTCCCAAAACAATTAGGGTGCTGAAATACTGATGAACCATCTAATGCTGTGAATTACAAGCAGTCCTGTGGCACCCTTAGAGACTAACATATGTATTAGGTCATGAGCTTTCATGAGTAAAACCCATTTCTTCAGATGGATTTCCACTGGAAAAACAAAATCCATGGCTTATGTAGCAGGGAGTGTCGGGGTGGGGGTGGGGGTGGGGCGGAGAGGAAAGAAGTTACTTGTCGTTAGTAGGATTGTTAATGAAACAAATTAACATGGATGTGTCTCATTCTCACAAATATCAAAGGTGGGGAAATTGCCCTTGTAATGCATATGCCAATTAAGATTTCTATTCAGGCCAAGGTTAAAGTCCTATTTAGAACTCTGAACTAATCATTGTGCTTTTACAACCTCACTTAGTGCCAACAGGCTCTGGATTGGGTATTCAGGCTTTGGGAGGTAGAACAAAAATTAACTTAGCAGCTGCCAAGATTATTAGTTAATTCCAGAACAACAAAGTGACAAAAATTCAGTTTACTAATTTCTTACTATTAATTAGCTGGTTACTAGCTGAGTCTAGTTTCAGGCATAATATTCCCAAACTTGTTCCATGACATGCTCTCAACTAGCCACAAGACACTGTTCTGTCATCCCGTGTCAACACATATTGGGAGAAAGTCAGATGCAATCAATCAAGTGCAATGTTTCACCTGGCATGAGTTTAACAGATATATTTATACCATGAATTTGCTTGCAGCGTCTCTATTCTCTCTGTTAGGATGCCACAAAGCAAAACACAATGAAGTGAGGCTGAATTACTGGAACTCAAAAACATCACTTATCTTCATATCCCAGAGAGGTGAAGTTTTCTGCAGAAGAAACATGGAAGAGTCCTAGATTTTCAGACAAGATCTAGGCTGCTTTGAAAAGACACAGAAAAGATTGTTCTGCATGAGTGCTAATTGCCATCAACATCCTTAGGGTTCAAGATGGTGTGAGCATATGATAATGAAGCATTATCATTAATTGCCTAGCAAGTAATGTGTCACCAGCAACTACAGTCAGGCCCAAGCAGAAAAGAATAGCATGCAACTCATTGTTCTTTTCAGCCCTCTATGATTATCACCTCTACAGTGACATTAGTCATTACCTCTAGCAGAACCATGATTATTTCACTTAAAACTGTTGAAGTTTACAGAAGAAACATTACTCAGTTAAAAAGGGCCAGAAATCTCATTTTATATAATTGACACAGAGCAAGCTAGAGAGCTCACTATACAGCATAACACACTACTGTGGTGCTGTTGTGACCTAATCCAAATAATAATGTAGCATTCAACTATATGAGAACTCAAACCCTGCACACCACCAGCTTCCCAGAGGAGCTGTGAGGCCATATCTGGGGAACCAGCTTTTTCATTCCTGGTACCATTCAAGGTGGTGGGAGTACTGCAAGCTAAGAGGTCCTTCCTCAGTCCAAAAGCACAACTTGATGATTTATAACAATTTGATTATTTTTATAAGTTTTAGTCCTGTATTATTCATTTTTACCCTAGTACATCATCATATGTGTTTTCTGTGTTTCTTTTTAAATCTCTTTTGGTAATAAAACTGAAAACAACAGCTAAAATTGTGTTCTTTAGTCAAGGAACTCAGTCAAGGAACCATGAGAAATGTGTATGGGCGATCGGTTAACAGCTCAAGTTGAAGGCTGAAACAATGTTCAGGGTCTTGCAGCCTGTTTGTGTTACAGGGAGCAATTGATGGTAGAGTCAGGTATTTCTTTGTTGCAATCCTGTTTGTTTATGAAGAAAGCACCTAAAATCCTGTTTCCCTGTACAGAGTAGGAATCAGATGACAGGAGACAGTTTCTTTCCTCACAGTTCCAATTACTTTCCATTGCAGTCAGCATTCTGCTTGCAAGTTCTCTCTGCTTTTGCTCAGGATAACACTACAAATGCTGCACTAACTCTCCGGCACATCTCTGGTGTCTTCATCTGCCTCAGTAGAGGCTCTGACACACGTGCGCTCGGCTTTGGATTTTTCCTCTCACACCCCAGCACTCTCCAGGCCCCTTGCATTTGCTCTCTGTCCACAAAGTACGGCTCCTTGTGTGTGGCTTGAGCTTGAGTCTGTCTTCTATTGTTTTCACTATATTAGTCCATAAATAAGCTAAATTGCCTCTTACATTTATCCTGAATGAAGAGGGGCTGGTAGGCACACCAGCTTCAGCAAGGTGTCACCCAACCTCCAGCATAGCTGTATTGTAAGGTCAGGAATCAGACCGGAACCTTGCCATATAGAGTGGTAGGCCACTATTTGATTAAGTGAGCCCTGATATCACAATCCCACAGCCCTTTCCTCTTCCCATCCTGACACCTCAGTGGACAGAACGGACTCTGGCTATCTGGAGAAGATGTTAATGATCTTCAGGAGAAGCAAGCACATATAGGGAGAGGGAAACAGAAGGTGAATGCTGAGCTTCTCCCAGCGAGGCGTTTCCTGTGAAGGGGGTAGGAATCGATACACGCATACTACATTTATTTGGTGGCACACAAGAAAAAGAAGTCAGAATGTTGGAAGCAGGAAGAGGAAAAATGGGTCTGACAATGAGAGAGAGAGAGAAAAGAGGAAAGAAAGGGTGAAAGAAAGGAGTGACAGGCGCAGGGGCAGAAATGTGTAACAGGAGGGCATGAAAGAAGAAGAAACAATGACAGGGCTGGACTGGAGAGAGATTTGTTTATCCATTGTTGGTTCCATTCACCTTAGGCTAGAGAGCAAAGCGCCGTAGCCTTGTCTGGGTATTACAGGAGTTTGCCTTCCACACGGCTAGTGCTGAGTAGGATAGGAGCAGGCACATTCTTCAGACTGGGCACAGTTTGTCTCACTGTGCCCATTTGGGAACCTGAGTGCAGTGATAATCCTGAGGGATGCCAACCTGCTGACCAGTTCAACTGTTTGGGGGGCAATTGGTTTTGTGGCAATAGTTGTGGTAGACTATCATCATTTGTATCATTGTAACACCCAGGAGCGCTACTTACTGGGAAAGGACCCATTACAGTGTGTTTCGTAGAGAGCCCAGCACAGAACAATAGGACTGTTTCTGCCCCAAGAGGTTACAATCTAAGTAGAAGGTCAGAGAGAGACAAGGGAGTACCAGGAAACAATCTGATGATAACGGTCAGCAGGATAGGCTACTGGCATGCTGAGACTTCCCTAACTGCTAAGATATTTTGTAGGCATCACAGCAAAGGACAGTTTTACAGAGGGATTTGAAGTGACTTTGCAGATGTTTACAGGCGTTGATTTCATCATCTCATTAACATCATAATATTTCCTAGTGCTCTTTAAATATTATGACAAGATTTCTCTTTACTGTATAGACAACTGTAATATATATGACTCATTATGTATATACAAAAAGTTCCCCCAAATCACGAACTCAAAAATTACAAAAACAACCCTTTGCAATTAAAGTAATACCCAGCAAACAGAAGCTCTAAATATAATGCCAGTTTTTGAAAGAGAGACAAATATACCCTTCCTTCTCTTCTCATATCATTTCCAGGCTACAATCAACCCATCTTAAACCGTTTTTAGTTTCTTTTCCCACCACAGTCTCTTTCCTTAACTTATATTCAGCTGTTAGTTTCTGTAGGCTGCTGGAAACCTGTGGGTTTAATAATATTATGTTCAGAATTTTAAGAAGAAATGTACTTTTCTTCTTTTCAAAAACTACAAAAGAATGATCTCTGATCCACTGAGCCTCATGCACATGTCAAACAATCTTGAAGCACAGATGCAGTGAAAGTCACCTTGTCAAACTCCCCTGGTGAGGTTTCATGCTTAGTCTCTCTCAGAGATACCAGAAATTAAGGTTACCAGATTACCTGGTACTGCATGAAGAAATCCTGCTGAAATAAGAAAATTTGTGTGACGAACAAGGCTGCAATGCAGCCCTAAACATTTACTCAGTTTACCCAGTATTAAAGTAACAACCAGAGGCCACAGTTAGGGTCAGCAACCTACTGCATTTAATGCTGTACAAACACAGGAAGAAGTAGCCACCACCCTGAAAACCTTCCAGTCTAATGTAACGCAGAAGACAAGTGGATTTATCAAATAATCAGAGGGGATGGGAAAGGAGGATGATAGCAACACATGGTTACATGGACTGGCTGTGCGCTAACCTGGAAAGGTTAAAGGTTGTAAAAAGCCAAACACATAAAAAAAGCAAAATTCTCTATGGACCATCATCAGCTGGCAATTTCCCGTAGGTTCCATGGTAGAAGTTGGTCTTCAGGGATTTGATAGAATGCAAGAGAGTGGCTTTACCTGTTAAATTGGGCTGGATGTTTCATTCATAAGGAGCAGCATATGAGGAAGCACAAAAATACTCATGGGCAGAGTGGACAAACAATTGACTGAGAATGGCATTGTTAACAGAGCGGGGTGAGGTGGGGGCAATGACAAAAGATGCAGGAATGGAAGAGAAGTGAGATGTAAAAATTTGAAGAGCGCTAAAGGTGAATAGAAGAAGCTGTAATTAGATGCAGCAGAGAGGGCAAAGTCAGTGGACTGATTCAGAAATGGAGGTAGTCTGGACTGAATGATGAAACAGGAAGGTGAGCTGAGACGACAGGTTTTCAGGAGACCCAGGTGGGATGAGGTGGACGTCAGAAAGACTGGAGTGCGGGGAGATGATGAGACCTGAGAGTTTTAGTTATATGGACAGAAAGAAAAGTTGGATCTTGGAAATGTTCTGCAGGAACCAAGTGGTGAAATGTGGGCCTGGCCTGGAAGCTTACAACTACAGAACGGACAGAGTCAAGACCCACGTGACAGGAATGCTGGCAATGCTGGCAGCAGTGATAGAGATGAGGGAAGAGAGGAATTTGATTGTGGCTGCCTCACACTGAAGATGGCAAGGAGAGCGCGAATGGAGAACCCAGCACAGTCTTCCATGCTGAATACATTCAGCAGTGTTAACAGGAGTAAACCTGAGATTGTGTAAGTAGCTAGGAACAGAATTTAAGGCCAGCACACGTGCCTCTGCTCCCAGTCCTCCAACTCAGAATATTGCAGTTAGGCATATGTGATTAACTACAGACATAGCTGTCAAACTAGTGTCTCTCTCCACTGGCTGTGTGGTCTGGGAGTACATGAAGGAATATGTTGGCAGGAGCTCAAATCCCTCCCTTTAACACAGGGACTGTAATTTAGAGCTTGTGCAACAACAAAGTTGCCTGCCTCTGTGGAGACATCTATATTATAATGCCCTTACTGGTGCTGTGAAAGAGAAAAGATTATTACTTATTTCAGTAGTGCTTGGAGGCCCTAACGGTGCTTGTGCCAAGCACTGTATATTCACGGCATCTAAGGCCAGAGGGGGTTGTTATGCTTATCTGGTCTAACCTCCACTATACTGCAGGCCAGGGGATTTCCTGTACATCAATTCCTGTTTGAGCTCACACACATCTTTCAGAAAAGCATCCCACCTTAATTTAAAAATGCCTAATGGTGGAGAACTTACCTCTGCCCTCAATAATTTGTGCCAATGGTTAACAACCTTTGCTGTTAAAAAAAAGTGCATCTGAGTTGTTTAAGTGCCAATAATTTTTCTCATTTCAACTGGTGCCCAAACCAGCTCTCCCATCCCTGAAGAATTTATAATCTCAGTAGATAAGACAGATAAAGAAGAAACAGAAGTGTAGTGATTGTCCAAACTCCTACAGCAAGTCAGTAGCAGAGCCAGGACCAGAAACAGAGCCAAAAAATCTCCCAAGTTGCTGGCTAACACCCCAGCTGGGCCTGCCAACAGGGAGGCAAAGGGGCAGTTGCGCTGGGGCCCCTTAGAAATGACACAGAGCATTGTATCACTGCTCAATGCACAGCTCTGAGAAAATATGTGGGGGGCAGGGCTGATGGCCCTAAGCCCCACCTCTTCCATCCTTGGCTCCACCCCTTCTGGAGGTGGGGATACAGGCCTCCCCTCCTACCTTGCCCCCAGGCTGATGGTGACTGTTGGTGCTGCTGATCCTAGCTCTTAGATCACACACCTATTATGTAAACAAATGTTTTAGGGAACACTGTAGCCTAGACCAGTGGTTCCCAAACTGGGGGGTGCGCCCCTAAAGGGGTGTGAGTAGGCTACAATGGGAACCTGAAGCCATGAGGGGAAAAAAATCAAGTTTAATGTCAAATTCAGCTGAAATATTCAATTATTTTTAGCTACATTGAATCATCTCTTCACCCATTACAAATTAAAAAAAAAAGAGCGGTTAGATTTCAACATTTGTCAGCATTGTTCACTGGCAAATAAAGAGCACCGTGCAGGATCCCTGCATGTTCTTAAAAGAAGAACGAGAATTATTTTTAACAAACATCATAGCTATTTCTAGGAACATCAGCATTCTCTGACTTTCAATTGCTTTCTTGGGAAATCATTCACATCCACTTCAAGCCAAATGTTCCTCTCAGTTTGCTGATATCCATTGTCATTGTCAGTGTCCGGGCTACTTGTTATTTCTTCCAGCAGAAGGTAAATTCTATTCTTTTTAAATTTTAAGTAGTGATTATAGGCCTATAATAGTTCGCTGTGTTTGTGTGTTAATGCTTTTCAGTCATTTATGAATGTCTCAATTAAACATGGATATCATTACATTTAGCACCTAAGTTTATGCCACCAAAATTACTGTTCATTCTTCTTATCTGTATTGGTCTTGTTAACTACAGAATTTTAAAAGCAATTTTAACAGTTTTTTATTGAATTTCTGTGAGATGAGAGGCTGACATTTTTCTGATATATTGAAGGCCCAAAGGAATGTTTTTCATTTTTTGTAGAAATGTCTGTGACAAAGAAAAGGAAGCATGATGAAGAATATATCGTTTGTCTTCACCATCAAACACAAACAACATTGCCCATTATGATCTGAGTAATTTGAGCTTTCATGGAGAAAATTCAGCTTTGGAAGTGCTGATTTCAAGCTGGAAACTTTTCCTCGTTCCCTCATCTCAATGAACTCCTGGCTGAAAAGGAATATCTTGATCAGCTTTACCTGGATCAAAAGAACATAAATATATCTCATCTGGATTGCCTTGCTAAGGAGTTCATGCACTATTTCCCCAATGCCACCTTGGATAATCCTGTTTGGAAATAGGTGCGAAATCCATTCAACATTGATGTGCATTCATTGCTAGACACTTTGCGAGAACAAGCTGTTGAACTGAAGTGTGATTCAAGTGCACAGGATGCTTTTGAAACCATCAGTCTAGAAGACTTTGGGGTAAAATAACTCCCCACTTGCGTTTGATCCTTCCCTTTTTTTCTGCAGGTTGAACACCTCTAATCCTCAAAGGTGTCGAGACAGCCTGTGGACGCTGCCCAGAGGAACTCTGCCCAGATGCCATGAGCGAAGAGCAGAGCGGAAATAGGCCCTAGAGTCGCAGGCTTCCCCCCCGCCAGCCTCCTCTCCCGAATGTTATAAATGGCTACCTCGGCCATAGCCAGGAGGAGGCTGATGAGGAGGTCCCACGACTTAGTGGGGCCACGGATGGGGTGTGCAAGGATAAAAAGGTGTGAGGAAAAGTGCAGCCAGAACCTCAGCAGGAGGTTCTGGAGGAGCCGGAAGAGGGGCTGCAACCTGGTGCACTCAATGTAAATGTGTGCCAGGGTCTCCCTTGTTCCACAGAAAAAGCAAGTGTCCGGGAGGGGGGTGAACCACACCAAGTACACACCCGTGCTCACCACCCCATGAAGGATTCTCCAGCTTATGTCCCCGGCGGGCTGCGGGACCAGGGTAGAATAAAGGCTGGCCCACGGGAGATGGTAGAAGGTCCCACCACTTGTGATCTGGGCAGGACGTGAGGGTGGGGAAGTGGAGCGTGTGAAGCACGAGCATGTACAGATGACGTCGGGGCGCGGTTTGAAAGGGGATCGGCTAAAATGCGTGCAGCTGGCTGGGATGATGCGGGGGGGGGGGAGGCAGGAAGGCTCGTGGAGCTGGGGGCCCACAGAGAGATCTGGAGGGCCAGGAGTGAGTGGGGGGTGCACCCTCTCGCAGGACCTGGCGTAGGTAGGCATGAGCAGCAGGTGACAAGGTGGCCTCCACCTCCTCGAGTACGCGCCAGGGAGAACGTAGGGTGGAGAGCCCCATGCGCTGGGCGAGCGCTGGGGCCTCCATCCAGTCTCCCCGGTCGTAGTCCAGGAGGTCTCCAACCCTGGTGATTCCACCAAGGCCCAGCCTCCGGCACACTGCGGGGGACTCCACCGCCTGCACGCGGAGGTAGGGGTTGTGTAGCAGGGGCTCCATGAGGAGGTCTTCCCCCGCGGCAGCCCCTAAGGACCTGGAGACTGCGAGCAGCTGCCAGGTGCGGAGGAGGTCCTGGTGGAAGGCCGGCGGCTCTGAGAGGTCTCAGATGGCCTCTCAAAGGCAAATAAAGGAGCTGCTGGTTGTATCAGAGCCCTTGGAAGCGACAGAGGAAAGCATGCTCCAGCGTACTCCACTCCGGACTATCTGCACTATTGCCATTGAGGAGTCCCTGCAGGGCCTGGAGGTGGAAGACATGGACCTGAGTGCGGAAGCAGGTCAGGCCCTGTCCTCCCTCCTCCAGGGGGAGATGGAGAACCCCTGCAGGGACCCAGTGCAGTCCTGGCCAAAAGAACTCCAGAACTACCTTCTGGAGGGCGGCCAGGAAACCCGGGAGCGGGACAAGGGTGTTGAGACGGTGCCAGAACATGGACAGGACTAGTTGGTTAAGCACCAGTGCCCTCCCCCGTAGGGAGAGGCACTGGAGCAGCCCCGCCCATCTCCGCAACTGCTCAGCCACCCTGCCCTCTAAACCCTGCCAGTTTTCTGGCAGAGAGGGATGTGTGGCAGATAGAAAGACGCCCAGATAGGACAGCGGAACTGCGCTCCACCAAATGGCCTGAAGCGTGGGTGGGAGGCGGCCCGCCTGCCACCCAGCCCTGAACACCAGGCCAGAGCTCTTGACCCAGTTGACCTGGGTGGAGGAGGCTGCCGAGTAAACGGCTTGGCAGGCCTCCAACTGTGCCCGGTCTCCCGTATCCTGGACCACGAGGAGTACGTCGTCGGCGTATGCTGACAGAACCAGCTGCAGCTCTGGCTCATGGAGCACCAACCCCGTCAACCTTTGTCGAAGGAGACAGAGGAAGGACTCGATGGCCAGAGTGTAGAGCTGGCCCAACAGCGGGCAGCCTTGACTTACCCCTCACCCAAAGCTGATCGGAGAGGTCAGGGTCCAGTTGAGCTTGACGAAACACTCTGAGGCAGCTTACAGCACCTGAAGAAACCAGATGAAATGGGGTCTGAAGCCGAAGGCCCACAGAGTGCCCAGGAGATACCCGTGGTCCACCCTGTCGAATGCCTTCTTCTGATCCAGGGACAGGAGGGCGAATGACAGACCATCCCTACACCCGAGCTCCAAGAGATCCCGGACCAGATAGAGGTTGCCAAAGATGGTGTGGCCCGGGACGGTGTAGGTCTGGTCGGGGTGGACCACGTCCTGCAGCACGGACCCCAAGCAACGGGAGATGGCTTTAGCGATAATCTTGTAGTCCATGCTGAGAAGCGAGATGGGACACCAGTTCCGAAGATTGCGGAGGTCCCCCTTTTTGGGCAGCAGGGTGAGGATGGCCCGCCTGCATGACAGGGGGAGGACCCCGCTTTGCAAGGACTCGGCCCAGACGCTGAGCAGGTCTGGGCCGAGGACGTCCCAAACCACGCGGTAGAACTCCACGGTCAGCCCGTCCATGCCTGGGGATTTGTTGGTGGGCATGAGACGGAGGGCTTCCGAGAGCTCAGCTAGAGTGAGAGGAAGCTCTAGCTGGTCCCGTTCTCCCGTGCTGACCAAAGGGAGTTGGTCCCAAAGCACTCTGCAGGCGTCGGTGTCGGTCAGATCCAGGGAGAAAAGGGTGGCGTAGAAGGCGTGAGCCCTCTCGTGCATCTCCACCGGATCTGTAAGAGGGGTGCCGTCCTCCGCAAGGAGGCAGAGGATATGTTTCTTGGCACCCCTCCTTTTCTCCAGGGCATAGAAGAAGCGGGAGCCATGGTCCATCTCCCAGAGGAGCTGGATCCGCAACCTCACAAAGGCTCCCTGTGCCCGAAGGGCGTCGAGGGCCCCGAGCTTGTCCCACTTCTCCTGGTACGTGCCGCAGAGAGATGGATCTCTGGGGCTGGTGGCCAGGCGCCTCTCCAGCTCAAGAACCTCCCACTCCAGCTGTCCTATCAACACCTTCCGCCGCTGGCTGGCCCCCCAGGCATAGTCGTGGCAGAAGAGCCGCGTGCGCACCTTTCCCAGATCCCACCACCGCTGCGCCGAGGGAAAGGTGTGCCGTTGCCCACGCCAGGCCAGCCAGAACTCCCAGAAGGACGCCACGAAGCCCACATCCCCCAGCAGGCTGTTGTTGAAGTGCCAGTAGGCCGACCCCCACTTCCCCGGAGAGAGGGAAGCCTTCACGGCCACCAGGTGGTGGTCCGAGAAAGGGGCCAGCCGCACGCTGGAGGAGTGGGCCCGAGAGAGATGTTGCCAGGAGATGTAGATGCGGTCCAACCGGCAGTGCATGGATTTGTGGCCCACCACCCAGACGTAGGTGAAGACGATGTCCTCGTCCGGGTGGTGGCTGTGCCAGACATCCACCAGGGAGCGATGATTGATGAGCTCCCTGAGGACGTCCGCAGCGGCCTGGCACTGCTCCGTCCCCGTACGGTCCCGCTCCTCGAGGGTGCAGTTAAAATCCCCGCCAAGGACCAGGCACTCACGAGGATCGATGGAGTCGAGGAAGGCCGCCGCCTGCGGAAAGAAGGATGTTCTCTCCGGGCCGGATGTTGGGGTGTAAACATTGATGAGGTGGAGGGGCAGCCCCTCCATCCATACCCAGAGATATGGCAGGCGGCCTGGCACAACCTCGACGCTCCCCAGCACCTTGGGCTGCAGGTCTGGGGAGAACAGGGTCGCTACCCTGGCCCGATGGACCAAGAGGTGACTAAGATGGACCCCGCCTCCCCACTCCAGCCGCCAGCTGGATTCGGCGGCTGGAGTAGTGTGGGTCTCCTGTAAGAAGGTGACCGAGTATCCCCCCTCTTGGAGGAAGGAGAGCACCCAGCACCTGCGGAGACCCGACCCACAGCCCCTGGTGTTCCAGGTGGCAAAGATGATAGGCGGCATTTAGAGGGCTGGGGAGGATCCTCGCCGGAGGGAACACCAACGGTCCCCGTGGGGCCGCGCAGCAAGCTGTGGCTGACGCCATAGGTGATTAGAGCGTCACAGAAGCCGCGGGCCCGTTGGTAGGCCGTGGCATCCCTCCTCCTGGTCCCCTTGCCCTCCTTTAGAAGGGCCCTCATGGACTCAAGGATGAAGTGAAAGTCACCCCAGCGCTGGAGGGTGAGAGCTACTTTGTTCTTGGAGCTGCGAACATCCTCCAAGAACTTGCGCATCTCATCCGTGGGGTGCCAAGGCCTCGGGGTCCCGAGTGCCCCTTGGCCTCGTATCTTTTTGGGCCCTATGGCCGGCAAGAAGGTCGGGATGGTGGCTGGGGCTTGGTTTTGGGAGGAGTAGGGGTGGCGGAGGGAGAGCAGCCCCAAAAGTGCTGGGAGAGGGCAAAGCAAAGGGGGCCTCCCAAGGGATTGCAGCCTCGGGAGTGGTTATGAACAAACAGGGTCCAAGGGGAGGGCAGGAAGGAAAGGGATGGGGGCAGGGGGGTAAAAGTTTTAGGGAAGGGGGAGGGGCCATGAGGAAAGGGGGGAAATGGAGGAGGAGGAGGGAGGAAGGGTGGGGGAGGCAGTGGGGGGAGAGGGGGAGGGGGAGGGTCTGGAGGGGGTAAGGGCACAGGTTCTGGGGCAAGGCATTGATTGGAAGAGGGGGTGGGGGTGGGGGTGGGGGCAGGGGCAGGAGCTAAGGTGGGAGTGGGGGTGGGAGTGCAAACAAGAGGGGTTTCAGGAGGGGGAGCTTTTCTGGGTGGCAAGAAGGGAGAGCTTGTAAAGGACAAGGTGCCAGTCCATTCGGCAGCAGGCACCGATGTGGTGGGAGGGTCGGCATTGGGGTTTTCAACTCCAGGATGGAAGGGAGAGCAAGGGGGAACACAGATCCTCCCGGAGCATCTAGGGGCTGGGGAATTGCAGTTGGGAGGGTGTCCCCAGCCAGGGGGACGGTCACACCCCGCGATGTCCCTGAACAAGGAGGGGTAGTGGTTGGGGGATCTCCGGTAGGTGGGGAAAGTGAGGGGGACAGCTGAGTGTAGGCAGCCAGCCCACAGGCTTCTAGTAGCAGGCCCTCTATGTCCAGAGCAGCCGGGGTTAGGCCTAGGGCCTCACCTCCTCTGGGCGCTCCATGACGGCGGTCTGGGCAGTGGCCGGAGGGGTGTCAGAGGAGGGCATGGGCTCAGGACAGGCCTCCTCTGCCCCTTTGGGCTCGGGCTCCGGGACAGAAGGGGTGGTATCCTCCATTGCCACCGTGGCGGCCTCAGTCACCCCCAGCAGATGGTCAGTAGCCAGGGGTTCAGCAGGTGGATCAGGGCTGGCGGCTCTCTTTAATGCCTTGCGCGGCACATCCACCCCGTCCTCTGACAGGGTGGAGTGCTGGGCCTGTGCATTTCTTTTTTTGCGCTTTCCCCTTACTAGTAGCTAGTCCTCCAAAGAGGCGGGCTCGGTGGTAGAGGAGGAAGGACCAGGGGACGGAGGTAACGAGGAGGGAGGGAAGGAGAAGGAGGACGGGACAGCGAGGGAAAGGGACGGCCTGCCCTGGGGTGGGCCCTGTTCGGGTCCTGCCATTGGCCCTGCCTCCCTCTCCTCCACAGACCGGGCTTGAATGCCCGCTTGGGCGCCGGCGCCTGCTTCTTCTTGCCACTTGCCATGCGCCTGGGCATCCTCTGACGCCCAAGTGGCAATGGTTCCGTCCGGGGAGGGAGGAGGAGGGGCGGTCCCAGGGCCTGCCGCGATCGGGGCATTGCTGGTCATGTGGCTGGCGCCCCCTGGGTTGGAGGAGGTCCCGGGCTCCCCTCTTTCGTGCCGGGCCAGGGGGCAATCCCTCCGGACATGCCCTGCTGCCCGACACACAAAGCACCGGGCCTCCCCCAAGGTGTAATAGACCCGGTACTGGGCCCCTTGATGAGACACCAGTATAGTCCCCTTCTGGGCCACCCCACCCTGTGCTGCTGCCGGCGGCAGTTGGATTCGCGCCTGCCGGTGGAAGGAGAGCACATGCTGTAGGGCGGGGTCTTTGCAGCCTAGAGGGAGGGGACTCAGGACTGACAAGGGTCAGCCCAGGGAGGCGAGGAAAGGCAGAAGGGTGGAATTGGGGAGGAAGGGAGGGACAGAGGAGAAAACCACCCATATGCCCAGGTCCTCGAGTGGCTCCAGGGGCACGTGGACGCCCCCGACTGCCAAGCCCCTCTCCACCGCCTCCTGCACAGCGGCCTCCGATGCCAGGAAGAAGACGATCTTCCCGAACATTTGAGAGGCCGCCACCACAGCCGTGGGCCCCACCACCCACGCCAACACCCGCACGTAGGTGTCGACGAAGAGCGAGGCTGACACTACGAGGCAGCGGACTCCGTGCCTCCTGGTGAGGGTGTGGAAGGGGCCGCGACTTTTGGGGATGGTATTCCGAGCAGAGGCAGAAGGAGCAGGATGCATGGCGGCTGCCACCGCCTGGGCATACAACCTGGGGGCCGGGGGATCAGAGCTCCCAGGATCGGTGGAGGGAACAGGGGGGCGGGAAGGAGGGGAAGCTGCAGCAGGTGTTTCGGCAGCTGGGGTGGAGGGCCCAGCCATGGGAGGTTTGACCTTCTGGGCAGGGCTCTTGCCCTTTTTGGTCCCCTGGCCCCTCCCGCCCTTTCGGGGCGGGGTGGTGGATTCAGGGTGAGGTCGCTGGAGGAGGGCACCGCGGCAGAGGCAGCAGGAGCCCCAGAACCCACGCCCGCACCCTCAACCAACGCAATGGCAAGATCCCTGGCAGCCCTGGACAAGTGGGCCATCATTTCAAGGGTGGAAGGTGTAGTAGTGGAGGGAAGTGGGAGGGGGGGATCACCAGATGTCCCCCTGGTGGTTGTGGAGGTCATGATGAGGGGCACAGTGCAAGGAATTTTATAGAGGTAGGGCACTTTAAGAAGGAGTGGGGGAGGGGAGGAGGAAGTGGCTACCCCTCCCCCACTGGCCAGGCTGAGGACCTGGTCAGGTGGGGGTGGGGCAGGAGGAGGGAGGGGGAAAGGGAATGCAAAAAGGACACAACTCCCAGCACAAGATGGTAAACGGCTCCTACTACTGCACTGGGATGTGGTGGGGGGTTCAATATATGTATGTGTGGGGAGGTGAATGTGAGAGAAGGGGAAGGACTCAGGCACCTAAGAAACACAAACAAAGGGGAGGGGCGTGGGCACAAAGGGAGGGGTAAGAAGGAGGGGTGGCAGAGCCAACCAGGAAGGGGAGGGGGTGTTCGGGGAAAGGTGTGCCCATGGGTGCCTGAAGGCGGGCCCACAGCAGCTGCTGCTGCACAGCCCCGCAGATGCAGGAAGGAGGAAGGGGCAGATAGTTTGGGCGGGGCCCAGTTAGAGAGGGCCCCAGCGGCAGCTGGGTGTGGGGGGTGGGTTAAAGGAGGCGGTGGCTGCAAGGGTGGGGCAGGGCCCACACCCTAACACCCCACCCCCAACTATGCAGCCACCCCTCTGGAGCCCTGGTGGGGAGGGGCCCCACCCAAACCATCTGTGCAGGGACCCACAGAGGCTGACAAGGGACTTTGTCACAGCTCTCAGTATTCTGTGTTGCCGTTTAGCTGTAATTTACCCCACATGTCTTCTAAGACCCCAGTAAGCAGTGAAAGTGTTGGTAATGTGCTAGACAATATTGATCTCCTGTGGTCTGGCAAATTCTTTTGTCCAGCACTGGTCAGACCCCAAGGGTTCTGAAAGAGAGGTTCAACCTGTACTTATTTTTGCATCTGATGAAGCAGGTCTTTGCCCATGAAAGCTTATGCTCCAAAATATCTGTTAGTCTATAAGGTGCCACAAGCAGCCAGAAAAGATAAGGCAAAATAGTTAGTGGAGCAGTGTGAAGATACAGAGAGGAATTACGGTGAGTGTAAGATCAGGGAGCTGTATAAGAAGATTAGGGATATTAATAGGAGGTGGTAGCCAAAGCATTTGGCGATCAAAGATGAGAATGAACGAGGTGCTCATGAACAAGGAGAAGGTTGTGCAGCAATGGATGAAATTGTGCACTGATTTGTACAAAGCACAGGTGGACCTGAGTGTCTCACAGGGACTGATTGAAGAACTGAAAGAGACATCTCCACTGAGCATCAAGAGCGAGACTGATATTTCAAGGAAGTAGGAAGAGCAATGAAATAACTGAAAAACAACAGGTGCCCTGGAAATGATAAGACCACATTATGAAATATGGTGGAGAAAGTATGATTCAGGAAATACACAGACTATGTAATATAGCGTGGAAAGAAGGGAACGCACCTATAGACTGGACAAGATCCATGCTAGTGACAATACACAAGAAAGGAAATGCATTGGAGTGCAAGACCTACAGAACGATTGCCCTAACGAGTCATCTAGGCAAGGTGGTGATGATGATATTGATGGAGAGATTGACATCACAGATAGAAGAACATCTGGAGGATGAGCAAGCGGGATTCAGGAAAGATAGATGTACCATGCAGCAGATATTGGCATTAAGATTGATAGCAGAGAAAGCTTTACAAAAGAACAAGAACATCTACAGTTGCTTTGTTGATTTTCAGAAGGCATTTGACAGTACAGATCAGAAAGTGACTTGGGCGGTGTTGGGGTTGTATGGAGTGGATAGCAGACATATGGATGTTGAAGGATATCAACAACAAAGTGAAGGCAGTAGTGAAAATGTGCAGAGAGTTAGGAAGTTGGTTTAGAACGAGTAGAGGTATGAGCCAAGGAGATACAATATCACTGAGTATCTTCATCATGCACCTAGAGAGCGCGATGGACAAGGTCAAAGAAGAAGTAGAAGGGATATCTGTGCACAGGATAAAGATCAACAACTTGAGGTTCGTGGATGATATAGTTATTGAAGAAGATGAAAAGAAGCTAGCGAGAAGGGTGGAGGTGCTAAATGAGGATGGGAAGTCATACACTCTGATTATGAACATCAAATAAAATAAAAACTTGGGTATTCAGAGATAAGGAAATAGGAAGGAAGATCAGTGTAGACAGGATTGAACCAGAGAACATAGAGAAGTTCATGTATCTGGGGAGCAACATAACGTATGATCTAGACAAGTGGTTCACAACCTTTTTGGCATCATGCCCCCCTTTTGATTATTGAGAAACCCCTGTGCCCTCCACCTCTTCTTTACCATCATCCAACCCCCCTTTAACAAAAACTTAAATTTATAATTTGAAATAAAACACAAAAGCTGATATAAGAATGTTACTTAAAATTAAAAATAAGCACAAATAATTTTTCTTGGCCCCTTGTGGTTGCCTGGTGCAGCCCCAGCTGGCCAGCTCCCTGAGCCCCATGCCAGCCCCATGCTAGCCTTCAGAACTGCCCACACCAAGCGCCTGCCCGCCTGAGATCTGCACTGCCAGAGCTGCCTGCCCGAGCCCCATGCCACCAAGGTCAGCCACCCACTTGTCCACCAACCACCAGGGCCAGGAGTCTAGCTGCCCACTGGTCGCCTGAGCCCTGAGCTGCCAGGACCAGCAGACTGTCCACCAGCCACCCACCCTAGCTGCGAGCCAGCCGCTCGATCTGTCCGCCCAAGCCCCACACTGCCAGGGCCGGCCACCCACCCATCATCCCAAGCTGAGCCCCATGCTGAGCCCCATGCTGCTGGGGCCAGCCATCTGCCCACCAGGCCAAGCCACCCAAGCCCTGCTCTGCTGGGGCCAGCTGCCTGAGTCCCCTGTGTCCTGCAAGCTGGCCAGCCAGCCACCCAAGCCTCTCCCTGTCCTCCCACAAAGCCAGGCACCCCCAGTGCCCCATCTAACCCCATCCTCCTCCCCCCAACCCACACTCACTCTCACTTGCAGAAGACTCTAGCTCCACATGGGTCTTTGCTGGCTGCCTGCTTTTTATAGTGGCTGTGCCGGGTCACCCACGTAAAATGGCAGGGGCTAAGAGCCAGAAGCAAAGGCTGGATTTTTCTTTCGGTGGCGGGAATTATGGAAGGGGGCTGGGTCACCTCACACCACCCCGGAATTTCTTCACGCCCCCCCATGGGGGCATGACCCCCAGTTTGGGAAACCATGATCAAGACTGTAAGAAGGAAATAGTGACTAGAATAGCGAAAGCAAGAGCCAGTTTGAAGGCGATGGAAAAGATCTGGAAAAGCAAAGCGGTTAGCTTAGTAACGAAGCTGAGCATCTTGAATACATGTGCATTCAGCAGCATGCTATATGGATGTGAGACACGGATGATAATGAAAGATTCGAAGAGAAGGATATTGGCATTTGAGAGGAGTTGTTATAGAAAGATCCTGAGAATAGGATGGATGCAGAAGGTCACCAATGAGGAATTATATAGGAAGATACAGTTGAAAGAGAACCTACTGCAGGTTATACAATGCAAGTTACAGCTATTTGGGCATATCTGTAGAATGAACAACGAATGAAAAATCAGGACCCTGGTATTCAGCACTGTGGACAGTTTGACTAGGAGAGGCAGACCCCACAGAGAAGGGGTACATGATGTAGTAGATTGGTGCAGAGCTAGTCTACAGAAACTAAGCCACTCTGCACTGGGCAGGGAAAGGTGAAAGGAAGTAGTGAGGGAAGCACTGGACACCAACAGGAGCTAAGCCCATGGTTGTTAATGATGATGACGACCAAGATAAAGAAGAATAGGTCATTTGAAAACCAAACCTAAAGTGTGTACTTCATCTAAGGGATTTAGCATGCATCATTCCTGTCAGACGAGCGGGCTGAATTCTGGCTATATTTATTTTTGATCGTGGAGGACAGTGTACTTCAGTGACTTAGTTGCCGCTAGCACTTGGGCTGAGCTGAAACACGATGTGTCATACAAGCAGATACGAGTCTCTGAATTTCACCCACTTCAGCTGTCTGTCCACATAACACAAACCTCACCATGCCATTTGGTACGATAGGCCGATGAAGTTCAGAGAAAAATAAAACAGAAATGGAGGAGAGGGAGGAGAACGTTGCACATAAACACTGAGGTGCCGTAGCGGAGCTGCCCACAGATGTTTGCAAAGTGGCTCCCAGTTCTGTCACTTCCCCATATTCACAAACACTGGAAATGTTCCTGCCTCAGGCAAACATTTATTTAAAAAGAATATAAAAACCTCTCATCTCCTGAGTATGGGAACAAACAGAGCAGCACAAAAGGGAGTATACTCACACCCCTCGGCCCAACTGGGCGCCAGCTGCTATTTCTCCTGCTCAAAGTAGCTCCATTTTCAGGTTAGTTTTGCTTTGGCCTGTCTTTTATGATTCTCAGAAGGATGGCAATTTCTTGAATAGCCTTTCATTTCTCAGGTTAGATGGAAAATCTGTAGCCATTGTGAAATTTGAAAAGCAGCGGAAGGTACTTAGAAGTAACTCTGAATGCAGTAGGGAAGGACAGCAAGCAGCGGACAACAGCAAAAACAGACCTCTCAAAGAAGAGGGGAAGGGTATGATGCTGGGACCTTACAAAGCTCTTCTCATCAAGTGAGCTCTGCGTCAAGATCATTTTAAAGTACTTTGAGTGTGTCAGAATTACTGGGTTCCAAATGCACAGCAGATACACAGCTAACAACAAAAATCATTACAGAACAGGCCTAATTCTCCACTGCCTCACACTCTGAGTATCCTTCCACCCCGAGCAAAGCAAACATCAGAATGCTGCTATTTTGATTCCATAGCATATTGTACCCACCTTGAAAGAGAGCAATTGTTTTAACAAGCTGTAGGGCAGCAGAGAATCTGACTGCAAGGTTACCAACACTGGCCTGTTGTGGCTTCTTGACTTCTAGTTCATGATGTAATTATTTAGTTAGAGAACAACTGTTTATAACTTAGAAAAAAAAAGAGCTCAGTGAACTTACCGGTTTAGTTTACAGTAATAGCTTGTTTTTAAATGCTTTGGCAAAACAACACCCAGCAAACTATAAGCCTGGCAACCAAAATACTTCCATTAAAAGCTTTGGCAATATTGGTGTGACTAGTTTGATGGGAGCTACAAAAACAACAGACTCTGAGGAGCAAGGCCAGCATATTGTTCTCATGCCACAATGGAAAATTTGGGAAAATGCTAGTGCTTGGAGCAGGCTCCTATTTGTGCACCATGGGCGAGATCATAGAATACCAGCATTGGAAGGCATCTCAAGAGGTCATCAAGTTTGGTCCACTGTCCTCACAGCAGGACCAAGCACCATCTGCAACATCCCTGTTAGATATTTATCCAACCTGTTCTTAAATATCTCCAATGGAGATTCTATAACCATCCTAGGCAATTTATTCCAGTAACTAACCACCCTGACAGTTTGGAAGATTTTCCTGATGTCCAACCTAAACCCCTTTGACTGCAATTTAAGGCCATTGCTTGTGGTCCTGTCATCAGAGGTCAAGGAAAATTATTTTTCTCCCTCCTTCTTGTAACACCCTTTTAGGTACTTGAAACCTGCTATCATGTCCCCTCTCAGCCTTCTCTTTTCCTAACTAAACAAACCCAATTCTTTTAATCTTCTCTCATAGGTCATATTTTCTAGACCTTTAATCATTTTAGTTGCTCTTCCCCAGACCTTCTCCAATTTCTCCACATCTTTCTTGAAATGTGATGCCCAGAACTGGACACACTACTCCAGTTGAGGCTTAATCAGCATAAAGTAGAGCAGAAGAATGACTTCTCATGTCTTGCTCACAACACTCCTATTAATGGATCCCAGAATCAGGTTTGCTTTTTTTGCAGCAGGGTCACCCTGTTGACTCACGTTTAGTTTGTGGTCCACTATGATCCCTAGATCCCTTTATGCAGTACTCCTTCGTAGGGAATCACTTCCCATTTTGTAAGTGTGATACTGATTGCTCCTCCCTAAGTGGAGTACTCTGCATTTCTCCTCATTGAACTTCATCCAATCTTCCTCAGATCATTTTTCCAGTTTGTCCAGACCATTTTGATTTGGACCCTCTTCTCCCAAGCACTTGCAACTACTTCCAGCTTGGTATCATCTGCTAACTTGGTAAGTGCACTGTCTGTGCCACTTTCTCAATCATTTATGAAAATATTGAACAGAACTGATCCCACAACTGACACTTACAGAGCTCCATTTGTTATTCCCTTCCAGCATGACTTTGAACCATTAATAACTGCTCTCTGTGAACAGTTATCCAACCAGTTAAACACCTACCTGGATAGCATCCCCATGTAGGTTGCATTTCCCTAGTTTACTGATAAGAAGGTCATGCAATACTGTATCAAATGCTTTGCTAAAGTCTAAGTGTACCATGTCTACCGCTTACCCTTTATCCACAAGGCTTGTTTTCTTATAAAATAAAATTATCAGGCTGGTTTGACAAGATTTATTCTCAAAAAATCCTTGCTGACTGTTTCCTATCACCTATTATCTTGCAGATGTTTGTAGGTGGATTCCTTGATTACTTGCTCCATCATCTTTCCTGGCACTGAAGTTAAACTGACTTGTCTGTAATTTCCTGTGTTGTCCTTGTTTCCCTTTTTAGAGATGAGCACTATATTTGCTCTTTTCCAGTCTTCTGGAATCTCTCCTGACTTTCATGCTATTTCAAAGATGATAGCTAATGGCTTGGATACCTCCTCTATCAGCTTTTTGAGTATTCTATCATGTAATTCACTGACCCCTGGTGACTCAAAGACTTCTAACTTTTCTAAGTAATTTTCAACTTTTTCTTTCCCTATTTTAACTTCTTAACATACTCCATTTTCACTAGTATTCACTATGTTAAGCATTCAATCTCCATCAACCTTCTTGGTGAAAACTGAAACAAAAATCATTAAGTACTTTTGCCATTTCTATGTTTTCAGTTACTGTTTCTCCCTCTTCATTGAGCAATGGGTCTACCCTGTCCTTGGTCTTCCTCTTGCTTCTAATATACCCGTAGAATTTTTTTTTCTGTTTGTGTCTTGAGCTAGATTAAACTTGTTTTGTGCTTTCACCTTTCTAATTTTGCCCCTGCATTCTCATCTTATTCATTTATATTCCTCCATTAAACTTTGACCTAGTTTCCACTTTTTATACTATTGCTTTGTGATTTTTAGGTCATTCAAGATCTCCTGATTAGGCCAAGCTGGTCTCTTGCCACACTTCCTATCTTTACTATGCAAAAGAATGGCTTGCTCTTGTGCCCTTAGTAATGTCTCTTTGAAAAATTGCCATCTGTCTTCAACTGTTTTCCTCATAGTCTTGCTTTCCCTGGGACCTTACCTATCAGCGATCTGAACTGACTGAAGTCTGCCTTCCTGAAGTTCATTGTTTCTATTTTGCTGTTCTCCCTTTGACTACTTCTTAGACTCACAAATTCTATCACTGCATGATCACTTTCACCCAAGTTGCCTGCCTCTTTCCAATTCTCAACCAGCTCCTCCCTATTTGTTAAAATCAAATCTAAAACAGCTCCCCCCGCAGTAACTCTCTTAGTCTTCTGAAACAAAAAATAAGTCTCCAATGAATTCCAAGATCTTGTTGGCTAACCTGTGCCTTGCTGTGTTCTTTTGCCAGCAGAGGTCTGGAGAGTTCACATCCCCAACCACCACTAAGTTCTATGCTTTGGATGATTTTGTTAGTTATTTAAAGAAAGTTTCTTCCACCTCTCCTTTACTGGCTAGGTGATCTGTAGTAGACCCCCTACCATGACATCACCCAAGCTTTTTGCCCCTTTTAACCTTACCCAGAGACTCTCAACAAGTCTTTCATCTGTGTCCATATCAACCTCAGTCCAAATATATACACTTTAATATATAAGGGAAAAACTCCTCCCTTTTTCCCTGCCTATCCTTCCTGACCAAGTTGTGCCCTTCTATACCAATAGTCAAATCATGTGCATTATCCCAAGTTTCTGTGATCCCAACTGTCATACTTGTGTGCATTTACTAGTATTTCAAGTTCTTCCTGCTTATTTCCCACACTTCTTGCATTTGTATATAGACATAATAGTTACTGATGTGATTTTACCCTCCAGTTCTGCCTTGTTCTTCCTTTATCTCTGTTACTATAGTCCCTGATCACTCCAGTTTCTGACCTATCTCCTAGGACTCCATGATTTTCACTTACCTGTAGGCTCTCATCACCTTCCCCCATCAAATCTCATTTACAGCCCTCCTCACTAGGTTAGCCAATCTTTATCCACATACTCTTCTATCCTTCCTAGTTAGGCAAACCCCATCCCTGTGTAGAGCTCCTTCTGTCTGAAACAGCATCCTGTGGTCAAGCAAGCCAAAACCCTCCTGGCAACCCCTCTTCTCTGCCAGGCATTCACCTCCAGGATGCCTCTGTCTCTGCCTGGGTCCCTACCTCTGAGAGAAGGACTGAAGAGAATACTACCTGCACTCCAAACTCTTCACCCTTACTCCCAGAGCCCTATAGTCACTCTTGATCTTCTCAAGGTTACCCCTTCCAGTGTCATTTGTGCCCACATGGATGACTGGCATGGGGTAGTTGTCAGAGGGCCAGATGATCCTCAACAACCCCTCCATAAAGTCTCAGCTATGGGTCCCTGGCCTGCAGCATGCCTCCTGCGATGTTATGTCAGGGTGACAGATGGGGGCCTCCATCCCCCTCAAAAGACAGTCTCTAACCACCCTGCATTTCCTCCTCAAAGTGGTGGTTGCTGACCTCCCAGCTTTGGGAAGGAGTGGCTTTTCCTCAACTCTGATATCCACAGCAGCATGATGGTTTTGCAGAAGCCCGGTGGGAGGGTTGGGAGCAGGGATGAAGCACTACCTGCTGCCAGAAGTAATCAACTGCTGTTGCCCCACCTCCCCCCCGAGACAGAGCCATCTACTCCTCCACCAGTCACGTGCCAGCAGTCCTCTTAGCTGGATAGATTCCTCAGCCTTACATGTCTCCATATGTATACTCTCAAGGAATTCCTCATGAGCTGGGATGCTCCTCAGCCTAGCCACTTCCTCCTGCAACTCTCCCAACCGCTTTCTCAGAGATTCGACCAGCAGACACCTTTCACATTGGATGCTCCCCTCAGCCTGTAAGTGGGAAATACAAGCCATGGTCCCTACAAAATCACACCAGGGTCTGGGTAGAGGCATCCATGATCAGGTGGCCTGTCTGGCTACAGGCTCCATCATGGTCCCACGTTAGTCAAATTTACCATAAATTTTAATGAGACCAGGATTGGATCCCAAAAGACCACCTATGTGACTTCACTAAAATCCCACCTCAACAGTACTTCCTCTGCCTTGCTTTTCAGTCGCAACCCACCAAAGCTGCTAATAAACATGGGGATAATCTCCACCCCTCTTGAAACCATTGCAGATTTCTTTGGGCTCATTTATCTTGGGTGTCTACCAAACTCCAAGACTGAAACCCCAGGTATCTGGATTTGAACTAGAATGGTATGTTGGATTCTGATTGCTACAAGGCATGAACCCTAACCCCAGACTGAAGTGTCTCCAAAGTTTGGATTCCATCTTTGTAGATTAGGTCTCTCTCTCGCTGCAAGACCGGATCACCCCTTGGTGTTACACATTTTGAGCATCTATACTGCAATCTAACACTATCAAATGGTGCCTGACATGAGGTGGAAGTGGGACAGCATCCAAGCATCCATCTTTGCAGCCAGTTCAAAGGTCAGACACAAATGCAGCCCCTGAATGGAGGGGAGCTTATTTCCTCAGATGGAGCTGGCGGGAGGCAGATTCAAGGCCACTCTGCAATAACTCACCAAACAGGACTGGCACAAGGAACTGGGGAGACTAAGTTACATGCCACAAAGGTCTGTGAGCAGCAGGTGCTCCTGTGTACTTAGGAGTTTGAGGAAGGATTTCCTTCCCAACGTTCTTCCAGAGTAGTGTGGAGAGTAGCCCCACTCCAATATAGGGCTATCCCCGAATAGTACTGCTCACCTCCCAGAGGTAGGGGATGATGTGTTGTGCAACACTGAATGAATAGTGCTTAGGCTGTGCTTCACTGCTTTCAAAGTAGCTTCAATTGTTCCACCAAACACAAGCTCAGTTAGCCCCTGACAGCTGCAGGGCTCAGGGTAGTAATATGAGCTGACTGAGCCTTTCTCCTCCAGCTCATTGCTTCTCATCCAGGCCAAGTCTTCAAAAAATCAGACATGATTACCAGCTGATGGCTGATTGCAGCAGGCATTGGGAGTCTCAGTCCAGTTCTTTGGGAACAGGTATCCAAAGAATAAAAGCATCACCACAACTGACAGCTGGCAGTGTCAGCAGAGGCGTGAGGATTGAAAAGGGTATGGAAAAAATCAACTACAGTGTCACAATCTTTGAACTTTTTTTTTTTTGTCAGCGGCAACATAGCGAGAACCTGATCTTGCAACTACTGATGTGCATGCTTATCTATACATTGTGGGCAGTCTCATGGATTTCAGTGGGTTTAAATGTAATTTATACAGTTAAGCATGTGCATAGGTCTCTGTGGGGTTAAACCTGAAACACCAACATAAAAAGAGAGAGGGGGATTTTTTGAAAAAAGATAGGAACAATTAATTATCATTTACATTGGTGAGAATGATAAATGTAAGTGGAACTCAGACATTCAGGTACATGTAACAAAAATCAACGTCTCTCTTAAGTATGACAGTGATCACTTTAGTTCCTGACCAATTTGTCTTGAGTTTCCATAGGAACTTCTTCAGCCATTGACATCATGCTTATTTGTAGCTATTTAGGCTGTTAAATGAAAGAGAATAATGGTGGGATTGTAACTAAGAAGGGTAGAAATCTTGATGTCTAATTGGGGTTCAGAATCCATTAACTTTACATAGGATACATTCCTTTTTAATAAACAGCATGTAGGATAAGATTTAGTTCAGTCTTTTGTTTAAAATGATTTGAGCTATTAAGAGTCACAAGAAGCCATGAAACAGGAGAAGCACAAAGATTGGAATAAAGGACTTGGACACCCACACAAAAAGAAATCACATACATGTGAAAATGATAGTCCACAATCTAGGAAACACCCCCAGAAACAAAAAAAGAGCCCCCTCCCCATCCCCACCATGAGAATTCCATTTTAGATAACACAGATTCTAGGAAAAAATATGCAAAGCTTTTGGCTGTGTGACTTAATTATCTGTTAAACAATTCACAAGACATCTTTCTAACATCACTTGAACTGGATGTGTGTGACACTCATAATTTTGCCAAAACTCTGTGGCCAAATATGCATCAGTCAGAGACCTCTGAGAATCTGCCATTTAGTCCAAGGTTAAGGTTAGGCTACTTGTCACAGTTGCTTAGACCAGGCATAAGTGGCTGCCGACAAAAGCAGGGGGTCTTACCAGCAGAACCACATTTACACTGCTTTCTTTCTGCCCTCTGCCAGTAAGCAAATATGCAAATAACCAGTCATTTGCATTTTTGAGACTATCTATTTGCATATTGCTGCTGGCAGTTCAGATCAGTGTAACTGTAGCCATTATGTATCTGTGGGGTATATCGTGGATACTGAGTCCCGAGCCAAATCTGGCATGTGATGGGGTAGGATGTCTGGAAGGAGCAGGTGACTGATTAGGCATTGTGCTTTAGGTCTTCTCAAGGCAGGGAATGTCTTTTCCTTCTTGCTTTCATTAAGTCACAGTCAAAGATTATTCTTGCTGAAAGGGTGACAGGCATTTGAATCAGATGAGCAGACCACCTTAGCGAGCATTGAGAAACTGAGAGAGTGGGATACATTTGTAGTTAGACACCTGCTCTCTTCCTTCAACCTGAATTCACCCATTTGATATTTTCAGTCATTTGGAAACACTTCACGAGAATGGCATCCAGCTTCTTTTCAGTTTGACAGGAAGGGCCACATTCTAATTCCGTACCAAAGCATTATGTAGCCTCAGGTATCACTCTCTATTTATGAGTGTGTTCGGATGGCAAAAGACGTACTTGGAGAGGCACCTCCTTCCTGGCCGTGTCTACACTCGCCCAAATCTTTGACATGGCCATGCAAGTGGCCATTTCGAAGATTATTAATGAGGTGCTGAAATGCATAGTCAGTGCCTTGTTAGCATGCCGCCGGCCACGGCTCTTCGAAATTGCCACTTTTCGCTGCTGCGCAGCTCGTCCAGATGGGGGCCCTTTTCAAAAGGACCCCATCAACTTCTAAATCCCCTTATTCCTATCAACAGGTAGGATGACAGCATGGGCATTTCAAAGATCTGGGCTAGTGTAGATATGGCCCCTATGTTTTTTCCGGTGTAGGCTTCAAGTTCTTTCTCCAGGTTATTGACAATAGAGGCAAGGTGGGTAAAATCATTAATCTAGCTAGGCCAAGCACATTTATAATGATTAATCATTACTATCTCAGTGTTCAACCTATGGGCTATGTCTACACTAGCCCAAAACTTCAAAATGGCCATGCAAATGGCCATTTCGAAGTTTACCAATGAAGTGCTGAAATACATATTCAGTGCCTCATTAGAATGCCGGCAGCCGCGGCACTTTAAAATTGACGCAGGCCATGCGGCTCGTCCAGATGGGGCTCCTTTTTGAAAGGATCCTGGTGATTTCAAAATCCCCTTATTCCTATCTGCTGTTAGGAATAAGGGGATTTCGAAGTTGCCGGGGTCCTTTCGAAAAGGAGCCCCATCTGGACAAGCTACGCGGCAGCAAGACGCGTCAATTTTGAAGTGCCGCGGCTGCCAGCATTCTAATGAGGCGCTGAATATGTATTTCAGCACTTCATTAGTAAACTTCGAAATGGCTATTTGCATAGTCATTTCGAAGTTTTGGGCTAGTGTAGACACAGCCATGCTGTTTTACATGTAAAGAGGAGGCAAAGGATCAGATTTAGAGAGGTATCAAAGTGCCTAAAGAACCTTGGGACCTGACCGGTGCCGATCAAGAGAATCTGACAGCCCAAGTCAGGTCAATATTGTCAACAGCAGCATTACCAACATTTTCAGTGCTTAGTAGGGTCTTAGAAGAAATTTAGGTGTAAATTAGCACTAAATAACAGCACAGAACGCTCAGAGCCAGGACTGGTGGCTGTAAACAAACTATATGGGCTTGCAGGAAACTTGGCCACACACAATAAGTGGTCATCTGGCTAATTAAAATCATGCCAGATTATGGATGTTGCTGGACAAATGAGTTCCAGATTAGAGAGGTTCAACCTGTAGACAGACACCTAGCAGGATTTTTAAGTGAGTTAGGTACCTAACCACATTTAGGTGACTTTAAATCTCATTAAGTGCCTAAGAACCTGTGTATACTTGGCCCAAAGACCCTATGATGAAAAGTTTACAATCTTAGGCCCTGATCCTGGAACATACCCCACATATTGGTAACATCCATGTGCCAGAATGGAGCCTTCCACAATATAAGAGATGATGGCACAGAAGCTCAGTTTTTAATGGAGTAACAATTTTCTACTCTGACAGGAGAAATGAATGAAGACAAGGGTCAAATTTCACCCTGTGATAAAATTTTGGCACATCTCTTCAATGCAGCTGTACCTAATGACACCAATGCTGAATTTGACCTCAAACATCATCAATTCACAACACACTGAACCTGTGCAAATGTTCTGGTCTTGCATCTTCAATTCTCCAATGCCACACCCCGTAGAATAAACCATCATACATGGTGGCATAACAATGTGCCACGCAACGAGTTGCTCTCTTTTACTGGTATGGTCCGGCTGCATTGACTAGCTTAGTCAACAGACTTTTGAGTGGTTCAGCTATTCAGAAGAGTTCGTTTAAAAGATCTGTATGTTAATTGTTCTGTTCTGATATGAAATTATCAAAGGAAAAGATGCACTAGTTTATTATACAATAATTAGTGAATTTGGATCATACGGAGAAAGAAAGGAAGAGATGCATTAGTTCAGCCTATTGCTCAAACAATGCAGAATTGTTCCCTATAATATATTTATGAATATATTCTCTAGTCTATTTTAAAGGTCCCAAGTGATAGGTCATCTACTACTTTCCCAGGGAAAGTATTATGCAGCCTAAGAGATGTGACAGAAACATTCCTCTGATATTCAGACTTTTCAAAAAAGTAATTATTTTATCATCTTTCACTTGTGTATCACCTTTATGCAATAGATGTGTCAATGATCATAAAGCTCTTATTCAGAGAATTAGCTATTCAAACTATTAAGGTAATCTGTCTTTCTTTCTCAGTGACGGGGTGTGTGTGTGTGTTAACCTTTATCAGTGAATAACAGTGACTCAACCATAATCAGAGATGATGGCACAGATTACATTGGGTACAATAGAAAGTCATGTTATTAGGCAGACTGTGACATTAACAGGAATGACAAAAACAGGACATTATCTCATACTGAACACGAATGAAAGGGTCTTGGGCTTGGAGAGTTAGCTAACTTGAGTTCATCTCCTGTTTGTGATGTAATAACCGGACAATGGGAGACAAGCTGGTAGATGTGACAGGGGTGTACAGGAAGAATGAGATGTTCCTGTCCCACAAACGCTTGTGGCCACAACCAAAATGGCCTGCCTGCCAGAGCTTCCTGTCAGTTCACCACTTGTGAGCCCATTCGGGTGCCACCCAGCTAATCTGCAGAGTGCCCTCAGCTGGCAGCAAGTGTTTCCACCAGTGGTGCACTAATGTATATGCCTTGGTGCACATAAAAATTTATTCTGCACATGGATGGAAAATAATTGGAGGGAATCACTGCTGCCTGCACTGCTTGGGAGGTGTGCATAACCATTCTTGCAGCTCCCTTTGCTTCCTTGTCAAAGGCCATTTTTTCTGCGAGTAAGCAAAGAAATCTGCTGGGGCCATGAATTCTATATGTGTGCAGAGTTACAGAATTCCCCCAGAAGCAACAGCTCTGAGCTGAGCTTCACATTCCAGCAGCCTGGGCCAGAGCAGTCAGCTGTCTTCCCTAGTCCTGACAATGTAGACAGTTTTGGAGGGTGCTGGGTATGTAGTGAGAGCTGGGGAAACAGTGAGAGTTAAACCTGAAGGATAATGAAACTACAGAGTCCAGGATGAACTCCAACAGCTTTATTAGTGTGAATACAACACATTCATTAACACCTGTGGGTCTAACAACCCCAATACATCAGCAAATTCACATCTCAGAAGGCATCAAAATGACTCTATTGCATCAGAGCCTGGAGTGCACAGCAAAGGGAGTGCTCAGAGCAGTGCAGGGATGGGAAACTGGACTGTTGCGCTTAATCCAAAACGATGACATATCTGCCCCCATTTTCACAAGCAGCAAAAAAGAGTAAGTTGCAAAACTAGAGAAAGACTTTCAAGTCAAGAAATCAGATTCCAGTTGTAATGTTCCTTAGCTCTACAAGTAGCACAGCAGGTAACAAAACCAAAAATACTGAAAACAAACAAACAAACAAACAAAACACACACACACACACACACACACAAAAACAAAAAAACCAACTTTAAAGTTTGGGCATTGGTGTCAATTTTTACACAATGTAAATTTTCTTTTAAAAACAGAATTTATGTTCTTTCTTAAATAACCTTTTGCCTTCATCTCAAGAAAATGGAAATAAGAGGACATGCAAAAAAAAAGGAATGCATTAAGGCAGTCAAAGGACTAAGATGCCATATTTCTAAGGCAATGCTCTTCAAGAGCAATGTGAAAAATTCCATTTCAACGATTCCACTTCCCTTTGGAGAAAGGGCTCAGATGCATGGCCCCTGGGTATCTGTATAACACACCAACAACACAGCAAGATAAGTTTCAGTGAAGAAAGGCACGGTAGCATTTCTTATACATTGACCAGGCAGCAGAAACCTTTCCCTTTGGTGCATGCCCTGAAACCTTCAAAAGGGCCCTCCTTGACTTCTGTGGGAGCACAGATACGCCAACACCGAGTGCTTCTGAAAACCTCTCCTTAAAGCTTCCACTCACTCAGAAAATTACTAAGTGTCAGGGTGGGTGGCTTTTTTTAAAGCAAAAACTCAAGTTCAGTGGTAAGAACAGTTTGTTTGAGCTCTTTTACGTGTTTTGTCTCCCTAGTGAGGTTTTTTTCTAGCTTGTCTAAGATACTCCCCTGCACTGTGCATTTTTTTAAACAGGATTATCCGCCAAATGCTTCAAACCCACACAAGGTAAGTCTACACTGGAGAGTTTTGTCAACAAAACTCCAGTCTTGTTGACAAAACTTGAGGAGCTCCCACACTAAAAAAAATGCATTCTGTTGACAGAACTCAGCACTTTTGTCAGCATCCTTCTGCCTCTCCTCCATGAGGCAGAATGCCTTTGACAGAATCTGTCAAACAAAAAAAGCCATGTGGCCACTCCGGAGGCACTCTGTCAACAGACAGGGCTTCCAGGTCACCAGGCAGCCCTGTCAGCTGTGCTTCCAGTTGGCTGTTCCATCAAGAGAGCTGCTGGACAGTCTGGCTGCTTTCTGCTGACAGAGTAGATCGACAGAGCAGTCTGCTTTTTTGTGTGGCCACAATCTGTTGACAGAAGTTTTGTCAGAAGAGATCTTTTGACAGTAACTTCTGTTGACTGATTACTGTAGTGTAGATGTAGTCTCAGAGTGACATGATTGGGAGAGGAGGGACAGAGTCATCAACTCTAGTATCTACAGCTTTTTCTCCTTTCTCAGCAAACAGGAGGAAATCACAAAATCAGAAATGTTTTGTGCATTGCTGAATACCCATGGCAGAAGATTTTAATTCTATTTTTGAATCAGGGCAGACTGTGCACATTTTGTCATAAAGCTAGTAAGGATAACACTTCCCTCCTCCCAAAGATGGCATCCAATCTGCTCTATTACATATTTATTATACTGTATATAATTTACAATATACGCACCAGGCTTGGGATTTCACTCATCCAGTCAATATGTGCAAGGGCTGCTGGCTTCCCATGAAGTATATTTGGAAGAGAACAATACATTCTCAGGAGGATTTTATTGCTATTACAGCAGATGTGCGTTTTAAGTAGAATACAACACAGGGAGACAAAACTACTGATTAATTTTTTTTTCTGTAGGCATGCTGATGACTTGGCTTTTTTCAGAACTGCAGGCTCTTTGGGGCAAGAATCAATCTTTCCATATGTTTGTACAGCAACAAACAATATGGGTCTTAGGATGCTACTGCAAAACAATACCATAGGTGTGCAAAACAATACACTGCAGGTGCACAGCTGTAATTTGCTAAAATGCGCCATTTCCTAACAGCATGTTATGACTGGCATTACTATGCTGCAATTGTTTCTATAAATTTATTATTTTTAATTCCTATTAAATTAATGTTTCTTTTATTCAGAATGATACATTCTCACACTGAGTCACACGCACAATTCTTATGAACATCAATAGAGGTTATGGGCATGCCTCTGTGTGAGAAGGGAAGGCATTCAGTACCACTGTGCTGAAAAACAGAGAAGCCAATGACTGCTTATGGGGAAAATATCCTGAACAGGGGCAGGAAATACTGTGGGTTAATGTATCACACTAACCTTTGGCATCTGGTAAACCTCTGGCATAAAGTAGCAGAGAACTCAGTTTAGTGATAGCCTAATATCCAGTAAGGGGACAGAGTCCAACCTAATTTATTCTGTTTAAACCAGCGTAAATGCCACTTGCAATAATGGATTTTATTTATGCTGATGTAAAATATCAGAATCTGGTCCACAGAATAGTTCAGGGCAACTACTCAGGGAAGGGACAACACTGGAATATCAGAAGTCTTGCAGGTTAGGCCTACAGTGCTGTAACACAGTCAGAGGTAGAGTGGCTAATAGAGGAGCTCTGGGTCTCATTCTAGACAGCACTATAATTGTAACTTCTTCCATCTCACTGGGCCTGCACCCCTTGAAGTCAATTCAAAACCACCCATTGGGCGAAACACATCTAATGCTCTTTGCCTGGTAGCTTTAAATCTGACTGGAAGGATGCCATGCGCTGGGGACAGTCCAACTCATCCTCCAGTTCTGCCATATTAAATATCTCACACAGCATAAACCAAGCTTCCAAGCAAAGCTCCAGAGATTTTTAATGCTAGGAACCAAAAAAATATAAGTTAACTGCCAACAATCTGTTTTACGGGGACATTAAGTTATAGCTCTACACAGCCTCTGACTACTACATTTCCTTTCTCATGCAGAGTGGCCTTAGGAGTGGATTTTTGACAGCTGTTCACAGTGTTGCTGAATCTCCTCTGCGAGTTCCAGGCACCGTAGGATGCGCCACTTCTCAGCAGCCAGCTCTTCTCTGGAGACCCGGCCCAGCAATTTTTTGGCAAAGAGGTTCAGATCTTGCATGAAGAGGCCCACAGCAGACCTTGGGGCCTCCGGGAGGTTCTCCAGGCAGCCACTTTTGAAGCAGAAGTTGATTTTCTTATCACGTCTTAGCCCTGGTCCTCTTTCTTCAATCCAGGTCAGAGGCCTAATGCGAGACAGCAGAAAAACACACCATTTCTGAACAGACATCGGCGGAGAGGTACTCTGCTGTGCAGTGAAATCACCATGGGCTGAAACACTGGGGCTGGTCTAGGTGGAGGAAGCTCAGCACTTGGCGCGCCAGCTGAAGGCAGAGGTAGCAGAAGCAGCGATGCTGGCAAGCGGTGACACAGATGGCAAGCAGCAGCACTGAGCAGCTGTAGAGACGGCAGTGTCATGCAACATCATCTCTGGGTTGGATGTCAAGCGGTTCTGTTGGTAATGCTAACAGGAACCCTAAGAGACACTGAGCCCATCCTTCCTTGCTGACAAGATCACCTGGCAAAAGCAGGGGTGATGGAAGTACTACTCCACCACATGGCTTGCAGTGATTTGCAATACAGAAAGGGTTTGCAGTTTGATTCAATGGCTCTCAACATCCCCACAAATTGTTCCAGTGGCTCAGCATAGAAAAGTTGTACATAGTGTGTTCAGGTTACAGGCTTAAAGAACAGAAATGAGTATGAAATGGAAGAACTGGGTCTAGAAGTTAGAGCACAGGATTCTGAGTGTAATCCCTGGGTACTATTCCTAGCTGCTGGCACTGATTCACAGTGTGATCTTGGTCAAGTCTGTAAATGCTCCCCCACCTCAGTTTTCCTATCTATAAAATGGGGCAAATAATACCTAACCACCTCACAGGAGCGCTGGGAAGCTTAGCTCATTAGTCGCTATAAAGCACTTTTTGATTTTTGGTTGAAAATTAATGTACAGGTGCAAAGGAGATTAGGTGTTGAGTTCTTGCTGAAAATATCTGAATAATCCCGCTAATCTGGTCCCATATGGTTGTATTACTCACTTCTTGTTTGTGGTCTGCAAATGTGCTGTCATTCTGGAATAACTCTTTTCTCTCTTTTCCTCTCTGGTGGCTGATGTGACAGTGAGGTCTCCAAAGAGGTCAACCAGCCAAGTCAGTCGGGCAATTCCGCTGAAAGCTGGGAAGCCTGATCGCTCTTCATCCAAGACACCGCCTACAGGCATAAGAACAAACATCTGAGAAGGGGGAAAAGAATGCCCACCCTAATCAGCTACTTGGAGGCTAGCCAAGGGGAAGCTCTGAGGCTGGAGGCTAGGCACTGGAGTACAGCAAGGTCAGTCTGGGATGGGAGCCTCACCGTTTATGTCCCAGTGAACCTCATCAATCTACTGAAAAGGATCACTGGGTGCGCTACTCAGCAGGATATATTGATCCCTTTCAATTGTTACTAGAAGTTCAATTTACCAAACCTTTTAAACCTTCTCTGTCTCCACCCCCGCAAATACTCATAACTCAAGGAAACTCCTGCTACAACACAAGTGCCAGGACCACTTCAGGTTTCTGCACTAGAGCACTGGAGGATAACCTGTAGCCTGCTGACTACTTGTGGCCTACCAGGGCTCCATGTGTCCCCTGCACACCTCCTCTCTACTCACTTTCTTCATACCTCTCATGCACTGGAGGCCTCACACTTATCTACTCTTCCCCCTCCCACCCAGTCCTTTTGGAGCACCATGAATCAGCTGATTCGTGTCTCATCCCAACTCCTCCTCATCCCTCCCAGAGCTTGAATGCACGGATTTGTGGTGTTTGAGCTCTGGAAGGGTATGAACAGAGCAGGGACATGATGCACTTGGGAGAGAGAAGGCAGGGAAGAGGCTAGACAGGGATTTAATACTGTAAACTAAGTGTAAATTTATTTTTATTATTGGAAGTTGATGACAATTCTATTAATATACGAATGATTAAAGCATTTCTACTTCTATGGCAATATTCAGCACACCATGCATTAACTTATTTAATCTTATACATGGGGAATCATGGTTAGTGCACATGCCCAATTTCAATCTTGTGGCCCACTGTCTAGTCCTGGTTGCCCATTGTTGTGCTAGTGGCTTCTATTGGGACGAGATGGAAAGTTCATAGCTGACTGTTTATCCCCCTTTCTCCAGCCTGAGCTAGTCTTCACTGTGCTGAGGGCTTTCAGAGCAAACCATACTGCAGCAAAGAGCATGGTCAAGGAAAGGCAGTAAACACCTCTCCAGCCAGCTGTTATTGCTGGTGAAGCTGGGCAAGCAGAAGAGGGGCAGTAATCATTGTCCTGTGCCAAGTCCCCATCTAAAGGTAGAGAGGAAGAGAGATGGAAGTGCAGGAAAATCATAGGCATATGCTGGAGGATACCAGGATATGGGTTCACACTGGGGAACACCAAGTAGACAGGAGCATGAAACCTTTAATCTCACCCACTTCTGTATAGAAGACAAAAATGGAAAAAAGGCTGGTGGTCCCCAGTGGAAAGTGGTTGTGATTCTCAGGAGCTCTCCATTCTCCCTGGAGATCAGTGTGAGGAAGAGAGGGCTATGGACACCACCACAGGTCACTGAAACCCCAATGTGGAAAAAGGGTGGAAGATACCTGCAAAGATACTGGAGGCGGGGGGGTATAGGTTTCCTCTCTTCCATCAAAGACCCAGGAGAGTAAATAGCAGGCCACAAAACCTCTCTCTGACACAGGCAACTGCCAGTAGAGGGAGAAGATTGTTTGAAGGCCACTCTGGCAAGAAGCTATAGCTGGGGTGAATGACACATGGGTGCTGACTCCAGAGTGTAAGCTACTACAGAACTAGCTCTTGCACAAGTGAATGAATGATGTCTCAAGTGGCTGGTATCTTGTCAGGACAAGCAGCCGGAGTTTCTTTAACAACCAACCTGTGAAATGTAACATTCCCTTCACAAGATCCTTCCCAGCCACCTCCTTTTTCAGCTGCTTGTACTCTTCTGTCAAAAGTTCAATATGTTCAACGTGGAGGATTTTACCTGTCATTGAGAATATGAAGATCAAATGGGATGACTGAAAGCTTTCTGCATGAATCTAAATCCACTTTCAGGCAGTAAAACTTTTAGCATCAGTCTGAGCACACTTCAAACAGCTTTATCCAGGGCTGGCAGAATAGTGCCAAGACAAATCGTTAGACATTGCACTAGGGTTCCAATTCTGGTTCACTGGTTGTTCATTGTTCTCAACACAGACACCATCCACAGTAGCAGCAACTTTTACGATTGCACCATTTTAGCCATTGAAAAATAGGAATTGAGTGACTGAACCAGCTGTATGACAGAGCCTTGAAAGTGAAATGAAGCTTTGGTGAAGTCCTGGCCCTTTTTCACCTGGCTCTCAAGGCCACTATTTACTTTTAAAATGTGTGTGATTTGTTAGCACTTCTGAGGGGCCCTAAGCATGGACCATGACTCCACTGTAGTAGGTGGTATATAAACAAAACAGTCTGGTCTCAAAAGATGGTGCTTACAGGTGATAACCTTAGTCACTATCAAGAGCACCTCATTCCACTGAAATCAATGGAACTTACCGTGTAGTAAGAGTCTAGCCTATGTTCATGAGGGTAGCAGGGTCTGGCCCTCATTCAGGAGGCACTTAATTAGGATGACCATTGTATCAGGGTGTCTCGAAAGCAGTCAGTATAGCCTTATGGCAGAACGACTGCTTAACTGGGACAAAAATGAGTGTGCATTGTGCTTATGTGGCCCATACCACAGGGATAAGTGGGACTCATCTAGGAGCTAGCAAGGTGTGAAATGCTCGGCGCCCATCTTTTAGTGCTGCTGTTGCTGAATGAAGATTATAAAAGGATTTGTCAAGGGGCAGTGGCACATACTGTACCTTGTCCACGCGGTTGTGGTCTGCTCTTGCTTGGCACTGCGCCCCTTCTTGCAGCCTTGGGCATGCAATGTTAAGCTCCACAATGTCCCTTCCTACAAGCTTCACGATATGGCCACAATCTGCCCCTTAGCATTTTAGGGATGGGACTGCTTTGCATAGAAATGTCTCCTATGGAACCCTTTTCTTTGTTCTAAACACAGGGGCTACTACTGCTTAGAAAGGCATGAGAAAACATGGGAGATAAAACAGAAACACACATAGACCTAAGTTATATCAACCACAGTCTAAAAGTTTTGTTTCTGGTGTTATTTCCATAAGGAGGAGACAAGTTCTGTGGTTACTGACAGGGTTGGTTTTTTGTTCTTCAAAAAATTTATTAACTCTCTGGTGGATCTTTCTAGCTATCAATGTTCTCTGTGTTAATGCCAGCAGAATTGAAATCACAGTGATTATTAATTCAAGTGCACCTGTTGTGACAACGATATTGTCCTCTGTGCTTGTGTACTCATTTGATGCACTCTCTCTAAATTTAGGCTGTCAATCACAGTTAATGCATGTGACCACCACAAAACAAACTAATTAGATTAAAAAAGAGTCATGATTAAATCACAGCTTTTAATCACACAGTTAAACAATACTAGAATACCATTACTGTTTAATGGTCTGATTTAAACTGCAGTGAATCACAACCTTTTCTTAATTTTGCCATTAATTGTGATTTTAAATAATTGTTTGACAGCCCTAGTCTAATCTTAGATTGCGAGTTCCCAAGGGGCCCTGCACCTTGTTTGAGGATCCTAGTTATCACTCTAATGCCATGTCTACACTTGCCAAAAACTTCAAAATGGCCATGCAAATGGCCATCTCGAAGTTTACTAATGAAGTGCTGAAATACATATTCAGCTCCTCATTAGAATGCTGGCAGCTGCGGCACTTCGAAATTAATGTGGCTCGCAGCTGTGCGGCTCGTCCAGATAGGGCTCCTTTTCAAAAGGACCCCGGCTACTTCAAAGTCCCCTTATTTCCATCTGCTCATAGGAATAAGGGGACTTCAAAGTAGCCAGGGTCCTTCTGAAAAGGAGCCCCGTCTGGACGAGCCGCGCGGCGGCGAGCCGCGTCAATTTCGAAGTGCCGCGGCCAACTGCATGCTAACGAGCTGCTGAATATGTATTTCAGCGCTTCGTTAGTAAACTTTGAAATGGCCATTTGCATTGCCATTTCGAAGTTTTTGGCTAGTGTAGAAGTAGCCTAAAAGATGTAATCTAACATCATTGTAAAAAGCTAGTTATACTTCTGACATTAAGGGACATCACCTTTCTGCTCAGCCATCTCCCAGAGCTCTCGTGCTGTGCCAGCAGACAGAGCCATAGGGTACTCAACAAGGACATGTTTCCCAGCCTCCAAGAACATCCTAGAAGGGGAGAGCGAGAGAAAAAGAAAGAGAAACAAATCTTCAAAAGATGCTGATTTATTCACATCTCTTTCTCTGACCCAACTCCTTCTTACCTAGGGATGGGGACATAGCACGAATGAATGTATTGAGAGTAGGGTGAAATAAAAGGCATTTTCTTAGGGTATGTCTGTACTGCGATTAGACAACTGCGGTAGAGCCATGCCAGCTGACTTAGGCTCACGGGGCTTGGGACAAGGAACTGTTTAATTTTGGTATAGACATCTGGACACGAAATACAGCTCATGCTCTTGGACCCTCCTACTTTGCGGAGTCCTAGAGCTCAGGTTCCAGCCCAAGGTATTTAAGTCACACACCTAGAGCTGCATTCTACTCTTGCCTCCATCACAGACTTCCCGCATGTCCTTAGGCAAGTCACTTAGTCTCTCTGTTCCTCAAGCCCATATAATGATATTGCCCAGCCTCACAAGACTGTATTGGAGCTCAATTCATTCATGTTTGAAAAGCTCTGAAATCCTTAAGCAGGCACTTAAGACTGCAGATTACCAAGGAGAAGGTGGATGGAGGAGGCGGGCAGGAACCAGCTGCTGGAAAGGGAAGGAGAAGACTTGAAGGAAGTGGTATTTTTTGAATCTAGTTTTTTTATTAACTGTAAATAAATGTAAATCTGACAGTACCGGTACATGCATGCGGCAGAGAGCCTGTCCAGTTTTATGTCAGGAGGGTAAGCCTCATAGCCACATTTACTGTGAGGATATGGGGATTATTTTATATTGCCAACAAAGAGGAATGTTTGACACTAATTCATTCTTTGATACAGTACGTTACATTGCCTGGAAGTGCCAACTCTGAGGAAGTAACAAGCAGAGAAGAGGAAAAGAGACACATATACCTGACATTCTCCTCATGGCTTTTGTTGTCCGTGCTGATGAGGGCTGTGTGGATCTCTTTGTTTCCCAGAGCATCTTTCAGGCTGATCTGCTTGACTTCATTAATATTACCCAGGTCTCTTCTAGTTGTTCAATGGAGGGGGGGAGAAAAAAAATTGCACCCACAGCTCACCTTCTCCAATTATTATTGGAACCTCAGCCACAGACCAAGATCCCACTGTGTTAGGTACTCATACAACCATCAGACAAAAAGACAGTTGCTGCTCCAAACAGCTTATACACAAGATAAGAGACCAGGTGGACATAGAGAGACAAGGGAGCAAAAAGACAACGATCAGACAATACCTGGCAACATGATGGACAATGGTCAGAGGATAATAGTGGCCTAATCATTATAGGCTTCATGGCAAAGGGGAGTTGTATGAAAAAAATATGAAGGAAAGATGAGGAGGATGTTTACAGGAAGTTCCTACTAAGCAGGGGAGAAAAAGAACATAGATGCTTGTTTGCAAATTTAACAGCTCGATGCCAAAGCCTGGCGCTGTTGCAGGAAAAAAAAAAAAAAAAAAAAAGACAGGAGTCGGCATCTTAGTAGAGCATGTGAGATGGCAGGTAGGATGAAGACAAGCCAAGAAGGGAGTCGTACAACAGAGCTGAAATGCCAGAGTTCTAAAAATGAATTATTTATAGACATTGTCCTGTCTGTGCCCCTGCTTAAAGCCTGTGCCATCCTACAGCACAGTTCTGTCTGTTACATTTTGAGTCTCTTTTAAAGGCCTGATTTTACAGCGCTCTGAGCTCCTTCAGCTTTCCCTGAGCTAAGCAGGAAACGAAGGTGCAAAGCACCTAAATAGCTGCAGGACTCATCCTGGCTCTCATTGAATGATCTCGTTCTTAATCAACACTGAGTGCCGTCACGTAAACTGCATTCCTGTTTGCCCCACAGATGTACCTGAATTGCTATATTGGAGAAACATATCTTCCAAGATGAGCCCACAAAGTGATACACCCAAAAGGGAGAGAATACATGGGGGTGAGGGGAGGACATGAAACAAATCTGCACCTTGTGCCTTAACACACACAACAGAAATATCTAACCTGGATACAAAGCCAAACAGCTTCAGATGCTCAGAAGGGGAGGAAGGCATTGGATTCAGTAAGTCTCTGAGTCGCACAGATCCAGCGATTCCTATCCCGACCACCACAGCACCAAACATTTTGTTAGCCTGAAATGAAAGTAATGATATTGCACAAAGTCAATGGGGTTTGCTGATGATCAGCACTTCATAGGACTGTCTTAAGCCTGACAGGCAGCATGACAGATACACAGTACAAGGCTGTTATTTCCTCCAAAGCGGATTGGCATATCTCAAGCCAGGTCACACTCGACCTTAAATTCTATCACAGATATGCAATTCCACCTTCGACAATTATGTAGCTGGAATCAACTTATCTACGACTGACTTACCTGGTCATCCTCACTGAGGGAGGTCAACAGAAGAATCTCTCCCATCGACCTCACTCAGTCCTTGCAAGATTGAGGCGTACAGGGGCTAACTGTTAACCCGGGATAGTTCGATTTCATGAGTTCCTCACTAGTGTGCAAAAATCGAACCCTGAAAAATTGACCCTGACAGCACATTAAAGGATTTTATATCTTAGAAAGGTACGGATTTTGGTGGAGGGAGTCTCTTAAAACTAGTTCAAAGAGTCAGAAGTAGTCAATTACTGGGTAGAGTAGATGTACTCAGAGAGAGGAGTGGGGGATCTTCGAATGATATACTAACTTTTGCCCAGACTGATTCCCAAGCCTTTTGGAAATCTAACACTTGAAACAAACTAGATTCAGGGTTCACTCACTGAGACTATGCAACACAGAGAAACTAGCATCCCATGCAAATATTTCACACAACATTGGGGCAGGGAATGACGAACAGGGATGCAAAATGTAATGACCCAATTTACAATTTGCCTGGAATGCTGGGGTGACATCTCCACTCCTGTGAAAAGCACCATAAGTTCTTTCATGACAAGAGGCCACGACATCAGTTTTCTCTGTGACTGAGACCACAGTGCTCCCTTGGCAGTACCCCTGCCTACCATAAAAGAGCAATAGGAGGCGGCAGAGTGGTCCAGTGGTAGGCTTCTGAACTGGAGGAGAGAGAGTTCAGTTCTGTTCTCTGCTTTGCCTTTGACTCACTGAGCTGATTTAGCCTTTCAGTGACTGAGTATCCCCCCAGGGGATAATGCTAATTTGCCCCAAATTCAGCTTCTATTTCATCACATTGCCTTCTCCCCTCAGTCCCCTTGCCTTGTGCAATAAGATCTGTCCATTAGCTCTGCTATATGATAAACCTCCCTTTAAACCTTTCCTGAAACCCTTCTTTCCTCAACGACTCTTGTATGACAGACGCATAGCTCAACGCAGCACAGCTGCAGGCTCAGCAATCCGTTTCTGCAACCGGACTCGCTAACTCTACTGACCAACGATAGAGGTCGACAGCGGCTAAGAAATTCTAACAATTGGCACTAAAGACTCTCCTCTGATGTATGTTGCATCTGGATTTTACACCTCGATTAATGTATTGCTGTCACTGATGACACGGCTCACCTCATATTTACTGCCGTCTGTACAGTATCCTCTGGTAAAGTGCTCCAATGTATTGTCATGCTTTAACATACAGCAAGAAATGACTGATGATGGAAGAAGTTTCCACTAGACTGAGTATCCAGTGTGCAATTTACCAGAGGGTATCATGTGATGAACTAGCTCAACTTGCCAGTGGGTACCAACCCTTTGAGGAAACTGGTAACCATGGGATGGGCAAACACCGTGTGCCCTTCCTCTTCATGTCTGAACGCCGAAATGGCGGCAAGGTGGACCTTTAACGAGGATAGTGAGAGTCCTCCTCTCTTGAGGTTCAGTAAATACTCTAATATTACAGGTATAGGCACCGAAAGGGGAGCTCGCTGTTTGGTAGAACACCATGCCGTGAGGCGAGTCCATTTCTGCTTGTAGGTCTTCCTGGTGGAAGTCCTCCTGCTACTTTCTAGGACTTGTTGCACTTCCTCCGTACATGTGCTCTCTAGGGAGCTGAGCCATGGATTAACCACACTTGTAGTCGCAGGCCTTGGGGGTGCTGATGCACTATGGACCCCTGGGCTTGCGTGAGCAGATCCGGCGCCACCGGAACGGGCATCGGTGGACGGTCCGACATGCGCAGGAGTAGGGGGAACCATTGCTGTTGATCCCACGTTGGGACTATCAGGATCATTTGGGCTCCTTCCCTCCTGGCTTTCTGCAAGACTTCGTGGATCAGCACTGTGGGAGGAAAAGCGTAAAGCAGGGTGCCCCTCCAGGAGATCGCGAATGCGTCCTCCAGGGACCCCCGTCCCAGTCCTGCCCTGGAGCAGAATCGTGGGCACTTCTTGTTGTGTTGAGTAGCAAACAGGTCTATCTGGGGAAAACCCCATGCGTGAAAAATTGGTCGTAGCAGATCGGGACAGATCTGCCACTCGTGCGTGAGTGCGAAACGCCTGCTCAGCTGGTCTGCCTTCACATTGTGAGCGCCTGGTAAGTACGAGGCTTTCAAGGTTATATTGTTGGCGATGCACCAGTTCCATAACCGGACTGCTTCTGCACATAAGGCACGGGACCGAGCTCCTCCTTGCCGATTTATATAAAACATGGTGGAGGTATTGTCTGTACTGATCCCGACGACTTTGCCTTGTATATGGTCTCGAAAGTGTCTGCAGGCGTTGAACTCTGAACTCTGAGCTCCAGTATATTTATGTGCAGTGACTGCTCTGTGGAGGACCACAGCCCTTGCGTCACCTCTTCGACCATGTGTGCTCCCCACCCTATGAGGGAGGCATCTGTAGGAAGAAAAACCGATATCTGTGGTTGGTGGAAGGGTACCCCTGTTAGCAAGTTCTTGGGGTTTACCCACCATTGCAGGGATTTGCGCACCTCTGTTGTGGGCGACACCACCCTGTGAACGGTGTGTGCTGCCGGTTTGTATACGCTCACCAGCCAGTGCTGCATGCTGCGCATGTGTAACCTGGCGTTCTGTACTACGAACGTCGCTGCTGCCATGTGGCCCAGCAGGTGTAAGCACGTCAGAACTGGCACCGTAGGGCTGAAGGTGATGACTTGCACAAGGGAGCCGATGGCCCGAAAGCGTGTCTCTGGTAGATACACTCTCGCTGTAATAGAATTTATGCGTGCCCCTATGAACTCTATGTCCTATGTGGGGTCTCTTTTTGATTTTGCCAGATTGATAACCAGGCCGAGCAAAGAGTACGTGCCTGCTGTGACGTGTATCATGCATAGTACCTCCTCCTTCGAAGCCCCTTTGAGTAGGCAGTCGTCCAGGTACAGGAATATAAATACCCGCTGTCTGTGCAGGTAGGCTGACACCACTGCCAAGGTGTTGGTGAAGACTCTGGGGGCCGAGGAGAGGCCAAACGGTAGGACCTTGTATTGAAAATGTTCTTTGCCTACCATGAACCGGAGGAATCGTCTGTGAGCCGGGTGGATAGTTATGTGAAAATACGCGTCTTGTAAGTTGAGGGCTGCGAACCAATCTCCATCGTCTAGTGCCGTAAGGATGGAGGCGATTGTGATCATCCGAAAGCGTTGCTTGCGCAGGTACCGGTTGAGGCCTCGAAGATCTAAGACGGGCCTCCAGCCTCCTGTCTTTTTCTCCGTGAGGAAGTACCTTGAGTAGAACCCTTTCCCTTGCAGTTGCTCCGGCACTCTTTCCACTGGCCCTATGAGCATGAGATGGTCTACCTCCTGCTTGAGCCTCGCTACGTGGGAGGCCTCCTGGAGGTGGGGCCTGGGTGGAGGTCGTGGCGGTGGGAGCGACTGGAAGGGGATGGCGTACCCCGTGGCTATGATCTCCAGCACCCATTTGTCTGTGGTGATCCTTTGCCACTGGTCATAGAATGGTCGGAGGCGATAGTGGAATAACCGCTTCGGATGACCTTGTGCAATGGTAGTGACGGTGCAGCCCTGGATCTGTGTGTCAAACTTGTGGCCTTTTGCCCTCCCCTGAGGACGCACAGCTCTGTTGGGAACGTCGCCTAGGAGTTCTATACTGCTGGAGCTGTTGATGTCGCCCTTGCTCGTAACCCCTGTGGTACTGGGGACGCTGTTGCTGGTACTGGTACCGTCTTTGTTGAGGGTAGTACTTTTTCTTTCTGTATGGAGAGGTGTAAATCCCCAGGGTCCTAAGTGTGGCTCTTGAATCTTTACTGGAATGAAGGACCGAGTCAGTTGATTCAGCAAACAGCTTCTGCGAGTCGAAGGGAAGATCGACTATCTTTGCCTGCAGATCCCTCGGTATACCTGAAGTCTGGAGCCAGGACTCTCTTCGCATCACCACTGCCGTAGCTGTGGAGCGTGCTGCTGTGTCCGCAACATCCAGGGCGATCTGAACTCCCGTCCTCGAGGCCGCGTAGCCTTCTTGCACGATGGCCTTGAGCACCGGTTTCTTGTCCTCTGGAAGCGAGTCCATGAGGGAGGTTAACCTAGTGTAGTTGTCGAAATTATGGTTCGCTAGATGCACTGCGTAATTTGCCATTCGCAACAGTAGAGTGGAGGAGGAGTAGACCTTTCTGCCGAACAGCTCTAGCTTCTTGGCATCTTTGTCTGTTCCCCCTGTCTTGAATTGAGATGTCTTTGATCTTTGTTGCGACGACTCCACCACCAAGGAATTTGGTTGTGGGTGGCTGAACAGGAACTCCATGCCCTTCGCTGGCACGAAGTATTTCTTATCCGCTCTCTTGTGGACAGGCGGAATAGTTGCGGGGGTCTGCCATATCATAGTGGCGGACTCCAAGATTGCTTCGTCAAGCGGTATTGCTATTTTGGAGGAGGCCAGAGGTCTCAGATTTTTGAGGAGCTTATGGTGTTCCTCTTGCACCTCTGCTGTCTGGATGCCTTGTGTGAAGGCCACCCTCGTAAACAGCTCTTGAAACTGTTTGAGATCGTCCGGAGGATGGACATCCCCCAGGGCCGTAGCCTCGTCCGGGGAGGAGAGCGAGGAACCACTAGGATACGCCTCTCTGGACACTTCCGGTTCCTGTTGGTGATGGTACATCTGCTCGCTGGAAGCTTGCAAGGGAAAATCTCGGGGTTCCATAACAAGTTCCCCCTGAGATACTTGAGTCTCTGTCCCCGTTCGCGATTGCCCTTGGGGATACGGGACCGTCTATGGGGATCTTTCCCTGGTAGACTGGCGGTGGTGTCTATGCCCCGCATGAGAGGGGCGACCATGGCAGCATGGGCACTGTTCTTGGGAAGGTGACCTGGACCACTCCCTTGGTGCATACCCTCTGCGTCTGGGGGAGCGAGATCGTCGAGAGACCTGGGACACTGGAGAGAGCGATTTGTGATAGTACTCCAGCGGCTCAAACCCCAAGAAGGGTGAAGGTGGTCCCAGCCAGGGCGAGGCTGGTTGTAAAAATGGAGACGGGGGCTCCGGGTAGGCTAGAGGGGACCCCTGCCTTCTAGTTGGAGTCTGCAGCATGAGCGGAGGGCTGAGAGAAAGCAACTCTGCAGCCCTGTCTGGAGAGGGGCTGCGGTGCCTTGTTTTCTGTGCAGCCTTCCCCCTCCCTTGAGGGGGTGGCTCCGCCCCCTGCCGTGCAGGGGATCTCGGCCCCGTCCGCGCCGCGCTCGGCACGCTCATGGGCGGTGCCGCACGGGCGGTGTCCTCCGGTGCCTGCAGGCTGCGTGCCTGCGCGCTCTGCACCGCCGGTTCCCCGGGGGTCAGTGCCGCTGCCTGCGGTGCCGCCGGTACCGGCGCTTGTTTAGCCGCCGCCCTGCCTGCGGTGCGGGGCGGCTGTTTGATTATCGGAGGCTGCGCCGCCTCCACATGGCTCTCCGTGCTGCCGCCGATCAGCTGTTGCTGCGGCTGGGGGCTGTGCGCTCCTCCCGTCCCTCTCGCTGTTGCTGCCGGCAGGGATCGGGCTGGGGAGACTTTCCTCCGTTTTTGCGCTGATGGGGTGAGGGAGGCAGCTTTCCTTTTATGGGCCCCGGAGGGTCCCTCCTGCTGCGGCCGCTCCGGCACGTCTGGCTGGAGGGCCTTGTCGAAGAGCAGCATTTTAAGTCGCATCTCCCTGTCCTTCCTTGCTCTGGCTGTTAATTTTGCACAGAAGGAGCATTTCTGCGTGACATGGGACTCCCCAAGGCACCTTATGCAGTGACTGTGCCCATCAGACGCTGGCATTGCCTCTCGGCAAGACTCACATTTCTTGAATCCTGAAGAGGACATTGTTGGTGAGTCTTTTAGTTGTTAATGGGGTAATTAGCACCTTCTCTGTGCTGTTCTCCCCCTCTCCGATAGCCTGCCACGGCAGGAGAGCTAATGGCCCTAGGCTCCTGGCCTCCGGTGCTCCGCTTGTTACTAGGACTGGACTGAATTCCGTCCCGTTTGTTGTTTCTTGTTTTTTTTTTTTTGAAAATAACAACTGGCTAACTTAACAATAGACTAAGAACTTGAAAACTTTAAAGAAAAACAGTTAAAACCATTGAATACGCTAACTTGGCCATAGCCTAGTCGGATTCCGTGTGCAGCCGATGGCGATTAAGAGGAACTAGCGGGGACCGGATTGCACACGTGGCCAGGAGCGCGCAAGGGAGCGGCGCGCACTGGCGCATGCGCGGTCCGGCAGAAACTGCTTGGAAGATCCGATCTGCGGCGCCGGGCGAGCCCGACACCTAATGTGGAGCACCCACGGGGACACTCGAAGAAGAAGTAAAATTCTCAAAACAACTTCTGACAAAAGTGGGTTGTCCACTTTGCATCTGATCCAAAACTGATTACTTGGCATGGTTGAGAATTCTGTTTTTATTTCATTGCTGTTGATCATATCGATACATTGCTCCTGGGAGACTTCAGATACATCACAAACTTTCACACAGAAAGGATTTCTTGCAAGAGTAAATAACTTTTCATTTGTACCTGGAAAATATTGGAGTAGCTCATTGCTTAAATGTCTCAAATGCTCCTGTATCGACATCTGTAAATAGTCGTTAATATTAATGTCATTTTTACTTTCTTCGAGAAAGGTTGCAAGGGTTGGAAACATATATTAAGTTTATATCAATTTTTAAAATCCATAATTGGAGTTTCATTCTGAAGGATTTTATTTTCTCCAATAATTGTAGAATTTGGTCCTTGAAGCAACACATTTAAATAATTTAGTAGTCCAAACATGTCTGCTAGGTATGCTATTTTGTACAAACTCTTATTTTCTTAAACAAATTTTCAAACTCCCTTTTGTTTTGTGACATGAATGTTTTAAGTTCATTTCATAACTCAAACACCCAATTTAGAACTTTGCCTCTGGACAGCCACCTTATTTTAGTGTGAAACAATACTACTTCCTGCAAAGAACCTATTTTGGAACAAAGCTTTTGAAATATGTGAGTTCTGAATGCACTGGACTTAATATTTACAGCTTTAATAATGTCATCAAGTACCTGGTTCAAAGAAATAGATAAAGTTTTAGTTGTTCGTACTTGCCAATGGATGAAACAGTGAATTTTAATTACTTTTGGAGAAATGTTTTTAACCAGGGTTTGGAATCCAGACTTGTGACCAAGCATAGCAGGAGACCCATCTGTGCAAATGCCATGCAAGTTCTTCCATGCTATGGAATGTTCTTCAAAGAAAATATTCAAGATCTTGAATACATCTTGCGCAGTGTTCATCGTTTCCAATGGCTTGCAGAACAAAAATTCTTTTTGCATATTAATTTTTAAATATACTGTACATACACCATCAGTTGTGCAAGATTACACACATCAGTCTTCTTACTGAGCTGCATACTAAATAATCCTCCAGAAGAACTAAGTCCTTTGATGACTTGAGATTTGATGTCATTAGACACATCCGTAATTCTATGCTTAATTGTATTATTGGACATGGATAAAGGTGGCAGTTTTTTCAAAGCATCTGCACCTTCCAAAAGGCAGACAATCTCCTTGATACAGGGAAACATTAGATCCTCAGCTATGGTATCCACTTCCTTAGCTTTTGCAATTTTCAATGCTGCAGTGTATGAGGCTTCTATAGCAGCTAAGTTTTGTTGCTGGTAAGACCCCCCCAACATCAAGCCAGCATTTCTTGACACTTCCTGCTTTTTGTTTAAAAATATTCACATCTCTGCTCTTAAATTGATGATGTTTAGTATTTAAATGATGTTGCAATTTATTTGGTTTCAGCGATTCACTGGAAAGAACTTCCATGAATATGAAGCATTGCGGCCTTTCTACCCCTGCTATCATTATCAAAGTAAATCCATACTTGATGTGTTTGTCAATGTATTTTCTTTTTGCTGAACTAATTTTTTCAAATAAAGGGCAAAATAAAGTTTACAATCCTTTGCTGCATTGATAACAAAAACACATGCCACAGTCAGACCATGCCAAGCAAACACCAGATCTCTGCTTTACTAAAACTCATGCACACAATATGATTACGCCGTGCCAGACTTATGGCATCACACATATTTGTTGTTATTTACACACTGCCCAGTGGTGCAGTTAAGTGACATTTTATTAACTATTCCAGTACTGTAACTAGCTAACTTTGCATCTGAGGCAAGAATATACAATTGCGCCCCCTAGTATATACATTCACAGTAGTTATTACACAGAAAAAGGGAAAATACATCGACAACACACTGCTTACACCGGCTGGGAGCGGGGACTGCATCAGGTTCTCCCCAGCTCTCTGGCAGAAGGGGTCTGTGCTGCGACAACGCAGGAAGCAGGGGAGGGCAGGAGGTGGGTGTGCTGACAGCAGGGCTGTAACTAGGGTGAGGCAACTGAGGCACTTGCCTCGGCCACACAGGTGAGGGGGTGCAGAGCAGTGCAGAGAGCTCCTTCCCCTCCTGATGGAGCTTGCTTGTGAACAGCTGCCAGGCCCTCCCTGCCCAGCTAGGGAAGGTGAGGGGAGATGGGCTGCAGGTGGAGCTGCTCCTTCTCCCCTCAGGAGCCAGTGGACAGCTCATTTCAGGGCAGGGGGGAGGCGCATCAGCCGTGAGGAGCCAGTGGCTAGAAGCCAGGTGGGGGGCAGAGCCCTGACTGGCAATCACCAGCAGCGGGAACCCTGGCCGGGGTGAGGAGGAACACCGACCCTCCGCAGCTTGAAGCTGGCCAGGACACTGGCTAGCCTGGAAGGGTGAGGCCATGCCACCCCCTGGGACGGGGGACACTCAGGAGTCTGGGGATGGTCAGGGGCTCGGGACAGTAATATAGGATGGGAGCTTGACCCATGGGGGTGGAGAGGTTGTGGAAGGGCCGTGGCACTGGGCAGAAGGGGCAGGGCTAGCACATACCTTCCCTAACTGGCCTTTGCCCATGACCTATAGAAAGGACTGTATCTTACTATGCATTCACACAGTGCCTCGCCATGGGATCTTGATGTCTGTTGAAGTATCCAGGTGTTACCATACAAGCCAGAGCTTTGATGCCATGGGGCTACACGTGTAAAGCTATTCATGCCTATCACACTACAGTACCGGGCTTATTTAAAATATACAACAAATGGATGTGACAATCACATCTGCCAACATCTGCGCACAAAAAAACCCCTGTAGGTTTTAAATGTGCGCCTGGACTCAGACATTGCCTGTGTGCGCTACTCCATTCACTCTTCCCAAACACAGGACCTGGCATTCATCCCACACCCACTTTCACTCCATCCACACGTTCATAATGCACATCTCTCGCACGCCATCCCCTCCAAGTCCTCATTAGTCCAACTACTCATTCTGCAGGTTTGTACACAGTTGACCCCCGCAGCTGGAAGCTGGCTAGGAGAGACCCTGACTGGGGTCAGGGGAGGCCCCCCAGCCCTGTGCCTGGAAGCTGGCTAGGGCACAGCCTGGGCTGGTAGTCAGCCGTGGGAATTCCAGCTGAGCCACAAGGGACTCCCGACCTCATTACAATTCTGTGGTGACCCTGAAGCCTTCTTTCGCTGCCTCCATCTAAAGGAATTCTTCCAACACACCTATGAACAACAGTCTGACTCTCTCAACCTCCCCTACCAACACCAAAAGAAGAACTCTATGAGGATTCCCCCTGAAAGTCATAGTGAAAGTCTGGATTTCTACGTACAATGCTTCTGCAACTGTGCTCAGACTGACATTATACGCAAACAATGTCAAATAAGACGCGATCTCAACTATGCTGAATGCAATGCTGTCCAGAGTCTCAAAAATAACCCAGACGTTATAATCAAACCAGCTGACAAAGGGCGTGCTGTTGTCACCATGAATAAGTCAGACTATGAAGAGGCGGCGGCCAGAAAACTCTCCAACACCACATTTTACAGACCTCTCTCCTCTGATCCCACTTTGGAATTCCAAAAGAAATTACAAGAACTATTGAAGGAACTCCCTGCTGCTACTTGGGACCTTATTCACTCAGACACACCATCTGAGCCCCAGCCTGGATTATTCTATTTACTTCCCAAAAATCCACAAACCTGGGAACCCCAGACGCCCCATCATTTCGGGTATTGGCACCCTTACCACCGGACTATCCGGTTATGTGGACTCCCTCCTCAAACCCTATGCCACCAACACTCCCAGCTATCTCCAAGATACCACTGACTACCTGAGGAAATTACAAAACATCGGAAAAGTTCCTGACAGCACCATCCTTGCCACCATGGATATAGAGGCTCTGTACACTAATATGCCACACGAAGATGGATTACAAGCAATCAGGAATACCATCCCTAATGTCACCACAGCCAATCTGGTGTCTGAGCTCTGTAACTTTGTTCTCACCCACAATTATTTCCGATATGGGGACAATTTATACCTCCAGATTATCGGAACTGCTATGGGCACCTGCATGGCTCCACAATATGCTAATATATTTATGGCTGACCTGGACCAACGATTCCTCAGTTCTCGTCCCCTATTACCCCTCCTCTACTTAAGACACACTGAGGACATCTTTATGATTTGCACCCATGGTATAGAGACTGTAGAAGAATTCCACAGAGACTTTAACAATCTGTACCCCACCAACAACTTAGGCCTCAATTACTCCACACGAGAGGCATATTTCCTGGACACTGCAGTACAAATCAAGGATGGCCTGATTGGTACCACGCTGTACTGGAAACCCACTGATCGCTTTACCTACCTACACGCTTCTAACTTCCATCCTGCAGACATAACTAGATCCATTGTTTACAGTCAAGCCCTTGGGTACAATTGCATTTGCTCTGATCCACCTGACAGAGACCAAAAACTACAAGATCTTTACAAAATATTCATAAACCTAAATTACCCAGCAGGAGAGATTAAAAAAAAACAAATCGACAGGGCCAGACGAATACCCAGAGACCAGCTACTCCAAGATAGGCCCAAAAAAGCCAAGAACAGAACAGAACTGGTCATTACCAACAGCCCCCAACTCAAACCACTGCAATGCATCTTTGAAGACCTACAACCTATCCTTAATCAGGATGCCACACTCCAGAAGGCCCTAGGTGACAGGCCTGTTCTCTCCTACAGACAACCTCCCAACTTTATGAGGATTCTCACCCACAACCAGGAACACCAGTCCTGGAACTTTTCCTTGCAACAAAGCCCGCTGCCAGCTCTGTCCACATATCTATTCTGGAGATACCATCACTGGACCTAACCAGGTTAGTCACAGAATCATGGGCACATTCTCATGTTCAAATGCCCAGATGTTTTGTATATTGGACAGATTTCAAACTCTCTTAGACAAAGAGTTAATGGGCACAAAACAGACATAAAACACTCCTGATCCACAAACCTGTTAGCCATCATTATAATGGAGTGGGCCATTCTGTTAAAGACTTAAAAGTCTGCATTTTACTGAAGAGGAATTTTCGCAACAGTTTTGAAAGAGAGGCTGCTGAACTCTCTTTTATATTCAAATTCGACACATTAACAGGTGTTTTGAACCGGGATGTGAATTTTCTGGGACATAATAGGGGCTCTTTTGCGTACTTGGCTTAATCTAATTCTTGACTCTTCCCCCTTCTGCCCCTCTACTCCCTCATTTGCTCACCTTGATAATTATTTTCTGATTTGTCAACCTTGATTACTATTTTTGGTTCCCTGTGCCTTAAATATTGAGTCTGTTCTGGTATGGCTATGATCTGAAGAAGTGGGTCTGTCCCATGAAAGCTCACCTAATAAATTATTTTGTTAGTCTTTAAAGTGCTACTGGACTGCTTTTTTGTTTTGACAGTATATAGACTAGCGCGGCTTTCTCTCTGTTACACTTCAGGAGCGTGAATAATCATTAGAGCCACCTGTGGAGCTGCCCAGCCCAGCCAGTGACCCTTTTCAAACATAATGGTGACCCATATTTGGGTCACAACCAATAGGCTAGGAAATGCTGCTACAGAACGAGGATGTTAGAAAGGCCACCATGATCAGTGACCCATCTGAAGTGATAAACATTCCCTTTGAACACATTCTGGGTCTGATTCGCGTTTAAACTAATGCTCCTATGAAGTCATGGGCAGCGGGTGAAGCTGCTGCTTGCAGAGGTAAGCTCCCCAGCCTGTGTCCATGCCCATTCCCTACCACTGGTCCACCCAGGTCCCACCCCATCTATTGCCCCGCCCCTTCCCCTCTGTCCCCCTCGTCTTTCGGCTCACCCATTTCAACCAAATCCTTGAATCCAAATGTAGCAAATGACATGGAGGGTGGGGAGAAAAAAGAAAAAAAGAAAAACACACACATACTCTTCTGAAATTTCTTCCTAAAGAAAATGCAGCATGTTTTCCACCGCAGGCCAGATTGTGGAGACTGGACATGCAGAAGGTACTTAATTGAAAGGGCTAAATTTGAGAATGAAAAGTGTGTCAGTCACAGGTTTTTTTAATATATCTTAAAGTTTATCAGAGATTAATTTGCAAAAATTTTATAAGGGCAAGTCAGTTGCCCTGCTGAACACAACATTAAATATTATGGAATACATGATGCAGCCCTTCTCTGGTTTACATTTTCTTCTTCAGTATTTTCTAAGATGACTATGTTTAAATATACCATTAAGCCTTCCTAAAATCATCGTTCCCTGAAACAAATACATTATTTTAAATTAATAAATCAGAGCAATTTAGTGTGTTCACAATATATAGTCTCAACATTTGCAAGGGTTCCGTGTTGAGAACGCTCAGGAATGTTGAATTTTGTGAATAGCTCCCATCTGGAGCATGGCTGCCAGGGCTCCTGCCCGGAGTCCAGCGAGAAGTGGCGGCTGCTGGCGCTCCCTGCTTGGGGCCCTGGGGGAAGCAACAGCTGCCAATGCTCCTGTCCAGGGCCCCAGGGGAGCCTTGGCTGTCAGTGCTCTGTGTCCCCAAAAAGCAGCCACTCACAAATATTGAATTCATAGCCCTTAGGTTCGTGAATGTTGAGACCCTACTGTATTTCATTGCTTTCTGAAAAAAGGAACATTACCTTAATTTGTGTGATTTTCATAACAAGATAGGCTTATGAAATTTTACTATATGTTTATGTTAAAATATGTTTCCAAAGCTTTAGTTACATTAAAGGATTTTATATCTTAGAAAGCTACTGATTCTAGTGGAGGGTTCTCTTAAAATAGTTCATCAAATAGTCAGAAGTAAAAAGGAAACTATTTTGTTCAGGTATTTGGAAGAAAAGGAATGTTGCCACTTTAAGGGTTTTCTTCAACAGGGAGGTGAAAGGAGAGTAGGGATGGACAGAAAGGACAGGAAGACTTTTGAAGCAAACTTTTGTATTACAGTAATAAAAATTAAACTGTGTATTTTAGATGAGAATAACTTTAACAAAAATTTATTTTACAAACCTATGTCTGAAGATCACAGTATTGAAAGCTAAGTGGAATATTCAGATTGTGCATATAAATACACAAGATTTTTAGATATATGATTTTTATAATCTTCAGTAATGAAGTAAAGAAATATTTAAAACAAATATTTTAAAGTAAGCTTCTGTAGACACAGTAATGCACAACTGCTTCTGTCAGTAAACTCAGGTTTGGCACTTGCCTGTTCAATGGCCTCATTACCACTTCGTGGCTCTTTCACAGGTTCAGTGTTATGCTAATAGGTCTGACGATCTGAAAGGCTTTTCACTCTTAGATTAACAGATCCACTTCTAGGGAGGGGTCACCAGTCTGCAAGCTGTAACAGCCTGAAGTGGGAGTCTTCAAGGGATAGGAAGAGGGGCAAGGTTGAGCACTAAGACCCAGGAGAGGCACTGCCACTTTCCCCGTTTCCTGGTTTAATCTCAGTATAAGCCAGTATTTACCATCATCCTGCACTAAACAAGATTTTCCCAGGAAATTGCCAACCCTGTCAAGGGTGAAACTTAAATCTTCTCTAGAAGAAGTGGGGACTAGGTAATGAAAATGTAATATATAAAATTATATTCTATTAGAGTACATTTTATCTTGCAGATCTCTAACTTCTCAACTCTTTTGAAATGCGCTTTTCATAATCAGGTTTAGAAATATAGACTGTTGGTTGAAGTCTGTGTTAATTTGCTTCATTTCAGCATGTGGGGCCCTTTCAGAATGGTGATTTACAAAATAAAGTTGTTTATTACTGTATTACTGACCTGATGATAAGCAAGGCACACCATCTGATACTTGTGGCACAGAAATGGATTGCTCTTTCATGCTTCAGGGCATCAACTTATTGCAGAGCTTACAACAGAATTCACCTCTCCTTTCGTGGACAGCATCATACTATTTGCTAGGTACATTACAGGAAATTCTCTCTTTCTTTGACACATTAAGTGTTGACAACCAAGGCCTCATAGCTGCCGCCCAAGTAAAAGGCTGCTTTTCACTGCCAGAGCCATGTGTAGTGGGCATAAATCACACTTACATTTGAAGGGCAGTGTGAACAAGAATCATGTTCTCTGACAGAGAAGGTAGGATATCACTTGGTACAATTTCAGCCAATAGTATGTTGCCCTGAAATCCTACAATAGACTGATAGCGTATACGCCAAGCAGAGTCCACAGACACACCCACAACTGGTGAACAGGAAGGAGTTATGCCTTACTGATTCGGCACAACAGAATATTTTTCTATTTGAGAAATCAGCTAAAAATAACATTTGCAAAGTATAGGCCAAATTTTTGTCCTCTCATACATCCCAGAAGTTCATCTAGTGTCTCTACACAGCCAGAGCTCCCCTGCCTCGAGTGAGGGCAGCTGGACTTCCCCTTGCAAGGAGGGTAGAATTCCAGCAACAGATCAGCTGGGGAAGAGCTTGGATACGATGTCCCCACGGAGTTTCGGGAGTTATTTTTAAAGCACCTGGTGTCCTTGGCTGCTAATATTTTTTACTGCTTTCAGGTACCTCCTATCTTAAAGTTATACCTGTAAACAGGAGCATTGCTCCAATGGATGCTAAGCCTGCCTGAAAGCTCAGTAAGCTTCTCACTTCTAAGCAATGCCTTTCTCTCACTGGCTGCTGAACCATACTTCTGCCCAGAATGGGAGAGAGGGAAGAAGCTGAAACTCTTTTTCCACTGCCAGAAACAAAATACTGTTTTTCCGCAGATGCGTAGGCTATTGCGTATGAAACCCACAGCTACCCTTTCAAAACCTTCTCAAATTTTGCCCCATGTAAAATTAATGGCCTCCCAAAGTAGAAACATTTAGCAGAGGCAAGAGAGAGGCTTTTAACCCTGTAATAAATCCTGTTACTAAGCAACCTGTTGTCATAGCAACTAGCCATTCAGAGCAGGTCCATAGCTCTTTAGGGCTTGAGAGGTGAAAAAGAACACCTCAGTCTTCACACAGAAACTAACAGGTAGTCAGCGTAGCCTGCAAAGTCTTCACTTACATGTAGATCAAGAGAATCAATATATGTCATCATAGTACTGCTGGTATTTTATTCCTTTCAGTCCATTCACACACCACATCTGGAAGTCCTATCTGAGCTAGAATAGTGGCTACAAAATGGCATGTGATGTCTTGTAGGATTGCAGAGAGTTAAAACTGACACCCATAACTGGGAGATGGAATTTAGTGACACAAGCGGAGGGAGGAAAACAAATCTTCTTATTCACTGGCAGCAGCATCTTCAGTTAGCTCTTCAGCGACAACAATCCCAATGCTCTCATTGAGATAAATTGCTGGGGACTGTATTATTCCATGAAGAGCTACTGTTAGCCATTAATTCTTCTTCAGTTGCTGTTTTCTAGGCACTTATTGTGCTCATAATTTCTACTGACATCCCCTCGGAAGGGTTTGGTTTGTTCAGCAGCAAATAGGTGCCTGGTACCAGAACATACACAGAAAATTCAGTAGTACAACAAGCATAATCTAGATCAGTGGTTCTCAACCATGGGTGCATGTATGACGCTGGCACATCTTCCAGGGGTTGCATCACCGCATTGAGGTATTTGTCTAGTTTTACAGGAGGCTACATAAGAGCACTGGTGAATTCAGTACAAACTGAAATTTCATTCAATGACTTGTTTGTGCTGCACCATATGCTATAAATTGAAATGTAAATACGATATTTATATTCCAATTGATTCATTTTAGAACAATATGCTACAATGAGAAAATGAGCCATTTTTCAGTAATAGTATGATGTGACATTTTTGTCTTTTGATGTCTGATTTTGTAAGCAAGTAATTTTTAACTAAGATGACAAGTGAGGGGGTATGCAAGGCAAGTCAGACTCCTGAAAAGGGTACAGTCATCTGGAAAGGTTGAGAGGCACTGTTCTAGCTGGAGTCCTGCTCTCTGCTCCCCTCACCCCCGACTCCCGCTAGCAGGAAGTGGAGCACCCAGCTCCCAGACACATTGCTCATTGGAGGGGGATTGGGAATAAGAGTGTGACCACCCACTGCACTCCCCAGCAGCAGAGCAACAGCTGTTATAACAAGCTGGGGACCAGGTCACTCTGCTTCCCATTGCCACGGATGAGTGCTAGGGTGGGCCCAAACCCTGCTACCAGTGTCAGGCCCTCCACTTCTTCTCCATCAGAATGGCCATACTAGGTCAGACCAAAGGTCCATCCAACCCAGTATCCTGTCTGCTGACAGTGGCCAGTGCCAGGTGCCCCAGAGGAGGTGAACCGAAGACAATGATCAAGCGATTTGTCTCCTGCCATCTGTCTCCAGCCTTTGACTAAAGGCTAGGGGCACCATACCTTACCCTTGGCTAATAGCCATTTATGGACCTAACCTCCAAAAATTTATCAAACTCTATTTTAAACTCTTTTAGAGTGCTGGCCTTCACAGCCTCCTCTGGCAAGGAGTTCCACAGGTTGACTGTGTGCTGTGTGAAGAAAAATTTTCTTTTATTAGTTTTGCACCTACTACCCATTAATTTCATTTGGTGTCCTCTAGTTCTTATATTATGGGAACAAGTAAATAACTTTTCTGTATTCACTTTCTCCACACCATTCATGATTTTATATACCTCTATCATATCGCCCCTCAATCTCCTCTTTTCTGGACTGAAAAGTCCTAGTCTCTCTAGCCTCTCCTCATATGGGACCCTTTCCAAACCCTTAATCATTTTAGTTGCCCTTTTCTGAACTTTTTCTAACTCCAGTATATCTTTTTTGAGGTGAGGAGACCACATCTGCACACAGTTCTCAAGATGTGGGCGTACCATAGTTTTATATAAGGGAAGTATGATATTCTTAGTCTTATTTTCTATTCTTTTTTTAATAATTCCTAACATTCTATTTGCTTTACTGACTGCCGCTGCACACTGTGTGGATGTTTTCAGAGAACTATCCACTATAATTCCAAGATCCCTTTCCTGATCTGTTGCAGCTAAATTTGCCCCCATCACATTGTATGTGTAATTGGGGTTATTTTTCCCAATGTGCATTACCTTACACTTACCCACATTAAATTTCATTTGCCATTTTTCTGCCTAATCACTGTTTGCTGAGATCTTTTTGAAGTTCTTCACAATCTACTTTGGTTTTGACTATCCTGAACAGCTTGGTGTCATCTGCAAACTTTGCCACCTCACTGCTTACCCCTTTCTCTAGATCATTGATGAACAAGTTGAACAGTACTGGTCCCAGGACTGACCCTTGGTGAACACCACTAGTTACCCCCCTCCATTGTGAAAATTTACGATTTATTCCAACCCATTTAATCCTGTCTTTTAACCAGTTTCCAATCATGAAAGGATCTTTCCTCCTATCCCATGACCACCTAATTTACATAAGAGCCTTTGGTGAGACATTGTCACTTGAAGAAGGGGTTTGGGAAAGTGGGGGGCAGGGTTGTCCCAGAAATTGCATCCTCCAGGGGATGGCCCTGTTGGGTGCAGCCCACGGAGGGAGCCAGCTAGGGGATTGGGTTGGCCTCTGGAGCCTGCAACAATGCACACACAGCACACAGCTACCTAGGGCATCATGTAACTTGGGACAATTTGGTACCCCAAATTTCATGGTGCCTTGGTCTATGCAGCTGCATATTCTGCATGTTGGTAGGGAGAGTGTTTTCTGCTTGGATACAATAGTAACACTCCACATCCTTATTGTGCTTTACTTCTTCAAAATGTGGCTCGAATACTAATTCTTACAAAAAGCACCTTAAAACTAAGGAAGTTGTCATCTCCATTTTAAGTGACTCCCCCAAGATCAGACAAAGCCAGTGCGGAGACAGGACTGAAATGCAGACGTTCTTAATTCTTTGCCTCATGTTCATTTCTCCAGCCATAAAACCCCTTCAATGAATCACTGGAAAGTTCAAAACAAAAAGCTGTCAAGTAGCACTTTAAAGACTAGCAAAATAGTTTATTAAGTGAGCTTTCGTGGGACAGACCCACAGCTGGTGCCTTTTGCCTGGACATATGTAAAACCTTCAGCCACAATCTAGCATTTAAATGTCTGCTACCTCCTTCCTGCATTTTTCAAATGTTGCTTTTAGTTATTTGCCCCTAATGTGTGGGAATAAGTGTTTCAACGTCATAAATCAAGATTTTGCAACTCATGTAAACTGGATCAATACACCCTTTCCTATGGTTCTTTCATCCTCTTCTTACCTAGTGTGCTATTTCGAATGATGACTACATCACTCGCCACCTCTTTGGCATCACAGAGTAGCATGCATCCTACACAAGGTTAACTATCATGTGATTATTTACCTTAAAATCTGACTAGGGATACTCACTAGCTTTTTTGTACACACGATTGTAAGTCTCTCAAAGTCCCACACATTTTCTAGCGACATGGCTAAACCACTTCTTGAAGCCAGAGATAATCACAACATATATTTAAAATGTTAACTGAACACAAAACACAAATCAAGCAGAACTTCTCTCCCAAGCACAGAAAGAGTTTTTAACTTTCACGGTTGAGGCATCTATGTAGGTTCTCCCGTGGGGGCTGGTGTGCATGTGTGTATGCATGCAGCCATTTCTTATTCTGTTTTGGGGTCTGTGACGTAGCACTCCATATGCTCTATGAAACTATGCTTATTATAGGAATACGACAAAACTAAAGCATTATTTTATGCAAGATGGCTCATTTAAGATATTATTGGAAAGGTTAAGATTTGGGACTGGACTCAATGAACTCCTGAGGTCTTTCGCAGCCCCAGGAGTACATGATTTACCAAATAGGATTATCCTATTGAATGTATGTATGTATCTTTAATGATGAAGTTAGAAATATCGACGTGTGTACCTTTATTTCATATTTATCGCTTTGGATCACTCCCACCGTTGACCCTTCAGTAACTACAATGAAAAAGTCACACAGGGCTTAACGGCCCATTAGCTAGTACAATAGTTTGTGAATTGGCTTGGACTTCTTGGGGACTTTCCATACTGCTACTGACTTATAGACAACGGAGTCAAGTGAACTGGTCACCTGATACTACCCAGCTTCACGATCTTATGAACTGCTCCACAGGGAGGGGTGAGGAGACTCAGAGGTTTTCTGCCTTATGGAAATCCTAGATAAGGCACAGGAAGAAAACAATGATGGCCTTCAGCTTGCCTTACTTCTGCCTCCTCACCCCAAAGATATGCTTCAAAACAACTGGAAACAAAGGACTATAATTAAAAGTGGGAGGAGAAATGCTAAACCAAGGATTTAAAAAAGATACCTTAGCCTTTGACACAAACTCTTCCTAAACAATATCTAGGGTGAAAAATTATTTGTAACCAGTTCTCTAGTGAACCTAGCTTAGACAGCATGTTTTGTTTTATTTTTTCTTAATAATCTGTTTTGTTCCATTTACCACCTCTTTAACTGGTTAAAACACATGTTTTCATAGTTAATAAATTTACTGTTTGTTTTTAATATAACCCACTTAGTAAAATTTCCAGCTGGCAGGGGCAAGAGGCTGCATAGACTTCCTTCATATTGAAGAAGGCAGCAAATTTCATTTAACTTTGGGTTTGTACCCCAATGTATGGGGTGAACATGGTTACTGTAATAAGTCCCTTAAGATGATCTCACAGTCTCTACCTCTGCAGCTGGGGACCACCCCTCCTGTAAGTTTTGCTGGAGAAGGCTTTAGTGCCTGGCTCAGAAAGATAAGATTTAAAAGTGGGAGGGGACAGGCTGGAGAATAAATTGACTCGGTATCTCAGCCCCTCAGTTGGCCTCTCAGGGGTTCCCAGCCCGCCACAGGTCCTTGTGTTTAATCATTCTGAATTCTTGGAACTGAAGGATTACAAGACAGCCTTCCAGAGAGATTGTGTGTGTTTACAACTACTGTTTTCATAAGCTGTGAAATAAACTCTGCGACAGCATACAGAAAGGCCCATGGATTAAGGCAGGTGTGCTTTGATGCTATGGAGCCCACGCTGCTTCTCTACCATCTACCAGCACACCCATGGAAACCCATAATCATGGGTGTTGAAACAGCAGATTACTCCTTCCACGCTAGTAATGACCAACTGCACAATGTACATGTGAACAGTCTCAAATTTATAGATAACACCTCTTTGCCCAGGCCTTCCAACCTAATTAAATCCTACTCTGTCAGCTGACTGCAGGCAGTACAGTCTATTACTAAGATTTTGAGTGTCTCATCTTAAGCACTAACAGGTGCCAAATAAATGCTTACAATAACAAACATGACTAATTATAAACAGCTGTCTCCAATATTAGCGGCAGATCTTATAGGTGGAAAAAACAATCTTAAAAATACACATCTCAGGAACCCTACTTCACCCACCACAATATATACCTATACAATTCTCTACATACTCTCAATTCTTTACTGAGGTAGTCTAGATTCTAAGTATAGACTGAGGGTCCATTCCACCATCACTGCATTCAGTAAGGGGAAAATGTTCAAAAAATGAACATAAGGCAATCAGGGACACTGCTGTAACCCGAGGAGATGATTACATGAATGATCCACCCTATATAAGACTGCAGAAGCCTGGCTATAGATGGCTGACGTCTGAAGTTTATAGTTAGAAGTCCAAATTCTGCTCTGGGATATGCTCCCACTTCTCACATGGAAGTTAATCAGGGCCCACAGTGCTGTCCAAGGGAAAAATAAGGCCTTGACTAGGGTGAACGGAGGAGATTAAGAAACTGATCTAGTTCTACAGTAATAAAAAAAAAAATCTTGCTTTTCAACCAGCTCTACAATGTAGTTTTAAGCTTCCATGAGGCACTTCGCATTATAAAATACATTGTAAATTCTGACCGGAAGACAAACAATTCTGCTTAAAATAGCTTCACAAGAGATCCTTTAATTAAGGCACTGCTTATAACCGATGTAATCACACTTCCTGCATTCACGTAACATGGGAGCAGAGCCAGTTTGGCCCAACAGCATATACAAGACATTTCTCCTAAATCTGTAAGACCCCTAACACCATTTTTGCAAACACATTTTGAATTTGCATGTGGGGTGATGCTGTGATGGATCAATTTCAAACACTTTCTAGTTAGGGTTTAATTTAGACAAGCACCCCAGGCATCTGAGAGATGACACCAACCAATACACTGCTTGCGTCTCTCTTCAGAATCAACCAATGCTACGGCAAAGAGACCAGCAAGTGCCTGAAGGCCAGTTCGATCAAATTCAACTTTGCTAGTCCACAGGGGAAATGCTTTAAAGATTTATCTATGATGCTAATTCCACCAAAGATGTGCTCCACCTTTTGTCAAAATGATATGAGGCATCTGGGTGCAGATGGACCCAAGGAGTAACAGGCAGGTAGAGATAGTGTCAAGAAATGCTATCTTTCACCTCTCAGAAGAAAGGACACAGTTGCAGAGTTTCATGCATTTGTCACTTCCAGTGTAGGCAAATGGAATTTACTGGCTAGTGATGAGGATGGTTACAATGGATAGCCTCCAGATCTACAGAATGACTCTCCGTTCTCTTTAATACAGTGTTCTTAACCTTTACTGCAGCGTGAAGCTCCCCTTTGGTTCTCAAAATATCTTCTCACACCCCTTATCGAAAGTCAAAAATGGAGAAGGGGGACCTATACACTTTTAGATGCATATTAAATATATGTAAAATAGTTTTATGTTATTACTCACCAAAATAATAGAACAGTAGGCACGTAACAATATATAAGTAGTACCCAGAGATGTTGCGGTGTTTTGCTGTGTAAGTAAATTGTAACCAACGCGCTAACAGTTAGCCGCTAACTAAACTCAAACAAAGCCGCTGTGCTGCCGCATCATCACCTGCACATGGGTCAAGAAATACCCCGCAGTGGGGCGGTACGCCATATTTTGTAGTGAGATATCATCACTACAATTAGCTTAAAGACTTGTAAATAAATTTTTGGTTTGTATATTACAGTAATCATTTAAAATGTATAATGTTAATACATACATAGGTTTGATGAAACAAAAGTAGTCGTACTTATGTGCCTGTGCTTACTTTGCGTTTTTGATTATTTACCTTCTAAAAAAAAATCTGGCATGTCTCACACCCCCAGAAGGGGCATCACTCACCCCCAGGGGGCGAGTGCACCTCAGGTTAAGAACCACTGATCTAACAGGTTGGGCTACTGCGGACATATTTTCCTTGCGTTCTGACCCTTCAGGGGCTCCCACTTCACATCCTGATCTTCAAAGCTGAACAAAAGAGCAGGAACCAGTACCACCAATGACCGCATCTTCATCCATGACACACACAGACAACTCAGCCAACAAACTGGAGAACAAGGCACTTGAGAGCCAGCAATAAGAAATAAGGTCTAGGGCTCAGCAACAGGAAGAGCTACCAAAATCCATCAATTCCCAAATACGTACTGGCAGGTTACATGGAGCTGGCTACTCCAATGAACCAAGTAACCATTACAAGAGCCTTGCAAGCACTACACTGGGCAGCAACTACCAGCCCACGTGCTGAAGTAGCAGACACAGATTTGCAGCCTTCTCTTGAATTGTCAGAGGGCGAGTCCTCCCCACTTACTGCCCAACACAAAGGTGGGAGAGGGTAGGTCTTTATAGATTTCACCCATGCCTACCAGTGTTCCTTGAATATGCACACACAATTTCTATGAACGTTGAGGCAGTAATGGGCATGAACTGAGGGCCAGGAAAGGAAGAGGATACCAGGGTGCAGGGCCCAGGACAAACCCCACTTTGCCCCAGGCCCTTCCACCAAGGCCCTGCCTGCTGGCAACTCATCTCTTCCTCACCTTACCCCGCCCCCACTCCATTCCTTTCCCAAAGATTGCAACATCTCCTCTTCCGACTGACAATGAGAGACAGTGAGGGAGAGCTGGGTAGGGCTGGTCACGCTACCCTGGGCCCCAGAACTGTCTAGGCCCCATGTTCCCCTCAAACACAGGGCCCCTGAAAGCATGGGATCCATGGTGCCTGCCCTGAACACTCCCATGGATGGGACAACTCTGGAGGAGACTCATAGGAAGGTCTACTTGCAGATTCTCTGTCTCCCTCTCTCCTGGTGGTCACTATGGAAATTAAAGATTCAGAAGCATTCAGAGGCTTTAGCTATTCCTCTGGCTATAACGGAGCTGCTCCTTTTGTAGGATTCATGCAGCACTCAAACAGCATAAATTCTAAACACATTCATGTAAAACTTGTCTTAGACCAATAACCTTTGCTAGAGCTGTAAACTGCGCACAAGTCTCCCCTCTTCTCTGCTGATCAATAAAACTACTGGAGTTCCAGCTTCTGTGATCTACATGTATAAAAGACATCCATGTTCATGTAACTGAACATGTAAAAGTTTGGACTCCAATCAAGCACCCCATTTTCTATTTATTGCTGACTTAGTGATAATACAATTGTCCAACACGGACCTTCCTAGTTTCAAGAACCTGAAGCACTAATGGATTTACACACACATTTTTTGGACAATGTTATACAAAGGAACACTGTCACTTTAATATCTTAATAATCACAACAGTACTAATGCGGTATTTTTAAAGCTGGGACAAGTGTACTCCCTGAGGGTATTCAGAGGTCTTCTGAGAGCACATCAAATCATCCAGCTATTTGTCTAGTTTTACAACAGACTACACTCATCCCTCACTCTATGAGCACGACTGGTTCCCAACTTTGTGCTTGTAGGCAAAAACTCATCAAAGGGACACTAAATTCTCCTTAGAATACATGTAGAAGTCTCTGATTGGTTCCTAGAGCTCATGAAGGAGTGGCAGCAGGTGGTGCTGCTTTTGGAAGGTAAGTGAACCTTGGGTTGGCGGTGGGGAGGTTTAAAGGCTGGGGGCAGTTTAGGGCCATGAGTGGGAGGGAGGGTTAAAACCTGGTGGCCGGCTGGGTCTGTGGGGTGGGTTGGGGGTTCAGGCTGCTGAAGGTTGGGGGTGGGGTGTGTGTGTGAGGCTGCTGTGGGTTAGGTCTAACGGGCTGGTGGGGAGGGGAGGCATGGGTCAGGCTGCTGTGGGACCAGTCTTCAGGGCCCGTGGGAGTTAAGACTGCTGCGGGTTGGGCCCCTGGGGCCGGCACAGGGGTCAGACTGTCGCAGGGCCGGTCTGAGGGGCCAATGGCTGGGGAGTGGGTCAGGCTGCTGCCACGGGACCAATGGAGGCAGGCAGCAGGCTGCTGTGGGGCCAGGGGAGGGGGCAGGCCAGGCTGCTGCGGGGCTGGCAGAGGGTGGGGGTCAGGCTGCTGTCATGGGGCCATGTGGGGCTGGAAGAGGGGGGCAGTGAGTCAGGCTGCTGGGGGCCGGCGAGGGGTGGGAGGCCAGGCTGCCATGGGGCTGGCAGAGGGCGGGGGTCAGGCTGCTGCCACGGGGCCATGGGTGGGGGGTCACGATGGCAGATGTGGGGAGTCAGGCTGCCACGGGGCCACTGGAGGTGGGGTGGTCCGGCTGCTGCAGGGCCAGTGGAGGCAGGGGGGGTCAGGCTGCTGGGGATAGGCACTGCGGGGCTAGCATGGGATCAGGCTGGTGGGGGGCTGTTGGGGGGGTGTCGGACTGCTGCTGGCCAGCAGAGGTTGGGGGGTCAGGCTGCCACAGACAGGGGCTGTGCGGCCGGTGGAGGGGGGTGGGGTCAGACTAGGGTAGGTTGGAGCCAGGTGGCGGGGATTAGCCTCGTATTAGCAGGGGAGTTCACCTGTAGAGTGAACTAAGGTAAATGAATGTGTCCCTCATTTAAGCAAGTTCACAGAAGTGAAGAACTTGTTTAAACAAGGGCTGAGTGTACATGAAAAGTGCTAGCAAAGTCACTACATGCTAGAATTTTCACGTGTTTAAACTGTTTTATATAGTGTTCACTGAAATGTAAGGTTAGTATTTATATTCCAATTGATTATATGGTAAAAATGAGAAAGCAAGCAGTTTTTCATTAGTAGTGTCTTGTGACACTTTTGTATCTGAATTGGTAAGTCTTTTAGGAGAGATGAAACTTTAAGGAATATCAGATCAACCAGACTCTTGGCTACAGGAGGACTGAAAGTTCGAGAGCCACTGGACGAGGGGATAAGACAGTGTTTCCCAAATGGTAGGTCCCAGTTCATCAGTGGGTGGCTGGAACTTCTAGATGGGTTACAGGTCCAGTGGGGAGACCAGGCCCAAAGGGGAAGTAAGGGCAGAATTAAAAAGCAAATCAGTCTTGTGTTCCCCTCACAGTGGCAGCTTGTATTCAGTGGGGCCGGGTCCCTTTACTTGTACTGGTTATTGCAAACTGGTGCTGCAATGCCATGTGCCAATTTGCAATGCACACAGATTGGACCTGGCATCCCTGACTGCACGATGCAGGAGTAGCTAGGTCAAATCTGACCGAGTGGCACTGCGACTGCATATGCCAGGCCTTAATGCTCAGACCAGGGCCTTGGTCACCCAGACAGGACGTGCTATCATGGACTATATGTGGGGCAGACTCATTAACTCCTCTCTCTGAGGCCTCCAGTCTGCATCAGACTAGGATCAGGGGGGACAATTAGAGAGCACTGTGTAGTCAGTCAATGCCCCCTTGGCAGCACGAGGAGCAGCCAGCAGCAGCAACCCAGGACACTGGCCTATGACTACTCTCCCCCAAATCTGGAGAAAATGCCGTTGGTGAGGCACCTTAGCAAAAAGTTTGGGAGCCACAGAGAAAGGCTGAGCCTTGCAAATCCCTGGATATCTGCTTTATAGCCACAGATATTCGCTGACCACGTTTGCAGATAGCAGATCAGATGTAGATACACATTTTGTATCTGCGCAGATCTGAAGAGATAGAGCAGTGGCCTAGGAGCTGTCCAGAGTCCTGCAAGTGCCCTACTGAAAAACGGTAAGCAAGTCCTTCCCCACCACCACCACCCTGCCCTCACCCAAACGCCTCTCTTCACCCTCCCACCTTTCATCTGTGTTGCCTATTCAAGTTGCAAGCTCCTTGCAGCAGAGACTCTCTCCTTTGCTTAGCACAGGGAAGCCAGGCCTCAGTCTCAGCTTGGCCCACCAACCTCGACTCTAAAGCAAATAAATATAACAATAGTTATTTTAAAATACGATCATACTTTAAAAATAGTTTCAGATACATAGGTGTACACGGGTCCCTCTGCCAATTCTGGGGGTATTACCTACAGATCTCCCTTTCAGGGCAGCAGTGTGAACGAGAACATAGAGCATTAGATGGATTCAGGGTACCATGGTTCTATTCCTGGCTCTGCCAATGGCCCCCTATGTGACTTTGGGCAAGTTATTTTGCCTCCCTGTGCCTCAATTTCCCCGTATGATATGGACCTTCTTTGTAAAGCACTGTGGTATTTACTGAAAAGCACTCTAAAAGAGCTAGATATTTAAAAATGTTTCTCTTCCCTTTTGTTGCAGAAACTCCACAGAATCACCAGGGAAAACTGACAACAGCAAAGTTTTCAGATTCAGGTAAACTGTTTCAGGAGTACATTAAAATGTACAAAATAAAGAAACCAAAGAAACCTTTCTCCTGTAGTCTTTCAGAGAAACCAATTGTGAGGCCTGATCGCGTAAATATGCTATGGATTAATTTTAAAAACACATAATCACATTGATATCAGTGAAATTACTCATACATGCATATGCTTCCCTAAGAAACAAGGTCCTTGGTTATTAATGTAACCATAGCAGGTACAAAAAACCCATAGAGATAACATATTTCATACATAGATACACATGATGAAATCTGAGGGATATCATCTGTTGCCTTCTGGTGCAATTATCATCATAAGATCTGAAATCTGTGACAAGCTGACCTGTTTGGAGAAATGCCCCTTGCCAAAGAAAAAAAATGCTTCACTGTCAAGAGCTGCAGAGTTCCCTTAAACACATAAACAAAGATCCCAACTTAGATTGTAAATACTTCAATAAATTGCAGATAGAAATTTGACTTTATGCAAAGAAAAAATCAAACAAATTATTTTTTCCTGTGAAAATATTCTCAACACTCCAGTATAAATAATTTGTAGGCAACTATGTATGCTTTAGGTTATGGCTCAGCATTAAGGTCATTCATGAAATGGGTCAGATGAAGTTTTATATGTCACTGTTGTCATTAAGGGAATGTGCGTGCCCAGAATAAGCCTCTTTATCTTCATTAGCATTCACAGAACTACTAACACTGACAACTGGCAAAGAGAAAAGGGGAAGGGGTGCAAATCTATGACAATAGGTATTATTCAAATTCCCCCTCGCCAGTTTTGGAACTCCATATAGTTTTCACATTACTGACCTAACTAAAGCTTTAAGCAAATAGGTTTTTCCTTGTAGTAGCCATCTAAATAAATTGCAGTCTAATGCTACATATCAGTTTGTTTATTCTGGTACACCACTCCTTAAGTTCTCAGAAACTAGAGATGATATTTTCATGCTATATCCACCACAAGAAGGAGCCTTTAGAAACCATAAAAATATAATATAGTCAATTAAATATTTTACTCTTCCACAATAAGGTATTTCAAAAATACACTCCCTTCAGTACATTACTCCTCATTCTACCCACATGCTATTTTTAGGTGGAGCAATTTCACATATACACAGGACAAGTTTTCAAAAACAGCCTCTGAACTTGCCTGTGCACGGTTTGAAATGTTTAGACTTGCGCATCAGTTTCGTATGCAAATCAAGTAGCCAGATTATCCAGTTTCCTTATCTGGACAAAGGAATCAAAGTTTTGCAACATCTCAGAATTTGAGCATGCGATTTTGAATATATACACTTAGGAGCTAGTTTGAAACTATTTTAAAAGGAGAAAAAGATGAAAAAGAAAAATGATAGCACAGGAAAAAAAAATTCCATTGTACAGCTATACACTTCTCTGCATGCTGCCAAGCACATCAACATCATCATCATCCCTTGCTAATACACTCCAAAAACACAAAAAAGAAATAGTTTGAGCAGTTAACCATGAAGTTCGGTTCTGCAGAGTAAAACTCAAATTCGACATTCCAAATTATTCCCACAGCTACCAAAATTAAGAGCACAAATAAAAAGTGAAAAAGAATACATATGGGAATCCACAAAACACTCTCTTAGCGGTTTATTTTTTAAAACAAGAATTATCAGAACATTAACACAGTAGGTAAAATTATTCTACATTTTACTAGCAGATGTACCGGGCATTGCTCAAGTCCCTTAACTGAAGTAATTTTTCGACAATAAATGAAAAAAAATGTACATATGATAGTGGTTTTCAAAAATGAAAAAAAAAAAGAAGGCTGGAGTGAGGGTTCAGGGCAAGGAGTGGCTGGGGGTGGGTGGCTTAGGACAAACGGTTGGTGGGGGCTCATGGTGGAGGGCTGAAGGAGGGGTGCATAAGTCAAGGCACAGTCTCAGGACAGGAGGCTGGGAGATGGAGGGAAGTACTGGGGCCACCTGTGGAGGTGAGGGTGGCACTGCTCCGGCAGCAGCTCCTCCTAGGGAGCCAGTGCTGTGCTCCCTGGTCAGCCGTTCCTACTGGCAGGGAGGGATCTAGGGCTGCAGGCTTGTGAGGTAGGGGCTGGGGCTCTGCCGGCTGGCCCCAGCCTTCAGCTACCCTCCCAGCCTGTAATCTGTCGAGTGGGAGGGGCTGAGGCAGTACACTGCAGGAAGCCCCCAGCCTGCAGCTACTCTAGGGAGTCTTGGATTGAGGTCACAGTGATCCTGTCCTGCATCCTGTGGGGGGGGGAGGGGGCAGCCCTCTGGTCTGGGGAGCAAAATTCTGGGGACTACCTCCAGCAGCCCCCTCTATGCTGCAGCCTTTTTGGTGGGGCACTCCAGGGGCTGGCGGCTTCTCCTGCCTCCAGTGTCCCCTGCGGCCTACAGGCTGTTAAGTGCGGGGGAACAAAGCTCTGGGGCCTGCCCCTTCCTCCAGCAGACCCCATCCATGGCCTGCAGACTGTTGAAATGGGGGCAAGGGTATGGGAGCTGTCCCCGGCCTTCAGTAGCCCCCGTACAGCCTGCAGGCTTCAGATGGCAGACTTTGGAAGCTGCCGCCAGTCTCCAGCAGGCTCCCTCTCTCCAGCTGCCCCCCTCTGGTCTGCAGTCTGTCTCGTGGGAGCAAGCACCAGTGGTTGCTCCCCACCCTCAGCCTGCAGAATTTCTGGGGGAAGGGCTGTCTTCTGCAGGCTGTCTGTAGAAGGGGGTTAGAGAGGAGGCCGCCCTTCCTCCGTCTGGCCCCCTGAGGCCTGCAGGCTGTTGGGGGGTGGTTATGCTGCTGGGGCTGCCCCCCTCAAGGACCTCTCCCCACCTTCCATGGTCTGCAGGCTCTCTGGGGTGGCAGGCTCTGGGGCTGCCCTTCCTTTCCAGGTGTCCTCCTGCAACAGCTCCCCCATGGCCTGCCGGCTGCCCGGGTAAGGCCAAGTTCTGGGGGTTGCCCCGGCCTGTAGGATGTCTGGCAGCTGCCACCACTCTGTGGCCTGTAGGCTGTGGAGGATGTGGGGGAAGCCAGGCTCTGGGGACCTACACCATCAGGCCTGTAGACTCTCTATGGAGGAAGGAGGCTCTGTGTTTGGGGCACAGGAGCTGGTTACCTGGTCTTTGTGGAAGGTAAGATGGCAGAGCACCAGCCCTGCTGGCCTCTCCATTGGTGCTGCATCTGCCCCCAGTATCAAGTCCCTCCTATCTGTGCCCTGTCCTTTCGCCTCCCTTTGCCCTCTCCCCTTCCATGGTCTGGGGACGAAGCCTCTTCTCAGCACTTCCCATCTTCCAGTCATAACGAAACCCTGACCTCGGTTTAAGTTAGCGTAAGAGAAAGCTGCACACCATATTTCATGGTTGTAGCTCTTATAGTTTAAGAGGAGTTCTTGAACAAATGCAGCACCGACAAAGTCTCTCTCTCACTGTCTCTCCACACACACACAGAAAGGATCCATGTCTTGCTACTTATTTTTCTTCCTTACAAATGACAGCTCTCTTTCGTACCCTAAGATAGAATGTGCTGTACTGCCTAGTACGCTTGTGCTTAAGGTGTGGCATCTTATGAGCCACATTTTTGCTTAAACTGCAGTCATAAAATTTGTGGGCATACCCAATCTGAAAACAAGACTTGGGTTTGCAGCCCTGGGGCTGGGAGGCAGCAGGGCTGCGAAGACCCTCTGGCAGCTTCAGCACCAGGAACCCCAGCAGCCCTACAACTGGGAGCCTGCCAGAGCACGGTGCTCTGCCAACAGATTTGGCCACTGGGACCCAGCTGGGGCCGGGGAACCCCGAAAACCCTGGAGCTGTGAGCTGGCAGGGGTGTGGAGCCCCGCCAGCAGCCCCAGCTATGGGAACCCCATGTGGGGGAGGGAGGCGGGGAGCTGGCTGAGTATCAGCTCCTTTTTTTTGTTAAAACAAACACATACACACTCTTTGTATGTGAAAATGGACATTTTCTGCACGCAAAACCAGGTAATTAATGCCCAAAGAGGCCTTTATTTGCACGATTACCTAGCTGCAGGTACAAATGTCCTCTGACTGGCACAATTGGGAGTTATACATAGACAATATTGAGTGCTCACATTTTGCTGGTGCTATTAAAAGGTAGCTTAGGAAATGTAGCCGAAAGATGATCTATAGCTCTGCCTTTCCAAGGTGATGTACTTCCTTCTCTTTTTAAAGGTCTCTTCCATTTTTAACTACAGCATTCCTCTAACTGGACAAATGAGGACTATAAGTTCAGTAAAAACAGAGGGTTGCACTGGGCTGAGAGTGCTGCAACCCTATGACTACTTAGTTAACAGTTAAACTTTTGTAATACTCCCATAATCAAGGGTAGTCAATGTTCAGTGACTTAACCAGACTCACCCCTGAAATATCATTTTAAAATCTCCATTTAAAATCTCTTCTCAATAGCTTCTGGTGGACTGTCTCTACAGAGCATTTGAGGTATTGACTTGGAAGCACACTCTGTAAATATAAATTGTATCGTGTTATTTAAGTCACGCTTGTTGCAACTAAGCATGAGGTCAGCACCAATTCTGGCTTCTACAAAACAGGTCTCAAATATATAGTTATTTTTACTTAACTAGACTTCACAGCAAAGGGAGACACACATTAGAGATTGCAATATTATGCTCTAATTACACCAGGTGGGTACTTCTAGGTCACTGCTGTTTTACAGGATTTTTTCTTATGGTGAAATTTTTTTCTTATTTTTTCTTAGGGTGAACTCATACTAGGGAAGAAATTCGATCCCAGATAGGCAGTCCTAGCTATGCCTTTAGAGTAGTTAGAATGGACATATTAGAATCAACCTTCTTCCCCAGTGTAGTCTGGGGCTTGGAAGCCTCATGTTGAGTCCCTTACTCCACTCAATAGTGTGGAGTACAAGGGTTGATGGCCAAGCCCAGAGAGGTCAATTTTGCCATGTCTTAACAGACACGGCAAAATCAAACTCCAGATTAATCTTCCCACGGATGATCTTTTCATAAGTGGAGATTAGCGCTTGGATATCTCATTCCTCCCATCCATGATCAAGTTTCTGTAGATAATGAATAATTTGAACCACTGTGGCTCAAATTATGTAATTGGTTAATATGTGTGATCATCTCTAAAAGTACTCCACTCACATTAAGTTACTTTGCTCAGAATTAGACTGGGACAGCAGGGGAAGCGATACTTCCTAGCATTTTTTCTCCCCCATAAAGACTCCTATTCACCCACTTTTCATTTCTACCATCCCTTTGTTGTCTCTTTCCATACATACTCAAGTAGCTGGTCTTCAGATTTTGGTTCTACCTTTTAATTTTTCTTTTTTTGGGGCCAGCTTGGATTTCCACTTGCAGTTGAAGTTCATGCCATTATTCCAAATGTTATTTGATTACACTGTGGAGGCAGTTTTCCATTCACATTATTTTGTTTAGGATTTTTTAAAAATTAAAGAGCTACTTTCCTTCTAATTAATTTTAGGAGATGGACAGATAGACCACTCCAGAAAGTCTGATCTACCAGCCCTATTTCTGAGGGTGGAAGGGCCAGAGGAGTTATTTTAATGGTAGTGAAACATGCCCAGTTATCAATCCAGCAGAAAGAAGTCCTCTACAACAGGAACGGGATGGCATGGGCAGCAGACAATCTTTCAGTGAACCTCAAAAGTAAACCTTCAGAAGTGTGGCATGTTCGTGCCTTTCATTTCACACGTGCTTTCCTTGGATCATGCTCCGATTCTGTTTGTCTCATTCAGATTCCAAATGCTTTAGGCCAGAGAACATGTCTGGCCTTTGTCCAACCCCTGTAAAAGTACCAGGAAAAGTTAAGGTGTTATGGGAGGGATCATTTGTATCTCTTTGGCACGAGTGTGTGCTGGGGAGATAGACACATTGCTTACAGCTAAACAGGGCCAATGCTGCACTCTTTTAAGGATGCTGCATACAGCCCATTATATGCCAGTCCTCCTCTAAGATGGAATATAACAAGGAGCAAAAATTTTGATCTTTAACAGTTCATCTATTCCAAATAGTTATTCCCAAGATGAACCCTGCTGGGTAATTTTTGGCAAATCGTCATCTTTCCATGACTAGAGAACAATGGTGCTTACTTTATTTTAAAGCACTTTGCGATCTATTGATGAAAAACACTATATATCATTATCCCAAACACAGCATAATTGGATAGCGTTCCTAACTAAACTGCATGCATACAGGCTTCTCAGAAACATTTTAATAATTATTTTGGTAAATTTTGTAACAGAAAATTACATTGACTACAACCTGCTCTTCTGAATACCAGAAGTAATCTTATTTTGATAGACATCTCGCTGCCACTTGTAACAAATAATGTACTCAATACCACCCTTCAGTTCTCCCAGAACGTTCAGAGTAGGAGTTTTATGCTTATACTAAATACCTACATAGTATGCAATACGGTTTATGTCAGAATTAGAGTGTAGCCAAGGGATGGATCTAGTATGCCAGGGTTAGTCCCTGCTGGGCCCCCAGTTCTATATTTACCTGTGACCCTCATTGGCTGTGGATCATCATTTGTGGCCAATGGGAGCATTAGGACGCAGCATCCAAGTCCATACTACTTCCCTCCGCTCCCATTTGCCGTTCAAGGTCATCTGTTAAATTCAAGAAGAGCAAACCAGTCTCAACACCCCACATTCAGCTGCTTGAAAAAGTAATTTTAAAATATGAAATTCGCTTCAGACTGAAAATTCAAACATGGCTTTTTTTGCTCCCCCCTAAAAAAAACTGAGCCAAAACAGCTGAAAACAGCTTAAGCAAATGCATGCACTTGCAGTCAGTGGCCCTAATCATGTTAAAATTTCCACAACAGCTAAGTTGTGTTACCCTACTTATAGCATTCAAACTCCTGACGCATTTTCCAAGAATACAAGTAACATGGTATCACTGGCATGTTCAGAAACCTGTGGGACTCACCTGACACTCATATTGGTGCTTTAAAAACAAACAGCCTGACCTACAGCAATTTGACAATCTGGCTGAGCTCTTGTGCAAGACACACTACACCAAACGCTAGTAGATCTTTATTGACTTATTCGCAGCAATAGGTTCACTGAGAGCAATGGAATTACTCAGGGAATCATATGTACAGAATTTGTTTTTCTCTGCCTGGAAACTCATCAAAAGGACTGCACACAACACAGACTCAAACTGTGGAACTCCTTGCCAGAGGATGTTGTGAAGTCCAATACTGAGAGAGGGTTTAAAAACAAGAGCTAGAAAAATTCTTGGAGGACAGGTCCATGAATGGCTATTAAACAGGATGGGCAGGAATGATGTCCCTAGCCTCTGTTTGTCAGAAGCTGGGAATAGGAGACAGCGGATGACCCACTTGAAGATCACCTAGTCTGCTCATTCCCTCTGGCTTACCTGGCACTGGCCACTGTCAGAAGACAGGACACTGAGCTAGAGAGACCTTTGCTCTGACTCAGTATGGCCATTCTTATGTTCTAAAAGGGTTATTCTACTTCAGTAAGAAAAGGGCAGTATGTGGTTACCACTTGGGTACCAATGACATATGCATAGCTTAACAGGGTACAAAACATCCTGTACCCCTGATCTCCTCGCACCCCGTTCACTCCTTTCTTTGCTTTGTTAGAGTGCCAACACGGAATCTTTGAATATGAATAGAAATTAGGGATAAGTTAATGGGTTAAACTTAATATTTAACTAATTAATGGGGCTGCTTGCCCTGCTGTGGAAGGGGCTGCTCATCTACATACTGACACGTACCTTAAGAGTGGGAGAACAGAAGGAAGTTCTGCCAATTGAGCACTGGAAATGTCAACAAGGTAGCGCGACAAAACATAAAGGAGCAAACCAGAATCATCCCTAAATCCACCTAAAAATGACAAATTAAAAGTCCTCTCCTCGCATTCCTGGGTTGCTATGTCCTACTGGCAGAGGCTCCAATTTTCTGATGTGCTCGGGGGGTGCTCCCACCGGCTCCTTCCCAGTCGCCACTTCCATCTGCCTCTCTTCTCTCCTCCCCACACCCAGTGCCTCCTGCATGATGTGAATCAGCTGATCATGGTGGGCGGTATGGACAGGTCAGAGGAAATCTGACCAGTGGGACCACTGGCAAGAGGAAGGTGCTGTGGGAGATGGAAAGGAGTTGATGGTGGGGAGGCTAGCAGGAGTTCGTAAGTACACATCTTCCCCCCGTCCTTGTGGGTGGAGGGAAGCCTTGGAGTACCCACAGAGTCAGTACTGATGCTACTGGAGTCAGTGAAAAATCATTTAAATACTAGAATAATGGCAGTACAAAGGCTTTGATCCTCATAGATGAGCCATGCACCAGATGTTAGATGGAGCAGGAGTGCAAAATTTCGAAAGGCGGACCCAGCACAATCAGCTCTCCCCTCCCCAAGGAGCCCTCGACAGCCTTCCTACAGCCTGTCAGCTCTGATGCCCTGTTGAGTGCTGCCTACCTCCCTGTCTATACAGTGCCTGCCATCAGCGGAGGGATGGCTTCATTTCTGGTCCCCTCCTGCTGCTATAGGTGGCCTCTGCAGCCTCTCGCTTCTCTGGGATAGGCTGACCTGAGCTGACAGCCCTCCTGTCCCCTAGAAGTCCACCGCCCCCTTGGAGCACTGGAATCAATTCTGGTCTCCCAGCCTGAGCAAGCTGGGAGACCTGTGTGGCAGGGCAGATGAGTGGGGGAAAGATGTGTGCTTTTACTGGGACAGTCCCTTTGTTCAGCTTCCCAAGAGAGTTCAGAATGGTTTGTTTGTTTAAGTGCAATTATGTTGATCTTCTGTTTTGTTCTTTTGTTTAACTTTGCCCAGGAGGCCTGGAGAAGTGGGGTGGGAAAAGGGAGTGGACTCTCAACAGCAGGGAGTTGTTGGGCTTTTTCTTCTCCCACCCCAAGCTGACAGAGGGTGGGGTTTTTTTTTAATAATATAGACCATTCTCAATCTCATTAAAGTTTTTGAAATATCTTATTGTTTTTATATTTGTATAGTTGCATTTAAGGCACCTAAGGAATGGACAAGATCATGGAAGAGATAGAAGGGATATCATGCATGGGATGAGAATTAACGATTTGAGGTTTGCGGATGATACACTTATAATCAAGGAAGACGAAGAGAAGCTAACGATAACAGTGCAGGTGCTAAACAAGGAAAGGAAGCAGGGAGGACTGATTATGAACATGAACAAAACAAAAAAATGATACTTAGAGATAAGCAAATATGAAGGAAAGATCAGTATAGTCAGGATCGAACTGGAGCATGTAGATAAGTTCACATATCTGGGGAGCAACATGACATATTATCTAGCTGTAGGAAGGAAATAGCGAGTAGAACAGTGAAAGCAAGAGCGAGTTTGAAGGCCATGGATAAGATCTGGAAAAGCAAAGTGATTAGCTTAGGAATGAAGGTGAGAGTCTTGAAAACAGGTGTATTCAGCAGCATGTTGTTGCAGAATGAATGATGAATGAAAAGTCAAGACTCTTGTATTCCCCACAACGCACGGTTCAAATAGGAAAGGCAGACCCCAGAGAGAATGGATAGATGATATCCTGGATTGGGGTGGAGTTAGTCTACAGAAACTAAGCCACTCCATGCTGGACAGGGAAAGATGGAAGTAAATAGTGACAGACACATTGGACACCAATGGGTGCTGAGCCCATGGTTATTGTTGATGATGATTTGCATTTATACGCTACATAACCTACATTATATGCTATAACCTACATATTTTCTTATACTTGCTGAAAAGGTTTGTTTTATTTTTTCCCCCACATGACCATAACTGTTATTTACATTGCTTTGGATTTTAATAGACAGGATGTGGGGGCCTGGCTAATTGCAGGGACGAAAAGTGGGGCCCAATGTAAAAAGTTTGCTCACACCAATGTAGAGCCCCTTTGCCTTCAATGGATCGGGTCTGAAGAAAGAGGCCTATGTTTGTCCATAAAGCATCTTATACCACACACCTTTAGCTCAGCTGTTGTTACTTGTTTTTTGGGGGTGTTTCTTTCTTTCTTTAACAATCCTATATTCTTCCCTATAGCTTTTCATTCACTGGGGAAATAACCAGCAGCAGCAACAAAAACAATATGCCTGTGAGGAAAGATAAGGGTTATTTAAGAACTTAACCAACAACTAAAGGCAGAACACCAACTGAGCCAAGAAGTGATAGAGAATAGGGTTCTTTACAGATAAATGTAACCTTTAATTTGGAGTTTAACATGTAGTTACCATGGTAATAGGCACATTAAACATGCATTAGGTCAGTTAAAACATATATATTCAAAATGAAATCCTGTTCCCTGGAGTCATAAAAAATTTAAAAAAAAATCTGATTTGTTCTTCATTATATTTGCCTATTTTTAAAATTTTATTTTGCTACAAAAATTAAACCTGACAGGTTGGCTTTGTAGTTTTTTCTACAAAGCCCTTTAAAAATAAATTGTAAATTTGCAGCCTTAATGCCTACAACATTCCTTGGAATTTAGTGCTTGATCCTTAATTGCTGACTAATAGGCTCCTAATTGCCCTGAGTCTCTTAAGAGACAGTGGAACATGCATATCTACAATAAGCAATTTGGAAAGTGGGAAGATAAGCAGAAAAAGGTAAGAAGAAAAGAAGGAAAGTAGATTCTTCTTAGGCTATGCACACCCTGACAACTGAAAGACAAAAGTTTCATTGGTCAGAGATATTAAAATGACACCCTCCATTTGCTAAGGAAAAAGTTTTGCAGACAAAAAATGGTGTCACACACCATGCTTTATGAAAATTGACTTATGAATATGCATAATTCAGAGATGCTCTAGGCAAAACAGGTCATGTAACATGCCATTTTAAAATAAAGATCTGCTGAATGCATATATTCTGTTTTTGTGCATGTACCATTCTTGTATATGAGGTTAGAAATAGGAAGTACGGATCTGTATATAATTCTAAATGTGCTAATGAAGGACATTACTGATGAACTGTGGAAACTTAATGGCCCGGTACTGAAAGTAACAATATGTGAATAGTTTGTCCCCTTCCCCAAGCCCCTGCCTTCCCCACTTCCCCATAAGCCTGGATTGTTGTTGGTCTTGTCAGGACATGAGGCTAGGCCAGCTGATACTGGAACCCATTTTGGATCTGGCACTTTTCCACCCAAGCAAAGTTTGAACTGCATTCCTCCTGTAGGCAAACTGGATATAAGGCAAGGAAACCAAACAATAGTGGGAGTGACCAGATCACAGGAGATCCTCCATTTACCACCCTATGTGGCTGCTGCAAGCATCTAAGACTGAACAGCGGGAAGGATTAGGCCTAAGCTAAGAGGCTGCCTGGCTTGTGAAAGAGATGCTTAGAATTATTAGCATATTAGGATAACTGTTTTGTTTATTTTGGCTTTGTAACTTACTCTGACCTGTTTGTTTTCACTTCCAACCACTTGAATCCTACTTTTCATACGTAATAACACTTTTTTGTTTATTATCAAGTCCAGTGTAAATAACTAATGTGCATCTCTCTCTTTCTTTGATAAAGGGGGCTAACTTTATGAGCTGTCTCTATTTAAGGCTCCCTAAACCCCACTGTGTTGCTGGCATCTGAGAGGCCCTCTGGGCAATTACCTTTAGGCTCCCACTATCAGTTGGGCCAAAAGTAGTTGGGCAGAACAACATGTTTTCCCCTATGTTAAGGAAACTCTTACAAATGTGATGCTGAGAAGGTCTAGCAACGTTAACACTCTTCACAAAGCCAAACATGTTGCTCCAAGGCCCTGTCCTACCCTCATTCCATCCCCCACCCTTCTTTCCCCACCCTACTGCTTGCTCTCTGCCACCCTCACTTACTTACTCATTTTTACCAGGCATGAGCAGGTGTTTGGGGTGCTGGAGGTGCTGGGGACTCCAGAGTGGGTCCAGAAATGAGAGGTTTGGGATGCAGGGGGAAGGGTGGGGCTAGGAATGAGGGAGTTCGGATGTAGGATGGGGCTCTGGTGGTGGAGCCAAGGGGTTTGGCATGTGGGAGGGGGCTCTGGGCTGAGTGGGACAGGCTCTGGGCTGGGGCCATAAATGAGGGGTACAGGCTCTCAGAGAGGGCTCAGGGCTGGGGCAGGATGCCAGCTCTGGGAGTTTGGTGTAGGAGGGGGCTCCAGACTGAGGCAGAGGATGCAGTCTCACCTCCCCTGCACCCCCCAGCCATCTGCCCTTGTCCCACAGAGCCACAGGCTCAAGTTGCCGCTTCTGGGAGCCATGTGGAGCTAGATAGACAGCCTGCCCACCCTGCCAATTGGACTTTTTATGACCCAGTCAGCGTTGCCGACCAGTGCCGCCAGGGTCGCTTTTTGACCAGACACCTGGCAAACCCTGGGCCACATCTGCAGCTCTCTGTTTTATGTGGGCCACATTCATATAATATTATACTACATGTATGGTCCTGAGGCTGTCACATGGCTGCAGCTGTATCCCACCTGGGCCACAAGCTGCCCAAGGGTTTAGAAACACTACTCCACGTATTTGTGAACAAGGGACATCGTCCACACTGCATAACATTCTTAGTAACCAAATTTGCAGTTCTCTTAGTTAATCCTCGGGCTGCAATTCTACAATGCATTGTCAGTTGCTTTTTTATTTTCTTTGGATTATAACGTTGCATTCCTCATCTGTGAAGGGGGATTCTCCATAATGAAACAAAAGTCAATTTATTTCCTTTTCCCATCGTATTTATGTAAGACCACCAAAAAGATATGCAACCCCCTAGTTACTGATTTTGGCATTGATGTTGTTCAGCGCTAGCATCTGTAACACAGATGCAGGACAGGGCACTTGCCACTCCCACTGGCTCTCCTTATATCTGGTTATTAATTCGGCCCTTAATGAGGTGAACTAGAGAAGTAGTGTTGCAAGTTGCATAGGAGAGTGCTGTCTTCTCTCTTTCCTGTCCACAATCTGTTCAATAAGTCACTGACCCTAGATACTGCTAACTAGTTATCTAGTTTGGGACTACTGCTAAGATAAAGTGCAAAGCTCTCCAGTTTGGTCCTTAGAATGAATCTTTGTGAAATATCCCATGTGCTTCTTACCTCTGTGACAAGGTAAGGCTGGGAGGGGGCAAGAACAAGAGGGAAAAGCAGGGCAGGCAAACAAGCAGAGTGTGAGCATCTGGGGAGGAAGCCACCCTGGGCCAATTTTAAAAGTCTGATTTTAAAAGAACCTTTGCCCAGTAGGCAGCGGAGAGGGAGGACAGTGATAGGAGCAAAGCAGTTCTGTTCTTCTAGAGGCACCGGAGGAGTGCTCAGCTGAAAGGGGCTAAGGCCCCTGCCCAGGAGGCCCTGAGCTTTGGTGTCAGGCTAAGCAGGCTGATCACACAGGAGAAGGAACAGGCTGCTGCTGCTGCTGCTGCTACCACTACCTGGAGGAGGTACGGGGGGGAGGAATCATCGGGGGAAGTGGCCCAGGGAAGAGCTGCAGTGTTCATAATGAGGGGAGCTCTCCCCTACCACTAGCAGCCACACAGGGTCCCTGGGCTGGAATGAGTGGGTGGGGCCCGGGTCCCCCCAGACAACGATCCCCCCGCCCCCATCTACTGTCTCAAGAAGGGCAATGGTATTCTGGCTGTGGGGTTAGTGGACTAAACAAAGGCCCAGAGCCCAGGACCGAGGCTAGCCTTGCCACACCTCTAAAGAGTCAACAACTCAAAATCAAAGTTCTGAATACATATAACACCTTCATAACACGTGCAATCAGAGAAAATAAAAGACTCTTCCTTGGTTTCCTGCAAATGTAGCCCCGAAAATATAATTTAGGCCCCAGTCCTGCAAAACTATACACGCAAATTATCTCAATGACATCAATGGAACTTGTTACTCGCATGTAAGCATTTGAAGGAGCAGGGCCTTACACTGTAACCTAGGATGGATGATGTTGATATTGAATGAGCACACACCTGGAGAAGGAGATGTACAACCTCTCTCAATTTAAACAAAAAGGAACAAAATGGCAGCTTTGGGCTAATAAAATGAGTTATTTAAATGTAGTATTTATGAAGGGTTTGAATTTTAGCAATTTAATGTACTTTTTAAAAGGGGAGAAGGTCACGTGATTTAAGCATCTGAGAATTAAGTCTATATTCTGTTTGACACTGTCACAGCCTCCCATGAGATGTCAACCAAATTATATTATGCCTTGGAGTCTCACTTCCTCCCTTTGTCAGCTGAGGAGGTACCTTCACAGTTATGCTGTAAACATTTATTAATGTCTGATGGCATACTTGGAGATCAAGCTAAAGGGTCAACCAAAGTACAAATTGATATTCAAGTGCCTGTGAACATTCTTTCCCTCATTCCACTTAAGTTTGAGAACGCTGCAGATCGGAAAGCTTTGCAGAGCAGTGCCCCCCACACCCTGTGCCATGTGTGCGCAGGAGCTAGCTGATAATGTCACCACGCTGAGGAGACAGCACATGACACAGCTCTCCTCAGTTCCTTTTCTACTTTCCTCAGCTGTGGACGGATGCAGAGCAGCTCTCTCTTTCCTGACTAGAAAAACCAAAGCTGGAGGCACTATGCCCTTCTCTGATGGGCATGTCTCATGCCATGAATGCCTGGGTGAATCCCACAGCATTTCTACGTGCCCCCATTTCCAGGGCATGTCGGCAAGGGCACGGAAGGAACATGAAGCATGTTTAAAAGCTCTACTTTGGCAAACGTCCCTCTCATCTAGGGGCACGCCAAACAACATGTACCCAGAAAGCAGGAGGCTGATAGGGATGGTCCTGTACGAATGCCAGGACAGAGGTGAATAAGCTAGTGAGTGCCCTTCTTTGCCTGCTGCTGCCTTCAGATTGAGACGAGGGTGAAGGCGAGCAAGGGGCATTTTATGAGGTGCTAGCATGCCCATGCCCCATAGAGTTTGGTGAGGACGCAGTGCTGGGTATAGCTGAAGGCATTTGTGGATCTGTCACATTTTTCGTTGTGCCTTCTTATGTCTAACAGGCTGATCCAGAGCAGCAGCCAAAATAGTAGGCACCATTGGTGGAGGCATATACTGCTTCTCAGGTGCAGATGCCTCAGAGGCACCCACTGATGTGGGTCAGCTGGTCTCTCCCTCAGCTCTCCTTGCTGAGGACGACCTGTATCTCTCTATGGTACCCGACACGGGTGGCACCAGAGAATGGAAGGCTCACAGCAACTTGGATAGAGCACGAGCTGGTACAGCTGTCACAGTGTGGGAGCCTCTGCAGCTCTGAGGACTTTTGCCGCACCCACACGTTGTTTGGCGTGCCCTAGATGAGATGGACTTTTGCTAAAGTAGCACTTTTAATACCATAATTAGCCTAAAAATAGATCAAACGGGAGGAGGACAAATCAAGGCCGGTCATCTACAGCCCACCCTACCTCCCAAAAGCATCAAATTCGATGGCTTGGTCAAGGGTCTGAGCCTTCAAGTCTGGTGCATTCTGGGCCCACTTTCCATCATTGGCTGAGGCCCTTTTACCACCAATGGACACATATTACATCCAATAAATGGGTCTTAGATATTATCAGAGAAGGGTACACAATTCCTTTCATGAATATCCCCCCTACCCCATCCCTCTTCAGGGACGCATCTCATGAGCCCCTCCTACGGACAGAAGTACAGAAACTCCTTACCCAAGGGGCAACAGAACCCATTCCCAACAAGCACTGGGGCAAGGTTTTTATTCCAACTATTTCCTGATAACCAAGAAATCAAGGGGATGGAGGCCTATCTCAGACCTCAGGGAACTGAACAGATTCATTCTGAACACAAAGTTCAAGATGGTAACCTTACCAACTATCATTCCGGCACTAGACGAGGGGGACTGGTTCTCAGCTCTCGACCTCCAGGATGTTTATTTTCACGTGACCATTCATCTGGAGGACCCTCCTGTGGGACATTTTGTGGTCGGTCAGGACCACTTCCAATCCAAAGGCCTCCCTTTCGGACCTTCTACGGCCCCATGAGTTTTCTCCAAAACACTTGCCATGGTCACAGCATACCTCAGAAGGCACAACATTGTTATTTTAACTTATTTAGATGACTGCCTGATCAGGGGTTCCACCTACCACCAAACTACCCTTACGATAAATACTACCAGGGAATGCTTTTCCCAGCTTGGCCTCCTTTTAAACTTACAAAAGTCCACTCTGAAACTGACACAGAGCCTAGAGTTCACAGGAGCTCTAATGGATTTGGTTTCAGCCTGAGCCTACTTTGCTTCTCACAGGTTCCAGGCAATCTGCGACCTCATTCACCTAGTCAAACAGGCCCCTTTTACCACTGCTCGAACTTGCCTCCAATTTTTGGGTCACCCGGCTGCTGCGACATTCTTTGTCCCATTCACAAGACTACATATGCCTTGCTTTCGACATTGGGTCACTCACAATTACATACCAACCCGCCACAGAATACTGAAGACCCTTGCTCTTCCTCTGTTAGTGCTACAGTCACTAGACTGATGGACGTCCTCAACAAACATCCTTGCAGGCACACCTTTCCGCCCATCAGCTCGCTCTGTACCTGTAGCTACAGATGTCAGTCTCACGGTTTGGGGGGCCCATTGTAGCTCATCATCAGTTCAGGGCACATGGGCTCACCATGAGAGACCTCTTCATATCAATATGGTGAAGCTCAGGGCCATTTGAAGAGCCTGTGCCCATTTTCTCCCATTGATATGGGGCAAAACTATCCACGTCCTCATGGAGGACGAGCCCATTTGTTTTAATATCAACCAGTGGTGGGACGCTATGTGCTGAGGCACTCACATTCTGAAATTGGTGCATAAGGAACCGGGTAACCTCAATAGCAACATACATGCCCGGCCAACAGACTACCAGGGCAGACAGGATGAGCAGGTATTTCTCAGACCAGCATGAATGGGACATCAATACCAACATACTTCTCTCCATCTTCCGCAAATGGGCTTCCCGACAATAGACCTCTTTGTGATACCTCACAATCCCAAGTGCCACAGGTTTTGTTCCAGGGCAGAAATAGGCAAGAGCTCGCAGGGGGATGCTTTCGTGATTTGTTGGGCAGTTCCCCTTCTCTATGCCTTTCCCCCAATCCCATTCATGGCCAGAGCGATCAACAAAATCTGCATAGACTGAGCAACTGTAATATGGATAGCACCAAATTGGCCCAGACAACCACAGTTTCTTTACCTGCACCGTTGACTGACCGACCAATCCCACTCCCAATGGTGCTGAACCGCTTAATTCAGCACCATGGCACCACACTTCACCCCAACATCAAAACCCTGAAACTCACAGCATGGTTCCTCCGTGGCTCCAGGATGAAGAACTTACCTATTCAAACAAGGTCAAAAATATCCTTATAAACAGCCATCATGCCTCCACTAGAAATACCTGTAGTAGGAAATGGGCACGCTTCCAGCAAAGGTGTACGACCCACAATCTACATCCTGATTCTGCTTCCACACCTACCTTCATCGATTATCTTTTGGATCTCAGTGATGCAGGCCTCTCGATTAGCTCTATTACAGTGCACCTTGCTGCAAGTACACCTTTCCAAGACTCAGAAATTGCTCTTCTCTCTTCTGGCACCCAATGGTGAAACGTTTCTTAACAGGGTTACAAAAAGTATACCCAAATCTGCCCCCTCTGATACCACCACAGGACCTGAACTTGGTCCTAGATACACCTACAAGACCTGCATTTGAACTGCTTTCCACAACACCCCTTCAGCACGCGTCCACGAAAGTGGCTTTCCTAGTGGCTGTTATGAGGGCCAGAAGGGTCAAGGAAATTGCAGTGCTCATGGCTGACCCACGCTTTACTATTTTCACTAAAGACGAGGTGGTGCTTAGGCCTCACCTGGGATTTCTCCCCAAAGTCATATCCAATTTTCAAGTGAATGAACCTATATACTTACTTGTTTTTCCTAAGCCTCACTCCTCTCCTAGGGAGGCTTCATCGCACGCACTTGATGTTAGATGTGCTCTTGCTTTTTACCTGGATAGAACCAAGCTAAGTAGGAAATGAGACAAACTTTTTGTAGCATGGACAGGGCCCCGCGTGGGAACAGTTGTTTTGGCATAATGCCAGTCCAAGTGGATTGTGGATTCCATTCACATTGCATACCAATTTAGAGGAAGGCAGCCACCACAGACTATTAGAGTCCTTTCAACACGAATGATTGGCTGCAACAACTGCCTTTCTTAGTAACGCCCCTCTGGTAGACATCTGTAGAGCAGCCACCTGGTCCTCTCACCACACGTTTGCAAAGCATTATGCACTGCACAAAGGGCCGATACCTACCGCTGCCTGGGCTGATGCTGTTTTACACCGTTCTACTTAAAGACTCCAATACCCACTTCCAGCAAAGGGGTACTGCTATGGAGTCACTCATGTGGAGCCCCCGCAGGGAAGACTCGAAGATGGAGAAGTTACTCACTTTCGTGCAGTAATGATGGTTCCCCAAGATGTGTCCCTGTGGGTGCTCCACAACCCTCCCATCCTCCCCTCTACTTGGAGTCCGTAAGAACTGCAGGTAGAAAAGGAACAGAGAACTGTGCCATGCACTCTTTCCTCGGTGCCGTGATGTACCCGGCTGGCTCCTGCGTGTGCATGGCACACAGGTTTGGGAGGGGGGCACTGCTCTGCAAAGCTTTCCGATCTGCAGCGCAGGGACATGCCAGCACGTAGGTGGTGCACCCACAAGGACACATCTCAGAGAGCCACAGCTACTGGACGAAAGTCAGTAGCTTCTCCATCTCACACTGCTGATCTCTCAGTGCTTCACAAACAAATTAAGCCTCAGAAGACTTTGACCAGTTACTATTATTATTCGTCCCATTTTACAAAAGGGTAAGTGGAGAAGTACTAAGGTTAATTTGTCTGAGCTTCACAGATGTTAAGCACCTGCAGCTGTCCGACACCATTTCTGGGAGCTCAACAACTGCGTCCAACCTCAGATGCTACTAAAAGTAGCAGAATTAACTCTTGCCTCACCAAATCCTACTCTTACTCCCAGTCCATACTTCTCTCCTTTGCATGGTGCACTCGGACTAAGGCCTACGTACTGCTTTCCACTTCTAGAGGGCACAGGCTCTCGCCCAGTTTTTCCCCACCACGCTCACTCCCTACCCTTTCTATTTTAAAGGCTACTGGCCTGTGGGTTTGGTTTCACGTTTGCAAGGAGCCCGAGGATTAGAAAGTTGAAAGCTCTGGGCTTAGCCCTTTGAATTGCTACGTGCTGATGCTTCCGTACATGGGATAAAATAAACCTCCCCTCCCATCCAAAGCCTGGACCACTAAGTGAGAGCAAACAATTCTGGGGCAGGTGGAGAGACAGTCCAATAACCAGCCACCAGCCCTGCGCCCTAACAACATTCAGGGCGCCGAGGGAAGGCGGGCACCCCCTTTCGGTAGCTGAGGAGGGCAGAGCTCTCGCTTACCCCTGTGTCGTTCCCAGCAGACCCAGTTTACACGGCCAACTCTGCAGCGCACACGTCCCACTGCCCGGCTCCCGTTCTCCCCTTACACAACTCCGCGTGCCCGCCAGGCACCGCCCCCTTGCCGGGCGTGCAACAGCAGCAGGGGCGGGGCGGGGCGAGCCGAGCCGAGCCGGAACTAGGTGCAGGCCGGTCGCAGGAGAGGCGACGTGGGGACCGCCTCCTGGTTCCCGTTTAGCTGCGGGGGAGCCACCCGGTGTGCCGAGGGAAGGCGCCTGGGGCTGGCAGTGACGGAGCCCTCCTTGGTGCCCGGCGCTGGCTGAGGGAGGCCGCAGGAGACGGGAGCACGAGCAAGCCCTGCTCAGTCTCGGCGGGCACGGGCTCGCTGACGATTGGGCATAGTCACCCTTGCGCTGCCTCCTAGAGGCACTGGTGCAGACTCAGCGAGCCTTGCAACGCCTGGCCTGCGCTGGCAGCTTTGTCATAACAACAAGTCTTGTGGCACCTTCTAGACTAACAGACATTTTGGAGCATAAGCTTTCGTGGGCAAAGACCCGCTTCATCAGTTACCCACAAAGCTTATGCTCCAAAATGTTAGCCTGTAAGGTGCCACAAGGCTTCTTGTTGTTCTCGAAGCTACAGACTAACACGGCTACCTCTCTGATAGCTCTATCGTAGTCTGTGCCAGCCCCTGCGCCAGTACCTGAGCAAACTCAGCAGTGCTAGTGCTGGGGCGTCACAGCCTAGGAAACTGCAAACCCAGCCCGGTAGGTTACACTTGTTCCTAGGAGATAGGGACACAATTTTCTACAACTAGAGGGGAAGGAAGCCTTGACTTCTTTCCCCTCCCACACCCTTTTCTACTGAGAGCGTTTGTCCTCCACCATCAGCTGTCCCTCACAGCTCCGTTTGCCAACCAGCCTTTCACATCTTTGCCGCTGAGTTAACTCAGGTGTTGCTCCTAATCTTTTTTCAGTCTACGCACACTTTTGGTCCTATTGGCCCTTTGCTTAGAGCTGTAGGCTAGTGCCCAGGTGCTGCTTTCACTGGGGCTAGTAACCCACCCACTTTGCACGGAGGATCCAGGCTAAATGTCAGGTGGCTATGAAAGCCTCAAAAGCCCAACACCAATCCATTCTAAATGCCACAGAATTTTCTGAGTTGAATATCTTATCTAACCCTGGGGAATTTTTTTTAAATGTTTTTTATTAATATTTACAGGACTACATGGGATTGAAGGCCTGGTTTCTCAAACTTTTCAGGCACCCAACTCTTACTGAAATCAAACCTTGATTGCTTTGAAGATCTGAATGACTATAGACTTTTAACTAAAGCCTAATTTCTGTTCTTGTTAACCCCAGTGGTCAGCAAATCTGGAGTAGGTCACAGCAGAGACAATGCACTTTGAGCTCCTCCTTTAGAAATACAATTGGAATGTTGGTTTCCATTTTAAAATCAGGCAGGAGGGATCAGGGACCAGTTCAATGTTCAAAGGAGCATGATAAGTTGGCCTTCTTTACTACTACTTTTTTATCTTTTCTTAGCAGAGACAGAGTTTGGATCTCTCATCTCTAGTGACAGCTAAGCTTTAAAAATTCTCTTCTGGAGCCATAAGCCCTAAGCCACTTAACTCAAGGAAAACTGTCTTTGTGGAAAGGAGGACTGATCTACAGTTTGTGTAGAGACAGAAGTATGCTGATTAGGATGTGATTTGTTTTCTTAAAATAGTTATTACAGTACAACCCCAAGCTAGGATGCAATTACAGCAATAGGTAGGTGCCCTATGCTTTTTCTATACCAGATAAACCATGCCTATATGAAAACCTTTTATGGCAGTACAATGGTGTCCAAACCATCAGATTATACTAGATTGTATAACTAACTCTGCCAGAATAGTTAAGACAGTGCAACTTTGTGGGTAGATAAACTCAAGAGCCCCAGGCTCTGACCCCTTGTCTGTGACAGAGCAGAACAGTGTCCAAGAGGCCTGTTATCTCCAGCTCTTTCTAGCCCTCCTGCACTTTTCATTATGTTTTCTGTCTAATGGACTGATCGTTTTTTTCCCTTGTTCTTCATGTTCTCTTTCTTTTCTCCTTCCACTCATTATTCACTTCTCTGATCCTCTAAATCCTGTGGATGTTGCAAGTCCCTGCAAGAATCTGGTGGGTTAATTCTGTGGACATACCTGGTGACCACATCCTTCTGTGATAGTCTCTGTCTGCAATAATAGAGTAGTACTGTAAAAAGCTGTGATCAGTATGGAAATTATTAGGTTTTGTCTGTCAGCTGAAATCCTTCCAGGGACTGCAGTTTAGGTTACAGCCCAGGGAAGCCTCTCAAGGGGAGAAAACTTGTCATCACATCCTAGAGATGTCAACAAGCTGTCAAACATGCGTAGAACTAATTAACACACCACACCAGAAGCAGAAGTTACAACTGAAATATATAACAAGAATTTGGCAACCAGTTATGTGAGGAAAGAAAGTAGCCCAGTAAGAGGGGTTTAAAAATACTTGGATCACGTAGGAAACAGCCCAGTGGCATTACAAGTATATGACAAAGATCTAAAATGTATGATGCCATACATAGCAGCAAGGGAGGATGTGTGGAAATGTCTGGGTTAGTAATCATCTTACTTCAAAAAATAAAGCATATTCATGATTTCACAATGCTCATCCACATTAACTAGAATGCCAAAGTCTGAATTCTGGTCTGTTACTAAAAGTTGCCCCATAGCCACAGGAGTGAAACAGGTGAAGATAAATTTGGATTTACAATATGGATAGGCAAAGGGTGGAGATAAACGGGCCCATTCCTAAACGCATTTTTGTACCTCCTTAACTTGACTACTGTAAACAGTCTTACTGACCTTAAGTACTTACAATAGTACAGTTAATGGGTGCAAAAGGGATGTGGGATCAGTGCTTAAGAATGGGTCAGAACCTTCGCTCAAAATGTAAAGGTCTTTCTGGAGACTGGAAAAATTCCAGAAATTTATTAAAAATATTTTCTTTGTTACCAGGTCACTATGTGTCAGTGCTCCCTTGTGGCCTGGTGTGGCTCTACAGCACCCTGTCTCACTTTTTCATTTCTGCCAATGGCTCCTGAAAAAGCCCATGCAGTTTAGTTATTCGAAACGTTCCCCTTCTGTGGTCCAATATCTGAAGTCCAAATAGTACTTTCTCAAGATGGGGCCAGCTCCACACCCCTGAGTCTGCCTCCTTCCTTGGTGCTCCTCGCCACCTAGGGAGCCAAGCTAATTTTTTTTTTTTTTAAAAACAGGTGGGTCTGGTTCCCACCTCCTAAAAGGATCAGCCATTCTGTGTGATATTTCCATTTTTGCATGTTTATGCATTCGGAGGTTCCAGCCAGGGAAAGGAACAAAACATCACAGGAAAGCCTGTTTAGCAGACTTAGGAAGTTCTGATACTTTTAAAATACTTGTCTGAACTAACATAGAATTAAAACAAGTTCATTTCTTTGAAAAGAAGGACTGTTGTATATACTCAATTATTTCTTCTATATATAAGTAATATTTTACTATACCTATTTTGCATAAAGGCCAGAACTAGCCACTAGTGCAGAATATGGCTGCCCACTCATTTACAGGCCGCTAAGCACCTCCTTTGATTGGTTGCCAGACGTAGTTCAACATATTCCTTTCTAATCTACAAAGTCCCATTTGGCTACTTAAAAATGGTATTTCCTTTTATTTGCTGCACTGACACCACATTTTAATGAGGGCTAGGGTTGCCAATCCTGGTTTCACCAGGAGTCTCCTGGAACTGGCTTGCATCTTCTGGAGACTGCTGAAGCCAAAATGCGATGCCAGACTTAGCAGCCTAAAATAGCCCACCGGGATGGTGCTTGCAGGCAAGGTAGCACATAAGCCCATGGGGCCCCCACCCTCTGGGGCTGCAGGGATGTGTTGGCTACTTCCAGGAGTGGCATAGGGTCAGGTCAGTTAGGGAGCTTGCTTTACTCCTGCTGCTCAAGGAAAGTACCCCTATCCAGAGCACATACCCCTCACCCCCTACTGAACCACCTCCTGGAGCCAACATCTTAAACACCCTCCCACACCCTAAACCACCTCTCCCAGCTCTGAACCTCCTCCTGGAGCTCACGCCCAACCTCCTTCCCAGACCTGAGCCACCTCCTGGAGCTCACACCCCAAATTCTTTCCTGCATCTAAGCTCCATGCCTGAGCCCCATCTACATCCAATCTCCCTCCCAGAGCCTGCAGCTCCCACTGCATCCAACCTCCTGGCTGAGATTCAGCCTGGAGACTTCTCCACAGTCCAAAACCCTCATCCCCAACCCCATGTCCCAACCTAGTGAGTGTGGTGGGGCATTTGTAAAGGGGCGGGACAGAGGTGGAGCAGGAGGCAGGGCACAGGTGTTTGGTTTGTGTGATTAGGCAACTGGCAATGAGGGCTCCCCAATGGCCCTTAGAATTGGACTTCCAGGGCTGCTAGGTCTCACAGTAAATTGAATCACAGTTTGGTTAAGCAGGAGGTGGTTATTAAAGCCATAACTGGAACTCAAACTGTGTTTGTCTTTGTCTCCCTACACTTGTTTAGCAGAGCTTAAATCCTGTCTGGAAGTCTGCATTTGCTCACTGAAACATGCAGTTCCCCATGTGTCCAAAGCCATTTAAGTGTTGTGATTTTCTAAATAGGTATTATGCCACTGTGGATCACAGGCACAATGTTGCCATCCACAAAACCAAACTAGATGCCTAGGTTCCCTATACAATACATTAGACACCTTAGAATGAGATCTCCAAATGCCAGCATCCTAGACTGGGTGCTGCCCAAGTGACTCAATGGGAAATACTAATGAAAATGGTGTGTCCGAAGCCCCACCCCTTTCATGAAACTGGACATCTAAATTGAGAGTGCTTTCTTTTGCCTGTGAGACAGTCAGGAACCTCTTTGCTGGAGTCAGCTGGCTTAGGTGCCTAAGCTATATGTTATGGGAAAATGTGAAGCACCTCTCACTTCAGACACAGCACATCTAACTTGCACTTTTGTCATCCATGGGTGCTTAATCCCCCTGCATGAATGAGCCATGTGGCAAGTAAAAGTGTTAACACTGGTTTGTGTACATGGGCACTCTGTTGTAGACAAGCTAAGCCCCCTTGTGGGGAGTGGAAGTATTTGCTTGACAAAATAAGGCAGACAGACAGCATTCACATAAGCTGAGTTTTAGCAACAAGGCTGTTTCGACAAAGCTTTGTTGCTGAAAGCTGTGTAGTGCAGGCAGACCCAAAATTCCTACAAGACAGGGAGGAGAAGCAGGAGCAAGCACAAGGCTGTATGTTCGAACAGTCCAGTTGTTATACTACTTACCTAGCATGTGCCAGATCCAGATTCAATTCCCTTCTCTGCCTAAAAACGGATCTGAACAGAGCGCTCCACTCCACCTCTCAGAAACATACATTAACCCATGAGATCTGGGACTGTCTACTGTGGCTCAGCCTCTCCTCTGAAAACTCTTCTAGTTAGAATTAAATATTTAAAGAGCATCATTAGGCTAGAGAGAAAAAGAACATTAAAGAGAAAATTATTCTATAACCAGGTGGTTAAGACACCCACAGAGCCAGTCCTCCTGCTCCAATGATTGTGTAATTATTTATCCAAAGTGGAACCACTGGTTCCTCCTTCTGTGATAGATTTTTGAATGGTATCTGGAGCAATAGGCATGTTCTGAGCATCACTATTAGGTTAAATCCAGCAGAGAAGACAGGCATTTGTGCTTGGATTATGCTGCGGTTTAGGTGGAAGATACATGTTGAGGAAGCTAAAGCAAGGTAGCAATGTACATGCCAAAAGGCAGAGAGTCTGTTTAAACTGCAAATGGGGGCACTGAATAAGTTTAGGACCCTTCACTATTAGCCAGCAGCTCAGCAGGAGCTTTGATAATTCAGTAGAGCCGAATGGATGTGCCTGCGTAACTGTGGGGATATGGGCTACAGTGGCTGAACATAATACTGCAAGTGAACAATGTTACAAGTAGCAGCTGATATCTATGGAGGGCCCTTGGACTGCTGAATTATCTCCTGCCATTCTGGGGACATTCAGAGCAATTTAATTTTATCTGAACATTGCTAGGTGGCATAGGACCAGTGAGTAAGCAGACACACATTAATATTCTTATATTGTAGGTTTTTGACAAGAGGCTAGGAACAGGCAGTCAGAAGCCCAATGTCTAAAATTAACCTGCTTTAAAATTCGTTTGTTGAACTACAGCAATACATAACACAAGAAGCTGTGCCATACTCAACCACCGAGTAAGCTTGCAGCACCAGGTAAAACTGGAGATAGAGTGTAGGTAATTCTGTTATCTATATACAGTAATAATGCAATTATTAGTGCAAACATTCAAAACTAAACTTGCTACTGAATTTTGGTGCACCTAAGTGTATGCATGTAATAAAAACAAATACAGCACAGAAGACCCTCTTAAAACAAATACCAATTTATATAATGGGGACCTTACCCTCCTCTTAGTCACTGGTTTTACAATGATATAACTCCGCTCACTTTAACTGAGTTACTCCTGATTTACACTGGTACGAATAGGCAATCAAATCAAAAACATTTTGGAACTGTGACTTATATACATACCATATAAGGACCAAATCGTGCTGGAACGCAAGTAGAAAACCAGCAGGCTCGGGTCTATAAAGTGGCTTAGAATAACTAATCAAGACCTAGGCTGAGGCTTCATGTGAGCAATGCTAGTCAAGTGACATCAGAATCAAGGGATGAAGTACAGCAGTAAACAAGTGCAGTAGGTCAGCTGTGTGGTATGAAGTAAGACAACAAAAATGGGTTATGGATATTTTTAAGGAATGTGTGAAACAAATTAACAGATTAACTGCAAAAATAGAATTATAGAAACTGATTGCTGTGTCAATATCTCACCCACTCTGAAGATTAGATTGGAAGTAGGATTCTCCCCACCGCTCTGATGTGTATAAAGTTTCTGCTCTGGGGCTGGGATGAGATCTGGTATAGGTATGTCACTCTGTTCACACCCTCTTTAGCAATCAGGGCAGAGGAGGATTTTGCTAGTGCATTGCAGCAGGCTCTTTTTTGGAGCTAGTATGCAGAGAGAAGAGGATTGTACTGAGTAGATAAATAGTCTCAGACAGGGTAGCCATATTAGTCTGTAGTTTCATAACAAACAAAACAAAAACAAGCAGTCAGGTAGCAGTACATATTCTGAAGAACTGGGTCTCACCCACAAAAGCTCATTACCTTATAAATATAGTTAGTCTTTAAGGTGCTACAGGACTGCTTGTTTTTGTTTTGTAGGTAAGTAAATGATATAAAACGGAAAGTGTACCTATCACAATGAAGAACTGATAAGGACAGGTAGAAATTCAGATAGGAAAAAGGGGATCAAACATTATAAATATTCATAAGATGAAGTGGGCATTAATGTGACATAATATAGATGTTTCTTGGTTTAAGTATGGTGGGAGACATGACGATGTCTATCCCCTGATGCTCTGGTATTGCCACAAAGTGGGGTGTGAGTATGCTAGCATTGGCTGTTTGGTATGTTTACTCTTACTTTTGTGTATGATACTGTTTAAATCACAGAAAGAGCAGTAATTTGTGTTTGTCCTAATTGTGCACTTTGAGGGTCCTCAATTTGGTTAGAACCTCTCCACTGCAGTGGACCAAAAGGCTGAAACCTCCAAAACCACTGTATTATAATGTGTATCTAACCTTGCAAGATCAATAGGCTAAATAACTTGCTTTTAGAGTTGATGGAGTGCAAAGAGAATGAGCAGGAATTCAGTATTGCTACTTATCTTTTGTGATCTCAGTTTCCAACTATTATGGATTTTTCTTCAGTAACTTGTCAAATTTCAGTTTTGAAACTCATGCTAGCATAGAAGTCCCAACAGAAATACGGAAAAGTCGTAAAGCCCAAAACGGGTTAACTTTTTAAAGTTAATTCTTCTGATTGCAGAACTTTAATTGCATCTGACTGCGTTTTCTTATGTACACTAAACTCTACCCAAAAATATGTAAAGAATATATCAGTCATGAAAAACCAACTCCATAAAATCTATCCCACAAACACATCATTATGAAATCTAGTCACTTATTGTATCTGTTCACTTATGCTGTTGCAATAATTCATCTGAGGGGAAGTTTAAAAAACACAAGAGGCCACTGCTTCAAAAGTGACACTTACCTATGCAGCACATCCATCCTTCCATACTTGCAGTCTGTTCACCCCATCTTTACCCATTAGCTAGGCCAGCAGTTCCCAACATTCTCCAGACGGGACCCATTTTGACAATTCAGGAAGACTTGGTGACCCAAGGCAATTCAAAACCAGCGGCCGGGGTGGGGGTTGGGCAGAGCTATAACTAACTAACTGTGTGCCTGAGGGAAGAATATAAAATTGTTAAATTGTGCCCCCTCATGTTTATATATCCATAATAGTTATTTCACAGAAAAGGGGAATACAATAAAACAACAACACTGAATTTACTGGAGTTAGTCAGTTGTGGTGGTGGAAAGATACATCCAACTGCAGAAGTGGGTCTGTCCCACGAAAGCTCACCTAATAAACTATTTTGCTAGTCTTTAAAGTGCTACTTGACTGCTTTGATAGTGTATAGACTAGCACAGCTTACTCTCCATTACTATTCAGGTGTTAGGAGTCACTCAGGGGCTGCAGGGGGCAAGGGGAGTCACTCGGGCTGAAGGGGGCTAGAGAAGTCACACTCAGGGGCTAGGAGTCACTCACAAGCTGGAGAAAGGTTGGGGAATAACAGGGACCCCTGTGGCAGGAAACTGGCTGTGCCATAGAGCTCCAGCCAGCTGTGCCAGTCATCCAGGTGCAGGGGAACCCCAAACCCCACAGATGGAAGCAAGCTGTAGCACACAGCCACAGCCAGCAGCAGAGACTCCATCTTCTGCAGAGGCTAGAAGCCAGGCAGCTGATCAGCTCTGCTCTCCCTTCCAGCCTCCACCTTACCGGAGCTGAGCAAAATGGAACAATACTCCTCAAACATGCAGTTCTCTGCCCTGCAGCTGAAATGATCCTCAATTTAATTGATTGGTTTAATTGCCTGATGGCTGTTAATCCAATTAACTTGAGAACCACTTCAGGGGTGTGAATGACTTCTTAACAGCCATGTGTGGAGCTACCCAGCCCACCTGGTAACCCCCAGGTTTGGAAACTGAGGTAGGCAGAAGAGAATTGTGTTTGTTCATTGCAGCAGGCTCCTTTTTGGAGCTACTATGGAAGGAGGATTTTGCAGGGTTGGTTTTTCCATAGCTGATGTATTCTTTCACACATTTTTAGAGTTTTTGGACAGGGTTTCAATTAAGGCTCTGAATTTTTTTTTTTTTTTAAACAGATAGGGTTAACCCTACACCAATCCCTTTTGCCTCAGGGGCTACGTCTACACATGCAGCCAACATCGAAATAGCTTATTTTGATGTTGCGACATCGAAATAGTCTATTTCGATGAATAGCGTCTACACGTCCTCCAGGGCCGGCAACGTCGATGTTCAACTTCGACGTTGCTCAGCCCAACATCGAAATAGGCGCAGCGAGGGAACGTCTACACGTCAAAGTAGCACACATCGAAATAGGGATGCCAGGCACAGCTGCAGACAGGGTCACAGGGTGGACTCAACAGCCAGCCGCTCCCTTAAAGGGCCCCTCCCAGACACAGTTGCACTAAACAACACAAGATACACAGAGCTGACAACTGGTTGCAGACCCTGTGCCTGCAGCATAGATCCCCAGCTGCCGCAGAAGCAGCCAGAAGCCCTGGGCTAAGGGCTGCTGCCCACGGTGACCATAGAGCCCCGCAGGGGCTGGAGAGAGAGCATCTCTCAACCCCCCAGCTGATGGCCGCCATGGAGGACCCAGCAATTTCGACGTTGCAGGACGCAGATCGTCTACACGGTCCCTACTTCGACGTTGAACGTCGAAGTAGGGCGCTATTCCTATCTCCTCATGAGGTTAGAGACTTCGACGTCTCGCCGCCTAATGTCGAAGTTGGTGCCGCTACTTCGAAGTAGCGTGCACGTGTAGACGCAGCCAGGGAGAGGTGATCCAAATTTGGCTGGTCCCTACCCTTTGACCTTTCCAGAGAAGAAAGTAGGGACAGCTAGGCCACACTCCCAGAAAACTATCATCCATCCAGCACAGTCCATCAAGGTCTCACATGAAACCTGCAAGGAAAACATTGGATGACCTGGAAATCTATTGAGCTTGAAGGACAACAATTGGGGTACTCCTCGGGTCAGCTAGAAGCTTTGTCCCAAGAGAGCGAAGTGCAGGAGACTTGTAGATGAGCTCTGCTCCATGCAGGGTACAAGAGCAGAAGTCCCCCTAGAGCAGAAATAGCAACACAGCACAGGCAATAAAAGTCCCACCTTCAGTCCCATCCCCAGAGCTAGGGGGGAGAGACTGACCCTGCAAAACCTCCCCGCGCCTGCCTGATGGTGAGGGAACCCCCAGCGCCCGCTCACTCTCCTGCCCGGCCGCGGCTGTCGGCAGCGCCGCCTGCGTCCCGCGCTGCTGAGCCAGCCCTGCCCGCGGAGTGACTGGCAGCCCGGGCCGGCCAGACGCAACATGGCGGCCCCCGCGGCGGAAGCGTGAGTCGGTTCCTACTGCAGGCGCCTCAGTAAGTGGCGGCGCCGCAACGCGCCCCGGCCCTCCTCGGGAGCTCGCGAGGGCCGCGGAGCCGGTTTTAAAGCGGCTACGGCCCCGCCTGTGCCGGCAGCCCGAGCCTGCAGCTGCTCCCGGCTGCGGGGCGGGTTTGGGCACGTCAGGAGCTGGCCGCGGTGACAAGCCTCTTGCGCCCTGTGATCCCATCCGGAGAGACTCTCTGAGACCCCGCGGGGCGGGCTCCGCTCCGGTGAAAGGCGGGGGCGAGCCGGCGCCCCACAAGGCCGGGGAAGGTGGTTGTGCTTTCGCTCGCGGCGCGGCGCAGCGCCTCGTTCACACCCTCCCCGCGCTCGCCGGTGGGCGTCGGGGCTGCAAACTGGCGGGACAAGGTTTAGTCGGTTGCGTTATCTCCCCCCGGCAGTGCATGGCGCTGCCCCCCCCCTCCGCCCCGTCCCTATCATTTACACACGTGCTACTTGTGGGGAGGGTCTTAACTCAAGCTCGGGGTAGTTACCTGTCCTGCTGCGTTGTGATCTGCCTCGCGTTGGCACATGCTGGACCTCTGCATTTTCAAAGGCGTGCGAGGGGTCGCGGCAGGGGGAATGGGAAGTGCGCTGTGCCTAGCCGGGGAGTCGTTTGCTGCACTAAGAGGAAAACATTGACGTTGTTCAACAGAAACTAGGCTTTTTATGAAAAGGGATTGCTCAAAAGGTAATGGTGAAGTGTGGTCATTTAACTGGGATAGAGTAGGGCCATCAAAACAAGAAACTTAATTGTTAGTACAGTAAACACTTTCCTATCCAGCAGCTGCCGGGGGCGGGAGGTTGCTGGATAGTCAAATACTGTGGATAACAGAGCTGTACCTAGCAGTGCATAACATTAAAGAAAAACAAGTTTAGATATTAAGAAATAAACAAAAATGTATGCAGAATACTATATTTACCAACAACAGCTGCATTGTCCACTGTACACTTATACTGTATTTGCTGTATTTATTTGTATTATTGTCACCAAAGTGTACTCATAGAAAATGTGACTAAAATTTACTTAGGGTTAAAATGCCAGTTGTTTGGGAGTTCCAGATGATAGAATGCCAGTTAAGACAAGCGTTTACTGTAGAAGGGGCCATCCCCACACAACTGCTGAGCCAGGATACTCCCTCCACCCTACCCCACTTCTTCCTGCCTCTGCTCTGCCTCTCCTGCTCCCAATGCATCCTTTCCTCCAAACTTCCTCCCCACAAGCAGTGCGACCCAGGGGATTTCTTGGGGCAGGGGGGCAGCAGGGGAAACCTGGCTGGCAGAAGAGTTCAGGCTCGTTGCTGCAGGCTCACTCCGCTCGTTACCACCATGGTGAAATGGAGTAACCCAGTCTGGAGATGGTGGAGTGGAGCAGGCTGCTGAGTTGCTTAACTTCCCTGTAGCTCTCACTGCCATTTGTGAGTGCAGGTGCAGGGTTGCTGCTGCTGCCAGGATACTGTAACCCCCCATCCCACAAGGCATGGGGTATCAGCCTGAACCGTCCTATGGCTCTGTGCAGTAGAAGAGTCTTACCTTCCTGAGAAGCAATTAGTCTACCACAGTGGTTCTCAAACGATGTGTTGGGACCCTGAAGTGAGTCACAACCTATTTTAATGGGGTTGCCAGTTCTGGGGTTTGGATGGGGCTTGGGGCCAAAGTCTGAGCCCAACCATGTAGAGTGGAAGCTTAAATGGGCTCAGGTTACAGGCTACTTTTGTCTCCCCACTCCTCCATCCAGGTCAGTAGAGGGAGGTGGGCTTGGGCTTTGGTCTCTCCTCCTCGGATTGTGTAGGAATTTATTGTCACAATGGGGTCATGTTGCAATGAAGTTGGAGAGCTCTAGGGCTGTGTCTAACCTACAAAAATAACTTTGAAGTAAGCAACTTCAAAGTAGATCGTCTACACACACCCTGCTTCGAAGTTAAACTTCAAAGTGGGGAACTACTCCATTCCCGGGAATGGAGTAAGGACTTCAAAGTTGGTCTCTCTACTTTGAAGTTAACTTTGAAGTAAGGGAAAATGCATGTGGCCTCTCTGCTGGCTCCTTCTATGTAGTGCCTAACTTCAAAATTAACTTTGAAGTTAATTCCCAGTGTAGGTGCACCCTTGGTCTAGTCCGCTCCCAGTGTAAGGCAATAAACTAAAATTTTAAAACTAATTCAAAGTTGAGGTTTTGGGGGTAGCCTTATTTTTTTAAATAAACCTTGCAAATGGTATTGTTTTTTTAGAAAGTAATTATTAAGCAATAAACTCTCACATTTTGGCCACTTGTTAAATTAAAATTGTACACCCAAGAAACCAAAAATGAGCATGAAGCTCCAAACTTCATACAAATTTTATACTGTTTTTCACTGATTTTATTGATTTATGCTGGTGTGAGTGGAATATATTTTTCTTTTAATTAGTAAAATTATTTTCTTTCTGGAATTTTCTACAGGTTGAATCTCTCTAATCTGGAACTCTCGTGCAGCAGCATCCATAATCTGATGACCACTTATCAAGGCTTTGGCCAATTTTCCACTAGTGCCATAAAGTTTTTTATGGACGTAAGTCCTGGTTCTCAGTGTTCTGTGCTGTTATTTAGCTCTAAATTACCTCTAAATGGCTACGTCTACACGTGAAGCCATCATCGAAATAGCTTATTTCGATGTAGCAACATTGAAATAGGCTATTTCGATGAGTAACGTCTACACGTCCTCCAGGGCTGGCAACGTCGATGTTCAACTTCGACGTTGCGCGGCACCACATCGAAATAGGCGCTGCGAGGGAACGTCTACACGCCAAAGTAGCACACATCGAAATAAGGGTGCCAGGCACAGCTGCAGACAGCATTACAGGGCGGACTCAACAGCAAGCCGCTCCCTTAAAGGGCCCCTCCCAGACACAGCTGCACTAAACAACACAAGATCCACAGAGCCGACAACTGGTTGCAGACCCTGTGCCTGCAGCATGGATCCCCAGCTGCCGCAGCAGCAGCCAGAAGCCCTGGGCTAAGGGCTGCTGCCCACGGTGACCATAGAGCCCCACAGGGGCTGGAGAGAGAGCATCTCTCAACCCCTCAGCTGATGGCTGCCATGGCGGACCCCGCTATTTCGAAGTTGTGGGACGTGCAACGACTACACGGTCCCTACTTCGACGTTGAACGTCGAAGTAGGGCGCTATTCCTATCCCCTCATGAGGTTAACGACTTCGACGTCTCGCCACCTAATGTCGAAGTTAACTTCAAAATAGCGCCCGGCGCGTGTAGCCGTGACGGGCGCTATTTCGAAGTTAGTGCCGCTACTTCGAAGTAGCGTGCACGTGTAGACACGGCTAATGTCTTCTAGGAGCCCAGTATAAGCAGTGGAAGTGTTGCTAATGTACTAGGCTATATTGACCTTCTGTGAGCAGGGAAATTTGTTCAGCACTGGCCAGGTCCCAAGGCTGCTGGATGAGAGAGGTTCAATCTGTAGTGAAAATGTCTATAATCAAAAAAGGGGTGAATGGATGTTTAATTTGATTCATTTCGTTATGAACTCCACTGTGACCACTAGAGGGGTATTTCTACTGCCAATCCTAAACTGACCATTTTTCTGTGGTAAATTTAATCTTTTAAAGCCCTGGTGTATATCTTATGGATGCTGTTATTGCATAAAAGTAGCACTTTAAAGACTAACAAAATAATTTATTAGGTGAGCTTTCGTGGGACAGACCCACTTCTTCAGACCATAGCCATACCAGAACAGACTCAATATTTAAGGCATAGAGAACCAAAACAGTAATCAAAATTGACAAATCAGAAAAAAAAATTATCAAGGTGAGCAAATCAGAGAGCAGAGGGGCAGCAGGGGCAGAGTCATGAATTAGATTAAGCCAAGTATGCCAAAGAGCCCCTATAATGTCCCGGAAAATTTGCATCCCAGTTCAAACCATGTTTTAATGTGTCGAATTTGAATATGAAAGAGTTTAGCAGCTTCTCTTTGTAAAGCAGACTGGAAATTCTTCTTCAGTAAAATGCAGACTCTTAAGTCATTAACAGAATGGCCCACTCCATTAAAATGTAGACTAACTGGTTTGTGGATCAGGAATGTTTTGATGTCTGTTTTGTGCCCATTAACTCTTTGTCTGAGATAGTTTGAAGTCTGTCGAACATACAAACCATCTGGGCATTGTTGGCACATGATGGCATATATGATGTTAGTTGAGGAGCATGAGAATGTGCCCGTGATTTAGTGAATAACCTGGTTAGGTCCAGTGATGATATTGCCAGAATAGATATGTGGACAAAGCTGGCAGCGGGCTTTGTTGCAAGGAAAAGTTCCAGGACTGGTATTCCTGTGGTATAGACTGTGGCTGTTGTTTAGAATCCTCATAAGGTTGGGAGGTTGTCTGTAGGAGAGAACAGGCCTGTCACCTAGGGCCTTCTGGAGAGTGGCAGCTTGGTTAAGGATAGGTTGTAGGTCTTTAATAATGCGTTGCAGTGGTTTGAGTTGGGGGCTGTAGGTGATGACTAGTGGTGTTCTGTTCTTGGCTTTTTTGGGCCGATCTTGGAGTAGCTGGTCTATTGGTATTCGTCTGGCCCTATCGATTTGTTTTTTTAATTTCTCCTGGTGGGTAATTCAAGTTTATGAATATTTGGTAGAGATATTGTAGTTTTTGGTCTCTGTCAGTCGGATCAGAGCAAATGCAATTGTACCTAAGGGCTTGACTGCAAACAATGGATCTAGTTATGTGTGCAGAATGGAAGCTAGAAGGGTGTAGGTAAGTATAGTGATCAGTGGGTTTCTGGTACAGTGTGGTATCGATCAGGCCATCCTTGATTTGTACTGTAGTGTCCAGGAAATGTATCTCTTGTGTTGAGTAATCGAGGCCTAAGTTGATGGTGGGGTGCAGACTGTTAAAGTCTCTGAGGAATTCTTCTAGAGTCTCTATACCATGGGTCCAAATCATAAAGGTGTCATCAGTGTATCTTAAGTAGAGGAAGGGTAATAGGGGACGAGAACTGAGGAATCGTTGTTCCAGGTCAGCCATAAATCTATTAGCATATTGTGGGGCCATGCAGGTGCCCATAGCATTTCCACTAATCTGGAGGTATAAATTATCCCCAAATTGGAAATAATTGTGGGTGAGAACAAGTTGCAGAGGTCAGACACCAGATTGGCTATGTTGACATCAGGGATGTATTCCTGATTGCTTGTAATCCATTTTTGTGTGGAATATTAGTGTACAGAGCCTCTACGTCCATAGTGGCAAGGATGGCATTTTCAGGAACTTTTCCGATGTTTTGTAATTTCCTCAGGAAGTCGGTGGTATCTCGCAGATAGCTGGGAGTGTTGGTAGCATAGGGTTTGAAGATGCAGTCGATGAAACTGAATAGTCCGGTGGTGAGGGTGCCAATGCCCAAAATGATATGGTGTCCGGGGTTTCCAGGTTTGTGGATTTTGGGAAGTAAATAGAATAATCCAGTCTGGGACTCAGATGGTACGTCTGATTGAATAAGGTCCTGGGTAGCAGCAGGCAGTTCCTTAAGTAGTAGTTGTAATTTCCTTTTGAATTCCAAAGTGGGATCAGTGGAGAGAGGTCTGTAAAATGTGGTGTTGGAGAGTCGGGAGAAGGGTTTCAGAGGGGTATTTAAAGAGGGGGTTCCCGGTAAAAGGGAGGGCCAGAGCTGATCCTTCTTGTTGTTCTCGAAGATACAGACTAACACAGCTACCTCTCTGATATATGAAAACCTGTGTTTTTGTCTAATGTACATCATAAGGGGTAAAAAAGGCCTTTCCTATTGTTTATCTTCTGTTTTGCTTTTTCTGTTTTATTGTTTGCTGTGCATATTTTTAAGTGATCACAGCATGTTCTTCTTTTTTTTTTTTTTTTTGGTAAATGCTAATTTCAGTTTTTAATAGCTGTCATTTTACATTAATATTGTACAATAATATCTTAATTGTCGCATATATTTCCTAACTGAAAATCCTTTTGGTACATGTGTGTATATATATAAATGGGGTGAAAATATTAAAGGTACTTAATAAATTACAGTTTTTGGTTAGACAAACTTTCTTTAACATTATGTATTAAAAGAAATAAATATGGAAGATGAAAATAAGACTCTCCTGGGATTAGAAGCAAAATAAAACACTTCCTTGGTATTTTATAGTTTTTCCTAAGTAGTACTTTCCCGTTGCAGTGCTGGAGTCACTCATGGAGATGCATGAGTAGTTATTATTTCATAATTCATATCCTTCTCTAGAAGCTGTGCATGTCACTTTAACATAGCAGCCCAACATTTATGTTAAATAAGTCTGTGATTTATGTCTAGGAATGTCAGAATGTCCGAGAAATAGATTTTTAGCATCAACTTTCAGGAGCTAATGGTAATCGCCGAGTAGACGACAAAGAGAAAGAGGTACAAATAGCAAAATAACATTTATAATTGTAAAATCAAAAACAAACAAACAGAAGTCCAACCCCCTGCTTTTGAGAGGCATGAGTACTAAATCATCTGACAGTATTTCTCAACCTTTTTTATAAAGTACTCCCTTAGAAAAAATAAGTACCCTCAGACTTTTCTCGCACATGCTCCTGTTCAGAAATATGGTCCTAATGGAATCTGAGGTCTTGAAGCAAGTGCCATTCAATCTTTCCAGATTCCTGTACCCGTTTCAGGAGTCAGATTTGTTTTGCATACCACCAAGTTACACCCCACTTAAAAACTACTTGCTTACAAAAACATGCAAAAATATCACAGAAGACTACGACTGGAAACTTGCTGACTTTCTGCCATCTTATCAAATAAATGAATTGGAATAGAAATATTGTACTTACATTTCACCAACAGGCATATCAAGCAGTAGAAACAAGTCACTATCTGAATGTTAGATCATACTGACTTTACTAGTGTTTTTGGGTGGCCTGTTGTAAAACTAGGCAAATGTCCAGGGCTGCGTGTACAGGTGCTCTTTCCTCTGGAAGGGGCATGAAAGTGAGCAGCTTGGAAGAATGCTAATGAGGTGTGAATGTAAATTGGAAGCCCTCTCTTCCTCAAAATTTGGAGGGAGACCCCACCGGCTGTGTGTTTACACAGCTATTTTGGAGTCCGGAAGAGCTGCTTCCGGACTCTGAATCACATGGCCACATGCTAATGAGGTGTGGGAAATTTACATCATTAGCATCTTCCAGGCTGCTCGTTACCATGGGGCATGTGTAGATGCGGCCTAGATGAGGTGATGCACCCCAGAAGGTATCAGGGTGCCCCAAAGGTGCACATACCCTTGGTTGAGCAACACTGTTCCATGGTAAAAAGTATGCCCATTCTTAGTTTTTGAGAATTGTGTAGTCAATTTATTAGCTTGTTTTCAAGACACATTTTTGGACAGATTATTGTAGGAGTAGGCAAATTGTCCAAAAGATTTCTGGGAATGTTTCAAATTTTAAACTAGATAATTTCAGTCTTGTTCCTACCTCATTTGTTCACTTTTCATAAACATCATGCCCCATGGTAAGCACCTCCCAGACAGAGCCTGACTCTGGCACCACACCCCAACCCTCTCCCAGACCCTGCAACTGTTTCTTTTCCCTGGCCAAAATCTCCTGTTGCACCCATACCTCCTCCTGTACCCTGCACCCCAATATCCTGCCCCAGGTCACGACCTCTCCTTCTACCAACCCCCCTCTGCTGCTCCCCAGTCCTGTGCTGAGCTCCCTTCTATACCTAACCTGCATCTGAGATCCCACAACGTCTCCATAGAAAAGTGTGATTCTTGACCACTTACCAGAATATTGGAGTAGCCTCCCCCATCAAAGATTATTGCCCACCCCTAACTTAGAGTAACTCTTAGGATTGCTCTAATTTATGGCATCTGTACTGTTACTGCTTATGGGTAAGGGTGTCCTTTGGGAGGAGAGGAGTGGGCCAGCAGCCATGTGTACTGGGATGCTGCTTGTTTGTCTTCCCGTTCCCCTGACTATCAGGGAGCGAGGGGGCCATACACGGTATGTGTGCATGCCTCTCACTCCTAGCCAGTGAGGAGAGGGGCAAAGGAGTACTTCATGTGATCTGCATACTTTCTCCTCATGCCCTGATTAGTCAGGGGAAGAGCAAGCAGTGTCCCAGTACACACAGCTGCTGCCTCCTCTTCCCTCCTGAAGTGCTGCCCTGGTCTGTAGGATGGCTGTTCTGCATCCTGGAATCTCCTCTAGTGTTCAGCACGATACCTTGTTTTCACCCTAACTTCCCTTCTGCTCTGCATGCAAAGGTTAAGGTTGCTCTAGCTTGATCCTGTACCAAGGGAACTTCCCTTCAATCTGTAGTGGCCTGTTAAATTTGCCCAGGTTACATAGAAGACCTTGGGTCAGAATCAGCTTGTGTGTGTGAATACTGGACGCTGAAGGGCTACTGGTTTATCCTGTTGGGGAACAAAAATAGGTTCGCCAAGCCTGACTGAGAATGTTTTGCGAGATTTTTTTTTCCATAGCATGATGTAATGTAATTTTCTTAAACTAGCCTATTAAACCCTCCAGGATTGCTTTCAGTAGTCACCAGGAGATTGACACCTGTTCTGGGAGACTCCAGGCCAAAGTTCCTGCTGATCGTTTCCATGCATGTGCAGAATAAAGTTTTTATGCACCCTGAGGCACGTAAAAACCTAGCTGTGGGCACTCGGCTAATCAGCTGGGTGGCATTCAAATTTCTCCCAAGCAGCCTCACAAGCGCACAACTTATGGGGACTGCTGCATTTCACTATTTCTTTTAGTGTACTGGTGATGCAAAATTATGCACATTTCTAAAACTAGAGATTGCTCATGAAACAGTTTGTTGTGGGTGTGGTTACTAGTTGCCCTTTGTTATATAAGTCACCATAGTATTTTAGGGTTGCCAACTCAACAGGATTGTCTGACTTCTGTGCTCATATATGTGATTTTACTAGGACAGATCAAACTTAGATTAAAGAGGTGTTACATTCTTGATCTGTTTCCACCATGAGTGAATTATAGTATTGTTGCCTGTTTGCACAATGAGCTTTTGCTTTTGTTTTCTGAAATGCATCCTATTTTTATAAGTACTTTGACTACATGATAGAGGACATTGGTTTTATGTTAATGTTATGTGTTTTGGTTGCATATTCTATACACAGGTACTATACCCTTTGATGAAGAAACCAGATTGTGTATAAACTATTAGATTTTTGGTATCAAACACCATTCTTTATTATTACATGCAATATGCTAGGTATTGTGCACACGCAAAAGTACAGTCTCAGCCTCTGGCACTGGCATTGGTAAAATGACTTCATAGCAATTTAAAGTTGCCACAATATATTGTGTTTTCAGGCTGGCATGAAGTTAGTGTTACTACAGAACTAATACTTTATGATCCTATAACAAGGTATGCTTGCTATAAGATGCTCAGCTGATAACAGGCGAAGAACATGGATAGAGAGGAGGTTGAAACCTTTGTGGCTGTTCTTTCTTTGGAGAAGTTTTGTAAGCTCACCCAGTAATGTCTGACCTCTTTGACTGACCATCATCCTCCATGTCTTCTCTAAAATTGCTATGATGATTTTTCATAGAATCATAGAACACTAGGACTGGAAGGGACCTCGAGAGGCCGTTGAGTCCAGCCCCTTGCCCCAATGGCAGGACCAAGTACTGTCTAAACCATCCCTGATAGATGTCTATCTAACCTGTTCTTAAATTTCTCCAGCAATGGACATTCCACATGCATGCAGTGGATTTGTAGCTGTGTTTGGGTGGGGTAATGTTGGTTCAATAAAAGATACTACTTCACCCACCTTGTCTCTCCTGAGGTTTTTTGGTATGTGAGCTGAATGGGATGTGTTTATAGATTTGTTTTCAATTATAAACCCACAATGATCTCAGTCGTGCTCCTAAGTCACAGTCTTGCTCATGGTTTAAATGGGAAGTGGCTCAGGTCCCACTGCCTCTCTGGAGCTACTGATTTATAGATGTACATGGTACTAAAAGAATACTTTGAGTGAGCAGTTCACCTTGCATTGTATTTCATTAGCCCGGACCTGGTGAGGCTTTTTCCTGAACCCATACTGAAAGCAGGAGTCAGTGTGACTCTAGAAGACTTGCACCTAGATTGCCACGTATGTTTATAGGAAGGCAAGAACAAGGACAATCCTGGGGTGAAATCCTGCCCTCACTGGACTCAATGAGTAGAGCCCTGCACAGATACAATTTTTGTATCTGCATCTGTATTCCCAAAAATGACCTGGAGACATTTTCATTGACCTCCACAGATGCAGCTGGCTGCAGATTTGCTGGGCTCTACCAATGGGAATTTTACTATTGGCTTCTTCAGAGTCAGGATTTCACCTCAAACTCTAAAGCTGTGTCTACACTACAAAGTTTTGCCTACAGAAGAGGCCTATCAACACCACAAATTTGTTCTGTCTAGAATCTGTCCACAGAACACAACCTTTTCCCCAGCAGAGTAATGTCTTGAAAGTTTGAGGCGTCGCTCCTCTGTAGACAGATTCTGTAGACAGAAAAATAGTGCAGATGCTTCAGCGGGCCCTCTGTCGACAGAGAGGGCTTCCGGTTCATCCGGCTGCCCTGTCTGCAGAGCTTCTGGTTGTCTGTTCTGTCGAAAGAAGGCTGGGCAGTCTAACCACTCTCTGTCAACAGAGGGCATCGACGGGGGGCCCCTTATTAGCTGTGGACGTGTTCTATTGGCAAAACTCTGTTGACAGTGACTTCTGAAGACAGAACTTAGTAGTGTAGACCCAGCTTAAGATTTCTTCTTTTCATGGTAAATTCAACTGAACATTGGTGTTATAGTTTAAAAATGCCCAGCGAACCAAAAAAATTCTTCCTTCCTGTAGGGCAAGTGGGTTTAACATGGACACTGTCTTCAGCCTTAGTTTCCTACCTCTCTTTTTAAATGTGAAATTAAATAAATACCCCTCCAGCAATCTGTGGGGGGTAATAGCATTGGCACTGATCTTTACACTGAATTGCTTGTAATATGTGATTGTACAGCATCTTCCATCAGAGAATTAGCGTATTCTACAAATATTAATTAACAATCACGATCCTCTGAGTTAGGTAAGCAATTGGTTGTTTAAATTTAACAATATGAAGTTGAAAGGTAGATGTTCACATATAATAAACCCTCTTTGTTCTCTTTGTCCTGTCACACATGAATATACTGTTTGCATTCATTTTCTGCACTGGTGTCTAGCACTGACAAAATTCCTAATGTGCTATAATAGATAGTTGCACTAATAGCAACACTCAACATTTGAATTTCAGAGCCCTATGTAAACACAAATTAAATTGTATAAGACAAACCTGTGCTGCAAGAAAAGATTGCCCCCACTTTTTAGGTTGTGACATTGAACCATGCGTTTAAACAAGTTATTCAAGGTCACAGAATTAGTTGGCGACAGAGGTGGGCGTAGAATGGAAGACGAGATTGCTAAGTTTGTGTTTAATTCATGGTAGCAATGGGTCACGTTTGTTTTTCATAGTATGAACTACATCTTTTAGAGAGGCCATTTTCTCTCTGCTTCCCCTCAGATTAATAGTGGGTTGTCAGGTAGGAAGAAATTCCCCACACTCTTGCCTACAGTTATTCACCATCCAGAGAAGCTCCAAGGGCTTCTCTTCCCATACAGGGGCCTTGCTCTGGCCTCCTCTCTCATAAACAAGGCCCACTTTGATTCTCTCTCCTTCTGTGTCCCATGGCCTAGCTTTCCATGGAGCATCTCCTGGTTTGCTGCCAGCAGTTCTTACAGCAGGTCCTTCCCGAGATGTTTGGCTCAGTGGCTCATGGTTGAGGTTGTAGGAACAGCTGGTGTACTCTGGTGACTGCTGCCACTGGTGCATATCAGTGGGCCAAATTCAGGCCTCAAGTGGGATCAGTAAGCCAAATTCTGACTTCAGTTTAACAGTAACCCTTTACAGGCCTGCATTTGGCCCCACAAGACCTGCAGTATACTTCGTTAAAGTTCCCTCACAACCGGAAAGCATAGAATTGGCATTTCAAAAATATATGAACATAGTGACCAAACAGTTCACATAGGGCTTAGAGGGAAGGATGGTTCTCCAAAAATCAGAGAAATGCAATACAATTCAAAGATAGTTCCTCAATTTGAACTCTCTTCAGTATTTCTTGGTTAAATTATTGTAACCAATGCAGGCATATTCCTCTGGTTCTGTGACCTAGTTGACTGATAATCCTGGCCCTGGTCACCAAGCTGAGCAGCTGGGCTGTGTGTTTGAGTGACTGGAAGGAAAGGAGTCCTTTCTTTATAAAATGAGGTTAGAGGAGCCAGTCCACCCTCACTGCTGGAGAAGTCCCCTTGTCATCTGTGTTCAGCTCCTTGAATTGGAGGGGTGAGCAAGACTGCTAGCTTCTGCTTTCTGCTACAAGAGAGTTCTCTCTGAGGGACAAGATTGGCTGTAAATGTTTTCGAGAGGATACAGTTCTGGGTAAATTTAGTTCACGTGACAGAGTAGTATAATGAGATTATTAGTAGTCACTTAAAACAGAGTGTAACCATTGATTGACACTGCAATAAATTACAGGGAGTTTTTTTAAAAACTTTAGCCCTTCACATTTATTCAGCTGTTATGGCACATTTTATATATTCTGAAGCAAAGTGGTGCCATGTGAACACTTTCCCTTAGATTTACAGGAAGCGGGAGAAGTGTGGTACTGTAGTGCTCCATGTCTGGTTCACTTACAAAACCACCTGTAAATCTGCTAGGGCGGGAAGAATTAAAACAGACATACCATGATTGTTTTTTTGTTTTGAATTGCATTGTTTATATTAGCACAATGCTTTAAGTGAATCCTTCCACTGATTTACCTGGGCTTTGGAAGGGGAACAAATATTGTACAGTTGTCAACAATTTTAAAACAAAATCAGAATTGCTCTGATTTATGTGATGCTGCAAAAGCATTGCTGTAGCATTAGTCCTGAGTTTCAGTAACCTTCAGCTTTACCACAGATTTTAAAACTTGTCCTTAAACATTTCCTCTGGATTAAAATTTATTTTACAAAATTTTTGCCCTGTTGTGCAAGAGTTGTTGTAATGATAAACCTGTGACTTTGAAGTGGACTCTTTAGGTCTAGTTTTCAAATTGTGCCACATAAAGGTGTCCAGATTTGAAAACTGGACTTCCTGACTGCTCCAGTCATAGAAGGTTGAGGTTTAAAGGTATTATGTTTTTAATTAATACCACCCCTTTTGTTTTAGGGGGTGGGGCAGAAAGGACAGCAGATATGCCAGGAAGGTGAACACACACAAAATGCACTGTGGGAAAAAACTGTAACTCTCAATGCAATCCTGTTGGTGTCTCTCCAGGAATAAGGTGCAGCTAAAAATAAAGTGTTTTATTTTCTATAAGTACAGGAAAATATATGAAAATCTCCCTCCACCCTGATGAGTTCAGGGAAACCTGGGTGAGCGTGCCTTTAAAATAATCCCAATTTCAGACCAAATTAATTCCTGGTGTAACACTGAATTCATTAGCATTGCTCCAGGAATTTAATTTCACCTCTTGGTTGTTGAAAAGAGGACTGTCCTCCTTGAAAGCTTACAACCTTTTTATGAAAAATTCAAGACAAATTAGGCATGGAAAATAATTTTAAACTGTTTGTTTAAAATTGGTTATTCTTACAGAAATTTAGAAAATTAAAAATAAGTAACGTGACTTTTTAATGGGAAGAATGTTTTTGCTTCTTTTGATCACAAATCTGCTTAATATTGGGAACAGTGCTGGAGAGTTGGATCCTTATATCTGGTACAGCATACCATGGTTTCTCTGAACAAGGTTGGTGCTGAAACAATTCAAATTGATTCCGATTGTTTTGGCACCAGTTGTATAATAACTATACTAATTAAGAATGCATTATAAATATTAATATACCTACAATCTAAATACTGTTCAAATACCTTAGTATTTCTGATACACACATAATTTCCTATCTAATATTTTAAAAGAAAAAAATATAGCTAGCATCAACATTTTTCATGCAATGCCTATTCACATTGTGTGGAACACCAGTGTTCCGTGGAACATAGTTTGGGAAATGCTGTTTAAAATGTTGTCTAGTTACTATTTCAAGTGGAGTGTGTTTTTTTTTTTTTTTATTTGTTATTTTTATTATTGTTATTATTATTATAGAACCTAGAGACCCAAACCAAAATTGAGGGCCCATTGTGCTAGACATGCATAATGATATGAGAGAGTCCCTGCCTTGGTCAGCTTACAAAAGATGGCAGAAAAGTAATGTAGTTATTTCCATTGTGTAGGTTGTATATATAACTCACCCAGATCATATGGGCAATCTGTGTCAGAACAAGGAATTGAACCCAAGTTGACTGAGTTCCAGTGCAGGGGTTTAAACACAAGACCATCTTTACGAGATTGAAATAGGTCTTTTGGAAGACATTTATTGTGAACTTGAATGAATATAGGGTGGAAGTATAACAGAGTGTAGAGTGTCTCTTCATGTTTAAAGAGCTAATCATTTCATTGCCCTGGGTTCGTGGAAAATCTGTTTGTAGGCTATTTCCATAAAGGGGGCAGCAAACATTGCATTGCTCCTTTTTTCTTTGAGATTATAGCAGTACAATGAAACAGAGAGGCAGTCTTTGCAAAACTGGGGCATACATTTTGGTCAGGGTACATGTTAAGAGGCTTGTTAAAGAGCACATTAGATGACAAGTGAATTTTTAATCCCTTGAAGATCCCTTTATATTTATGATCAGGTTAAAGCAGTAAATGTAATACAAAAGCCATCAAACAATAAACATTCTTTTAAGTCATCACTTTGATGTATGTTTAAAGACCAGGCGTTGTATGCTTTGGGTAATGATGATCACAAGGCTTTTTCTTGAGACTTCCAATATAAATAATAATTAAAAACATCCCTCCAAATTTGGGAGTCAGATGCTGTGTGTTGTGTATTTTGTACATTGGTGTAATTGTTACTAAGTGGCTTGTAGCTGTAGGGGCCTGTGTATTTTATAAACACATACTGGGCCAAAACCCACTATTAACTGCTTCCAACTCCATTTAAAACAGAGGGGGAAGAAGAGAAGAAGGTACAGGGGGAGGAGTGGGGCTTACAGGCATGTAACAATGTCAAACTTTTCTTAGTCAGGATATCCGTAAAGGGCTAATCTTTTCCAGTAGTTCAGAGTGGCTTTCTACTTCTTTCCTATTTTACCTGAAAGCCACAAGCTGGCACTGCACATAAGTTTTTGGTCATGTTGAAATGGCTAAACACAAGCTAAGTTCCCTTTTCCATGTTTTTATTATATAATTTTTTAAAGGCAAAATGAAAACCCCAACATCCCCATCTCAGTAACAGAGGTACAGGGTTGATTGATTCAGCAGAACCAACATTCATCTGGGATTGTGGAAATTTGTTACTCAGCATCTTCGTGTGTTTCAGATGGAAGCATGCTTCTCAGCTTGAGTAGACAAAAGTGCTCTAGCTCTGCTCAAGTTAGCAAACTAAAAAAGGCATTGTAGCTGGAAATAGCACAGGCAGTGCTGAGTATGTTGTTTTTAGCACTCTAATTTGAGCAATGAAGCACCTGTTTTGTCTTCGTCAGGTGGGAAGCATGTTCCCAATTGCAGTGAAGACTGAACCCATTATGTGTGTGTATTATATACAGCCATGTGCTATAATTAGAGTTAATTGCCAGTCAGCTAGCTCAAGCTACCCAACATGTGTATAAAGGCTCGTGTAGCCACTCTTCAACCCTTTAGGTTAGAAGACGAACATTTGTCTGGTTGTGATTCATTGTAGGCCCTCAGTGCCTGATGAGACATAACCATGAACGAATCCATCGGAGTGCCCATACCAGAATTTATAATTTGGTTGGTGAGCTAAAGTTCATTACTTATCAGTTATTTCAAATTACAACCTACTGAAAAAGTCTAGTGCAGGGGTCTGCAACCTGTGGCTCCAGAGCCACATGTGGCTCTCTAAGGAGTTCTTTGTGGCTCCCAATGCTGCAACTGCAAAGTAAAACAAAACAAAACAAAAAAACCCCTCCTAATTATTTTCAATAAATGGTGAACATCTCAAAGTCCAACAATGAACAACTCATATTGAAATAGCAAATGATATGTGATCTCAAAATGTTGGATAACTCCTCCTAGCATCCTCCAGAGAGAGAGAAGGTTCGGGAGTGAAAGTCAGAAAGACAGTGATACAAACACGTCAAGTGTGAGGAAATAGAATATGTAAAAAGTTTATGAACGTCCTGTGGTAAACCTGTATCCCATTACAAATCATTGTGTACGCTGTTCTTAAATAGGGGTTAGAAAAAGTATGGTTTGATGTTATTTACTGAGGACCATCTTGTATTCACATGCATTGTGGCTCTCTGATAGTTTTTTACGGCATTGGAGAAAATGGCTCTTCTTGCTATTTTGGTTGCTGATCCCTGTGCTAGCATAAAGAACAAGCTCTTAAGTGGACTAGAAGAGAACGAACTTGCACAGATGGGGTAGTGTAGAATGGGGTGGGGGTGGGGGAGGGGCCCAAAACAAGGCCCAGGGGCCTCATTTGTCCTGCCAGCTGTTTTTAACTGGGTCCTTATGCTCCTGCTGGGGAATGTGTTCTGGGGCTTTCCCTGCTTGTCACGGCTTTCAAAAACAGCAATCACATCCTACGCTTCAGCAGCAGCTCCCATTAGCTGGGATTCATGGCCAATGGAAGCTGCTTCTGTGTAGGACCCGGCTGGAAGGGGGACATGCCACTGCTCTGAGAGCTGCTTAAGAAGGTCTGCTATCCCTCTTCAAGCAACTGAACCCCGCCCCTGTGTCTTAACCTTCTGTCCCAACCTTGACCTCCCTCCCATCCTCCAAACCCCTCAGTTCCAGCCTAGAGTCATCTCCTGCACCCAAACCCCTTATCTCCAACCCCACCTTGGAGCCTGCACCCCCAGCCAGAGCTCTCATCCTCTCCCCTGCACTCTAACCTCCGTCCCAACCGAGAGCCTCATTCTGTACCCTAAACACTTAATTTTTGCCTCCATCTCAGAGTCCACATCACCAGCTGGAGCCTTGACCCTCTCGTGCACCCCAGCCTCAGTTTTGTGAGCATTCATGACCATTCATGCAATTTCCATACCATGCTATGGTCCTTGGGCCGAAAAGTTGGCCCATCCTGTTGTAAAAGAAAATGTTAATATTAGCATATCATCTGGAGGATAGGCTGGTACCGGTAACAAGACTTATGCAATCAGGGGGATGAGATGATGGGTTGAGAATTGGTTTTTGCTACCTCTAGCGTCTGATTTTTTTTTTTTAATTAATTACAAGATAGCTTTACATAAAGACATCTTCGCAGACTGCATTTTACCATGCACTAAAATAGTTTTAAAATTGTTCTGCAATATAGTCTGGTTTACAAAGGTGTCTTTGCTTGGGGTCGTAAACAATGAGTGTGTTGGAAGAGAAGCTCATCTATCCCATTTAGTGACAGATGTAACCTCAACTCTTAGCCTGTGTCTGGCTCTTTTTATGAGAAAAGGACAAAAGAACTGAATGATTAGTTGTATCTTAAAGTGCCAAATAAAAACTAGCATTTCAGAGGATGAAATAACCATTTGTCTTTCCCTATACGCAGAATATCCCCTTACAAGAATAATTGGCAGGATTGTATTCATTTATCTGTTTTACAAATTTTCTGCTTAATAAATATAATTGAGGCCCAATAGTGGGCTGGAGGTGAATTGTAATTTTGGGCCACTCATACTGAATGATTTGTTTTGGATTTACACAGACCTCATAATGTGGTTTGTTTTTTTTTCCTGCTTTGAACAATTGGGAGGTTTGAGAAAACGCCACAAAGAAACCACATGGCTGACTACCATGATATCTGCTGTATGTAACTGCCCACATTTACAGGGTAGCCATACAGAATGGGAAAGTTTGCCTAATTAAGTAGATTTGGAAGCAGCCTTCATCTTTTGTTCAACATTGGACAGATACCATTTAAGAGGAACACACACGTTCTCTATCTATTTCATTTTGATTTCCGATTAAGCAGCAGTGGAAATGGACAGGGGTATGTTTAGCAATTGACTGGACAATTTTACTACTGAAGTGGAGTCTCACATCAGCACGCTGCAGAATTTGTGGTTGGTAGAGAAGGTCTAGCGCTGAAAAGAGCCATGTCTTGATTTGTAGTTTTAAAAAACAAGGATTTGCTAATAAATATATTCTTCTGAGTTACAGCCCAGGGGACTATTGAAGTGTTAGTTTATGGCTGTGTGTTGAACAATAGATTCCTATGATTCCTGCATTCTGTTTTATCTTAAACATGGGGCAGCTTCCTAATAGCCACTTAATGATGACACCATTAAAAAGGAGAAGCACACCAAGAATGAAATCTAAAAGGAAGAAAGCTCATGATGAAGCAAACTTTACTAATGGAAGGAAACCTTGTGAGGTCCTCAAGTCCGGTCCCCTGAACTCATGGCAGGACAAAGTGTCCTCTCCTTCCCTGACAGATATTAGTCAAACCTTCTCTGAAAAATCTCCAATGATGGAGTTTCCACAGCTTCCCTAGGCAATTTATTCCAGTACTTAACCACCCTGACTGTTAGAAAGCTTTACCTAATGTCCAGCCTGAACCTCCCTTTGTGGAAATTTAAGCCAACTGTTTATTGTCCTATCATCAAAGGTTATGGAGAATAACTTTGCTCCCTCCTCCTTGTTAGCAGCCTTTTAGGTACTTGAAAGCTGTTATGTCTCCTCTCAATCTTCTCTTTCCCAGACTAAACAAATTGAATTATTTCACTTGTCCCCCTATCAGTCATGTTTTCTCTACTTCTAATCATTTTTATTTGCTCTTCTCTGGGCTTTTTCCTGTTTGTTCACATGGTTTGCGAAGTGTGGTTCCCAGAACTGGACACAATACTCCAGTTGAGACCTAATCCAGCACAGAACAGAGCAAAAGAATTACTTCTCATGTGTTGCTTGCAACACTCATGCTAGTATAGCCCAAAATGATGTTTGTGTTTTTTGCAACAGTGTCACACTGACTCATTTAGTTTCTGGTCTGCTATGACTGTAGATCTCTTTCTGCAATACTCCTCCCTAGGCAGTCACTCCCCATTTTGTATGTGTGCAACTGATTGCTTATTTCTAAGGGGCGTACTTTTCATTTGTCTTTGTTGAATTTCCTCTAGTTTATCTAAGCCGATTTCTCCAATTTGTCCAGATCATTTTGAATCATAACTCTGTCCTCCAAAGTATTTGTAACCCCTCCCAGCTTGGTATCATCCTCGTGTTTTTTAAATGTGCTTTCTATGCCATTATCTAAAATGGTTGATGAAGATCTGGTCCTAGAACTTATTTGTGTAGAACCCCACTTGTTATGTCCTTCCAGCGTGACTGTGAACCATTGATAGCTATTCTCTGAGATAATGCACCTATCATTTAGTAGCTCCATCTACATTGTAGTTCCCTAGTTTATTGATGACTGCATCTAGGGTTGTATGGGAATACAGTAGACCCCTGACTTACGCAGAAGTTGCGTTCTTGCGCAACCCCAAGTGAGTCAAATTTCACATAACTTGGGGGAGCCAGGAAACTGACCAGTGCAGCAGCACTGGTCAGTTTGCTGGCTTCTGTGAGTGGCGGACAGCCCAGAGCCAGGTGCCAACTCCCCGCCACTCAGAGTCACATTATTGCAAGATTCACTCGAGTGTGCGTATCTCAGGGTTCTACTGCAGTAGCATTTCTAATTTATAGACTGGGAAAATGAGACTAAACTTCAGACCTCCAAACTCTTGGTCTTAAGACACAATATCACATTCTTTAGGGGGTGTGGTGGACAAAATGTGTCCAATGTGCAACACTTCCAATCCTGTTGTAGAACATTGCATTGAGGTTTTCGGCCTTTGAAATGCAAGGCAAGACAGTAAGTACATTTGCAAGGAGACTGAATGGTGCTGCAGTTTTTTGGCAGGAGGAGCTGAGGATTATAAACAGTAATGCTGCAAAGGACAGGGCAGAATAGAACACACAGAGTAATAGAATGCTTATGGGATTAATGTGGAATAAGACCACCTCATTGGATTTTTTTTTTTTTTTAAATAATCATGTGGCACAATTGATGTAATACATTCTGATAAAGCAGAGGGGGAAGCTTACCTGCAAAATATAATTTAGACATTATTGACAACGATATACAGCACAAATTGAAAGAGTGTGCCCAGGAAATAATCTACGTTTGTCCAAAGTAGGTTTAGAGAATAATTTTTCCCTTCCAGTATAATTCCCATTGTTAAGTGTATGCACCAAGGACAATTATGCTTTTAATTTTTTTTCTTTGAGAACTACAAATCTCCCATGTCTGTGTTAGAAGAACAGCTGAATTAAACGCTCATGAAATTTAAACTTCATGGTACTTACCTTTCTGTGTACACGTAAAGGACAAATTACAACGGCAGAAGCTAATGTAGTCCTAAACTGACTAGTTCAAGAATCTTTATCCAGTATTATGAATTGGATTTACTGACTCCATTGCACTCTTGTATTTGGTATTAGATGACAACATGTATAGTTTTACAATATCTTTGAAAAGAAATAGGAATAACTTACTCAGTGTTGAAACCTGGTTAGCTCTTTAGGCATTCTGCAGTGCCACTTTGTGTTTCGCTCCATCGCCAGTATTCTTTACAAAATCAGTAATTTTTTTTATCATTTCTTTATAATGTGTCTTTCAGAGACAAATGGTATTCATGTACTTGTCCAGAGCATGTTGGCACAATTCTGCGTAGTGGTGAGTGAGCAAAATGCTGTTTAAGTCAGTTGACTTATGCCCAGCAGAGTCTGGCCTTATATTTCCCTGGCCTTTAATCCTTTCTTCCAAATTTGCCCTATGTCAGATGGATGAGAAGTAGAATTGGTTGGAATTTTGCAAATACCTTGACTGGATTTATTTATTTATTTATTTTTTGAGCTAAACAATCCAGGAAAAAACATTGACATTTCAAAATGAAACATTCCAGTTCAAAGTGACCTTGTTTTTATATTTTAAGTTAATTGGAATGAAAAAAAATTGGTCAAAATTCAAACCAAATAATTTGAAATTATCAAAACAAAATGTGTGGGTTATTTTCCTCCTTTTCAAATTTTCAAGAATTTGAGTAAGGATGGGATTTTTTTTTTTTTGAGAACTCAAACTTTCCTCAGGTCAGACAACAATGTCCCACTCAGTTCTTGTCAGAACTGCTAATTTTCATGTGGTGAGGCTATACTGTAATCAGCTAATGGAAACTGTTGGAAGAAAATAGTGAGGGAGGCATCAGACACCAATGGGCGCTGAGCCCATGGTTGATGATGGTGATGATGATGAATAGAAACTGTCCTTGAGTTCATGGTGTTGGGAGAGTGGTTTGCTAGCAAGGAGTTCTGTCCCTGCTGTTGCTACTCAGTGCAATGCCATAGTGAGCAGTGGAGTGGCCAGTGTGCAGTGCAAGGTGTCTGGGGATTTGTTAAATTTGTTATACTCTTAGATTTGTTTGGGCTTGAAAATGTGAGATGAAATCCTGACCCTTTTCATAGCAAGGGGAGTTTGGCCATTGACATCTATAGGGCTGGGATTTCACCTGACATCATTAAACTAGTAGTGGCTTCACAGCAGATGTAGAAGCAAGTTCGAAGATTATAAATTAATGGAGCTGGTAGTCTGGTTGGCATCAGAAATTCAGAGCTTTTTTATTTTGTCATGGATAGATTACAGCAGTGATAGACTTGAATGATGCTTTTATTGGTGCTGGTAAATTGTCTGAAGAAACTGCTTGCTGTGGAAATATCATGCCTTGTAATTTAGATACTTGTGTGTGTCTATGTGAGAAGGCTGTTTTGAATTTGTGCATAACATTTTTGCCTTCCTCTCCTCCCTTTCCATTTGTTATGGGTTTGAGTGTAGCTTTGTGTATTCAGAAAAAGCTCCCCAAGTAGATTAGGGGCACAGACAGATTTTAAAGAGAGCCTTAATATGTGGAAAGGAAAGGGCAAATGTACCAGTGGGAACACTAATACAAATGCTCTGCCTTTGGCTCAAAACACATTAAACATTTGCTTACAAACTGCTTTTTAAGTAAATATATTGCATTCAGGACATTTGAACTCCTTTTTTAAAGAGAAGAAACACTTTTAAAAAGGATGTTGTGGCCAAAAAGAGGAGCTATGCATTACTAACCTGGTTTTTATTATTCATAGGTAGTAAGTATTAGTTCTGCAAAGGGGAATCTGTATTAATTGCTCTTTTCAGACTCGCAGAACTGCACCATTGCACCTTATTTCAGATGCACTTTTAGCATCTTCCATGTACAGTTGTAGGAACACTGTTCTGAGAGCAATAAGGATGGCATCGATTTGAGTGATCTGCTATTTTCAGGTAAGTGTATATTTTAGTTTCATCACTGCCTTGTGGGTAGGTTTGGGAGATCCAAAAGCTGTGGGAGTAAACCCAAAAAGAAAAACCCAGTTAGCAGGGAGGTTTTGTCAAACCTGCTTTCTGGCATCTCCTTGCAGTCACCTCAGTTCCAAACGTACCGACTTCTGTCTTTCCTTTGGGTTCAGCTGGGGTGACGAAGAGGGGGATAGTGCCGCTTGGCAATGCACTTGCTCCAAACACTAGCCCAGGCAATGCAGTGTGTAAGAGGGTGCCAAATGGAGAGGACACTCCATCCTTGCTGATAGCATGGAAACAACACAGGAAGTGGCACTTATGGGTTATAAGCCCTCCTCAACTGGCAAAGAGGACGCCGCCACGGGTCACTTTCATTGGTGGGAGGAGTCATCATGCTCCACTGGTCAGCTGCTGCCCACCTCAAGCTGGGCAGGCCCTGGTCAATAAGTTGCTGACTCGCAACATCTTCCTTCCTCATTGGGTGCATGGGAATAGACCAAAAATCAAAAAGTAGATATAAATGACGTATAATGAGCCTCCGGCTTAGTAGCTGGAATGTGCAGACCGTATGTCTGGGACTTGAATCTGTCAATGGCCTTATGAACATGGACTAAACATGCAAAACAGCAGTCATAGATCAACAGCTACACAAACTGAATGTTGATGTTGCTGCTCTCCAGGAAACCAGGATGGCAGATGCTGGGTCAGTGAAAGAAACCAACTATACTTTCTTCTGGAAGAGCTTGAGTTCAGAGGAACACCTCCTCTATGGAGATGGATTTGCTGTTTGGAACAATCTGCTGAAATCTGTCAGTATGCCCACAGCTGAATCACAATGCATTATATCCTTGAAGCTCTGCACCAAGTCAGGATATGTCAACATCATCAGGGCTCATGCGCACACATTGGCGTCGTGCACTGAAGACAAGGACCACTTGTATTATAATCTTCAGAAAGTTATTGACTCCTTTCCAACTGGCGAACAACTCTACATCCTTGGTGACTTCAATGCAAGTGTTGGATGTGACCATCAGTCTTGGCCCGTCTGCCTTGGTCATCACGATATTGGGAAAATGAATGAAAATGGTCAAAGGCTTCTCAAATTTCAGCCCTCAGAATCAGCTCTGCATCACTAATACTTTCTTTAACTTTCTTTAAGAGTGTCACAAGGTTTCATGGTACCACCCCAGATCTGGTCAGTAGCATCAACTTGACCTTATACTGGTACTCAGGAAACATTTCAACACTGTCAAATTTACTCACATGTGCCACAGCACAGATTGTGACACTGATCACTCCTTGATCATCAGTGGAGTGAAAATCGTCCCAAAGAAACTATATGACAAAGGAATACAGTAAGTCAAAGATCAATACTCTCAATACCAGACATGCGCTGAAATGCTCTGTCTCCGCAGATGATCTCACTCGCAAAATGGAACACAAACCGGACCAACAAACCATTGATGAAACATGGTCCATGCTGAGAGATGCACTATACGAATGTGCCAAATCTGCCTTGAACATGTAAATTCTCTAACAAAGAGTGAATCGATGAAAATGCAGACATTCCTAGGCCTCTTCTTGAAGAAAAACCCAAGGCACATCTGAATAACATAAAGAACCCATCTCAAAGCACAAGAGATCAACTTCAACATGCAAGATCTGTTCTTCAGGGAGAATCCAAGTGGTATGCGAACAAGTATCGGGCCAATCTACATTCTAATATTCAAAAGGCGTATGATTTGGGCGACCTGAAAACTGTGTATGACGGATTGAAGAAAGCACTCGGACCAAACATTACCAAAGTCGCCCCACTGAAGCATTTAAATGGATAGGTGATCACAGACAAAAAGCTGCAGATGTCCAGATGGGTGGAACACTACTCAAGTCTTTATTCCCACGAGCGTACAATACAGCCTGAACTTGACAACCTCATCCCAACTCTTCCAGAAATGTCAGAGCTAAATGCAGAGCCTATGAAGGAGGAACTTTCTCAGGCTCTTGATGCTCTCTCCAGTGGAAAAGCACCAGGAAACAACAGAATCCCATCTGAAGTCCTGAAAGCAAACAAAGCTGTGCTCTTCCCCTTCGTCTGCGATTTACTCCTAATATGTTGGAGAGCAGGAGATGTTCCACATGACATGAGGGATGCAAACATCATCACTCTCTATAAAAGCAAAGGTGACAAGGGTGACTGTAACAACTACAGTGACATCTCATTACTGAGCATCACAGGAAAAGCATTTGCACATGTCCTTCTCAAACACCTGCAAAAACTCACAGATCGAATCTATCCAGAAACACAATGTGGCTTCAGGGCTGGCAGGTCAACAGTGGACATGATTTTCTCTCTTCAACAACTACAAGAAAAGTGCAGAGAGCAAGGAAAGCTGTTATTTATAGCATTTGTGCATTTAACAAAGGTGTTTGACACAGTTAGTAGATCAGGACCATACAGAGTATTAAGCGAGATTGGCTGCCCACCAACCCCACTCAAGTGCACTGCATTCTATCACGAAAATTTGAAAGTAACAGTTCAATATGATGGATCTACATTGGAAACGTTTGCAATGAACAGTGGAGTGAAACAAGTATGTGTTCTTGCCCTACCCTCTTTGGCATATTCTTCTCAGTTCTACTAAATTGTGCGTTTGAAAACTCATTTCTCCACCCAAGATTAGATGGCTTTCTCTACAACCTGGCAAGACTCAAGGCCAAAACTAAGGTCAAGAAAGTCCTCATCAGAGAACTCCTCTTTGCAGAGATGCAGGTCTTGTCGTTCATAATGAAGCCACTCTACAGTCACTGATGGATTTTCTGTCCAGAGCCTGCAAGTTGTTTTCCCTTGACATAAACATGAAGAAAACTGTTGTATTCACTCAAGGCATACTTCAGTGACCCAATGTCATTCTGGATAATAGCCCATTTAGATGTGGTTCAACAATTCTGATACCTTGGATCTACTGTCACCACAAACCTATCCATGGACAAAGAAATGAACAACAGAATTGGGAAGGCAGCTACTATTTTTGGCAGACTTACAAAATGAGCATGGAACAATCCTAAAATGACACTGAAAACAAAGTTACTAATCTACAAGGCATGTGTATTGAGTATCCTGCTATATGGTTCTGAGGCATGGACTACCTACTTGAATCAGGAGAAAAAACTGAACATCTTCCATCTGCACTGCTTCTGCAGAATTATGAATATCAACTGGCAAGGTAAAGTTTCAAATGTAGATGTCCTGTCAAGATCTGGCATACCCAGCCTCATAGCGATCCTCAACACAGATCACGTGAGAAGAGTGGGTGACAAATGTCTTCCCAAAGAAATCCTCTTCAGTGAACTGTCTTGTTGGTTGAGAACAAGAGGAAGACCAAAGCTAAGATTCAAGGATATATCAAAAACGCATGAAAAAATTCAACATTTGATCCAAAATCCTGGGAATCTACCTCAGATCAAAATACCTGGTGACGATTGCTATGACAGTGCGCATCATCCTTCGATAGTATATGTGCAAACCACACAAAAGAACTTTGTCTTAGAAGGAAAAATTCTCAGGCTCAAGAATTCAGAAATAGACTGACATACAGTTATTGCAACCAATGGTGCAAATCCAATATTGGATGGATAAACCATGAGAGAAGCTGCAGACTCAAACACTGCCCATAGATCTTCACCGCTGCTAGCCACCGTCTCTTGAGACAAAAAGGGTCCATAGTATATATTAGTTAAACCACTTTAGAGAGTAGTATGCTACATTATTGGTTTCAAGATGACTTACTTGACTTAAACCTTTGTACTCAGAGTGGAGCATAGGCCATCTACAAGTCTCCTTCACTTCACTCTGTCTCGAGACACAACTCGTAGCTGACCTCAGGAGTACCCCAGTTGCTGTCCTTCAATCTCAGTAGATCTTCTCCATGTAGTCCGAGGTCTTCCTCTTTTGGGTTATCCTTGCAGGCTCTATGTGAGAGCTTGACAGACTGTGCCGGATGATGGCTTTCTGAGAGTGCGCCATAGCCATCCCCACTTCCTTCTCTTTATTTGACTGTCAGGTGGTTCTTGTCATGCTCTGTTACAAAGCTCCTCATTTGTGACAAAGTCTCTTGCCATTTGCTGCAAAGGATGTACCTCAGGCATCTGTTCGTGAATGTCTGTAGCTTGTGATTTGAAGATTTTTTAGTACGCAGGGTCCTGCATCCATACAAAAGCATACTCTTCACACTTGTATTGAAGAGCCACAGTTTCATCTTCACAGATAGTATTTGTGAACTTCATATTGGATGAAGAGTTTTGGGTGCAGCTGTTGCTTTCCTTATCCTGGCACTGATATCCTTATCTGTTCCTCCGTCTCTGCCCATAATACTTCTCGAGTAGGTGAACTGCTCCACATCTTCCAGATTATCCCTTCCCAGTGTGGTGGTGATGTTGTTGGATTGGTTGATCCTTATTGTCTTGGCCTTTCCCTTGTCAATGCTCAGTCCAGTCATTAAGGCTGTTTTGTGACTTCTTCTACATGCTTTCATATCAGTGTGAAAGGAGGGTGACATCGTCAGCAAAATCAGTGTCCTCTAGCTGTTTGAAAAGTGTCCATTGTATGCCCCATGGATGGCCATCTGTCATCCTGCTTATAATCCAGTCCATTGTGATCAAGAACAGGAAAGGTGACAATAGGCACCCTTGTCACACTCTTGAGAGTATGCTGAAGGCTTCTGTCTAGGCACCATTGTGAACAACCTGGCATGTTGAGGGTTCGTATGTTGAACAGATCAGGTTAATAATTTTGGATGGCGTGCCTCGTTGTTGCAGGAATTTCCACAAAGCGTGTCTCTCAATGCTGTCGGAGTCTTTTTCGAAGTCTGTGAAATCTATCAGCCAGTACAGTAGGGTCACAACATTCGTGAGGGTTTGGTGTTGAGAACCCTTGTGAATGCTGAATTTTGTGAATATGTGGATGTACTAGTGGCTAGGGCACCTTGTGGCGGCTCCAGAGGAACTGCATGGGTGGCTATGGTGCCTCGTGCCACACAGCGGCAACTGTGCAGGGGATGACGAACCACTCACAAACATTTGAATTTGCAAATGTTAAAGTCATGAATGTTGCGACCTTGCTGTGCAGCAGTAGTTGCCAGACTTTTTGGTATTATGCCCCACTTTTGATTTTTCAGAAACTCTCATGCCCCCCACCTCTTTTTTTAGCATGGGCCAGCCACCCTAGCCACCTGTGAGTCACCTGCCTGAGCCGCTCTGCTCCCCAAAAGCTAGGCACCGCCACCCCTCATCTAACCCCATCATCCTCTTCCCCTTAAACCCACACTCACTCACCTTTGCAGGAGACAGCTAGCTCCACATGGCCTTCACCAGCTGCCTGCTGTTTGTAGCGGCTGCGCTGGGTTGCCCACATGAAATGGCAGGGGCTGAGAGCCAGAAGCAAGGGCTGGCTTTTTCTTCGGGTGGGAGGAATGAGTGGAGGAGGTGCTGGGTTGCTTCACGCCCCCCCGGCATTTCTTCACACTGCCCCCGGGGGGGGGCACATCCCCCTGGTTTGGGAAACCATGCTGTACAGCATAAGGAGGGGCGTGTCCTAACAAACCCAAGGGAGCAGCTGAGTAGATGGAAGGAATACTCTGAAGAGCTACTGAACTGCCTTGCCCACATGGACCCTCTGGAGTTACCTCCTGCAAATATACCTGTGCAAATTAACAGCAGCAGACCTACAAAAGAAGAAATCAGAAAAGCCATTGCCCCTCTGAAAAGCGCCTGTCCCAGACAACGTCTGCTTTGATTGCTTCTGCAGGGAGCGAGACATCAGTCAACATGATGTATAATCTATTTTTGGACACTGAAGAGATCCCACAAGACTGGAAACATGGCTACCTTATCAAGCTCCCAAAGAATGGCAACCTGAAGGAATGCAAAAACTGGAGAGGGATTACATTACTGTCTATTCAAGGAAAAGTGTTCAATAGTATTGTCATGGAGAGAATGAAGACAGAAATTGATAGCTCAGGGAAGAACAGGCTGGCTTCCGAAGTGAGATGCTGCTGACCAAACATCAGCTTTCAGAGTGATCATAGAATAGTCATTTGAGTGGAACTCCCCCCTGTACTGTTTTAAGATTACCATCTATTAAAAACAAATCTAGTTTATAGCCAATATTCCATATAGTGGGCTCATGTTTTGGATGGGTCACCGTAGAATTGTATAATCAGAAAATGCAGGCAAGACACTATTTTAAACATTGATCAAGTTGATACGAAACATTAGAGAGGGAGAGAGAGAGTGCTAAGGCTTGTTGCAGCTTAAAAGGTAGTTCCCATTTAAAAGTATGAAAATAAGCAGAAATGGCATTAAATCAGTATTCAGATAACTTCACGTTTCATACAGCTGCTGAAATAATTTTGCTTATGCAAGCAATTGTGCTGCTCATTTACAGAACATTAAGTCTGACCTTAAGTGCCTGTCTGCGTTCCCTGTAAATGGAGTGCGTGAGTGGCTGCCCAGGAGTGATTAAGGTTCCACCCAGCTGACTGATGGACTGTTTACAGCTGCCCACAGGTGGCAGCATGTTACGTGTGCACCACTTATGGCTCACAGACCATTAGGTCAGTAACTTTTAGTGTCTTTCTTTTTTATTAGTATTTTACATTTATGTTGCTGTAACACATAAACAGGCTTTGACCACATTGTGCTCAGTGCTGTTCAAATAAATAAGGAACGGCAGTCCCTACCTGAAAGAGCTTACAATCAAAATTGGTACAAAAAAGCAGTCCAGTAGCACTTTAAAGACTAACAAAATAATTTATTAGGTGATGAGCTTTTGTGGGATAGACCCACTTCTTCAGATCAGAGCCGTATGAGAGCAGACTCAATATTTAAGACACAGAGAACCAAAAATAGTAATCGAGGTTGACAAATCAAATAATTTTTTCTGATTTGTCGATCTTGATTGCTATTTTTGGTTCTCTGTGCCTTAAATATTGAGCCTGTTCTAGTGTGGCTATGGTCTGAAGAAGTGGATCTGTCCCATGGAAGCTCATCACCTAATAAATTATTTTGTTAGTCTTTAAAGTGCTACTAGACTGCTTTTTTGTTTTGATAATATATAGACTAACACGGCTATGGCTCTGTTACTAATCAAAATCAGTCTTATCCTCCCGATCCCAGCTCTGGCTCTTGTCAAGGCCCCACAATATATAATAGCGTGTTCACCACGTACAGTCCACAAATGCCACCATTTTTCTTCCACAATTTCACTGGGATGCAGAAAGGCTAGTGTTACTAGGGATAATCACTCAGTCCTACCTTCTCTGGTCTGTCAACCTCTCTTGCTTTTGCTTCTTTTGTACCTTCATTGTCTCTGCCAGTCAGCCTCTTTCATCTAGCCCTTTCTCTGCAGTCTTCATCCAATTTGCTGGTGGTCCCATCCCCACCCCCACCTTTCCCTGGTGCCTCTACATTTGCTCATTAAACACATTTGGATCCCATGCCACATGGCTTGCCACTTTCAGCATGAGTGAAAAAGGTTTTAATAAATCAGTAATATGCTCTTTCTGCTGGCAGTTTTAAGGGTTTATTCAGTGCAGTCTTCTAGTCTGCCCTTTGCCAGACAGTGGGGCAAGTGCAGCTTTTACATTATATTAACTAGTCTTCTTTTATCTCAAAATGTGTTATTTATGGGAGGCGTGCACAAAGTGGGGGGTGGGCTCCCATGAGAGGCATGCATTTTTGTAAGGGGGAGTCGCGGTGCAGTGCGATCAGCTGCTGAGTCTCAGGCTCATCCATCTCATTAAAAATGTTGAAATTTCACTGTTTTTATGTATATTTGCTTTTATATACTGATTGATAAAGGTTTTACAGTCTGCATACTTATTTTCTTACATGTGCCGAAAGGGATCTTTTCATATGAATATAACTTACATTTCCATAAGTTTGGATTACATTAGGAAGGTTGGGGCAGAGGGGGCAGCTAATTTCAGGGTTGAAAAGTGGGGACCAACATAAAAAGTTTCCTCATCTCTGATTTATGGGATAATATAATTTTGTAATACAGAAGGCTTTGGGATTCTTCCAGGATTAGATGTCTTATCTAACCTTACAGTTTTTCAGCAACGTTCGGGGTAAAAGCACATTCTTCAGTTTGTAGCTTGGATTTAACTTTTAAAGAGAACAAATCCTACTGCTGTGTGAGGCCTGACATAAATGGCAAGCCTGCAAACTGTCTGTACTAATGTATGGAGATTAAGTTTATCTAACATCAAGACCAATTGTATTCAGAATAAAATAATGTTTATGTAAATGCTTAATATGTTCTGTGGTCTCTCAAGAGAGCTTCGCTAGTTATAATGAAGCTTTCCACTGCTCAAGAACATGGAATTAAGGTGGTGGGGTTTTGTTTTTTTTTCCGCCTTTTTTTTTTTTTTTTTTTTTTTTTTTTTGCCTTGTTGTTTTGGAGGTAGTCTAGGGAAGGGAAAATGCCCAATGACGAGCAATTTTTTAAAACAGCGTACATTTCTTTTAATAGAAAAGATCAGTGCCTAGCTTTGCAGAATGCCCAAGTTTATTGTACAGTTAGGGAAGTTATATTATTTTTTGCTGTTGCTAGTGTGGTGAGAGTACTGTTCATAACCCCATTCATATTTTATTTATATTTGTGATATATACATGGCTGTTTGTTTACAAAGAGATAGAAATGAAGATCTTCACTTGGATTTACACTTTGATGTATTTAATTTATTACTTTAAAAAAATAAACTGACATGAATAACATTTTAAAATCTCTCCACTAGGTGGCACCAAAGTGCTAGAACTTGAAGAGCTGCTACTGCTGCACAAATCTACTGATTCCCTTCCTTCAGTTAGACATCAGCATTTCATCTTCAGAGACTGCTTTTTCCGGTAAATACTGTCATTACTAAAGGCAGTTCTGCATTTGTCTGTATTTCCCTTTCAGTGCTCCTGAAAGCAAAATCTTTGTTTCCCTTTTGAGATACCAATCCACCGTTGGCTGATATGGTGATGGTTGTGAGGCAGTTGGCATGACTAGGCTTTTTCATGAAAGGAATAAGCCACTGGGTCTGAATCCCTAAGCAGCCAAGTTTTTGGGTTTTTTTTCTTCTATTACAAATTTCGTTTAGTAATTTTAATTAAATAAATCAGGGGAAGGACCATGAGAGCATATAGGAAAAGTTTTCAAATAGAATGTTTTCTTACAAGGTGGTGTGAGAGGGAAGGGCTCATTTAAATTTGTTTATTTTTATTTGCTCCTGTAATGCACTCACTTGGAATAGATGTGTTTCTTGGACTGCACAAGAAAAGAAAAAAGCGGGACTTTGGTCCTTTTCAAACAAAGGGCTGGTTTCCAATATAGGGTGAATCCGTGCTGCAGCGATCAATCCACGGGTGGGTGTTTTAGTGAGTCTAGTCAAGGCCCACTAAATCAACCACCAGTCACCCTCCTGTCAATTCTGGTACTCCAGCAGAATGAGATAAGTAAGGTGAGTTGACAGATTTTTTATATTGACCACTCTCAGTATGCATCCTGCAGTAAGTACATTTAAGCTACATTGATATCAGTTAGGCTATGAATGTAACTCAAATTGAAGAGCTTATATCAACCTGCCCCCTTAGAGTAGACCTGCTCATAGGTGTACTTTATGTATCACCCATTCTTTTAGGGATGCACAAATGTTGCTTTTCTTAGCCTCATAGCCGGCCCCACTGAACAAAGAGATTTGGCCTATTGTGTACATAAATTGTGTTTAAACAGGAGTTAGAATATGTGCAGCCTAAAAATGTTGTCTAATGCTAGAAAAAAAATGTACACATACATAATCAGGACCTTCCCCCAAACATGCAGAGTTAGATGAAGGATCCCGTAATAAAGGTTTTTAAGGCTACTTGCAAGTAATTCTGAAATGTCCAATAATGTATTGAATCCCTCCAATACAAAAAAATGAGAGGCATACAGCACACTGCTAACTTACCCAGCTCTTGGCTTAGTCTTAACTTTAAGTGGGGAGTGTAGGGGAGCTGGGAAGCAGGGGGCAGCCTGGTTCCCATTTCCCTGGTGCTTGTGGGACTCAGGAAACTGACCAGCCATGTGCTGGTCAGTTTCCCAGGTCCTGCAAGCAAGAAGAGATGGGAACCAAGGGGCAGCATGGTTCCCAGCTCTCTGCTGCTTGCAGGACCGAGGAAACTGACCAGCTCATGGCTGATCAGTTTCCTGGTTCTGGCCAGTGCAGGGCAGCCAGCTATTGCTTGGTTCCCAGCTCTTTGCTGCTTCCGGGACCTGGGAAACTGACCAGCCATGAGCTTGTCAATTTCCTGGGTCCCGCAAGCTGCGGGGAGCTGAGACCCAGGCAGCAGCCTGGCTCCTGGCTCTTCTGCCTTTGCAGAGCTGGGAAGCTGACCAGGGCAGCCTTGGTCAGTTTCCTGGCTCTGCAAGTGGAGGGAAGCCAGGAGCCACATTTGCCATCTGGTTCCCAGCTGCCCGCCACTCTGGGGACTGGGAAACCACTCCTGTCAGGGGCAGCAGCCAAGAGTCGTGCTGCTGCCATTGTCAAGAGTAGTAAGAGTAGTTTCCCTGCTCCTGTCAGGGACAGCAGCCTGACTCTCCCTGCCACCACGGACAGGAGTGGCTGCCACCCCAACAGGAGCAGGAAGCCTTGGCTGTGCATATCTGGAAGGTTTACTGTAGATCTCGGCTCCATAGTCCTGCTTTCTTTCTGCGTGCTCTCTTGTTCCATGGATGACAGTTGGAGCTGAACACGCAGGAAAAGCAAACTAGACAGCTGGAGGTGGACACTGCAGAAGACAGACAGTTGTGCTCTTGGAGTAGCTGCTTGCCCATTTCTTCAAAGGATCTATTCTTTTTCCCAGTTCTGGGTTGTTTCAATTTATTTATATTGAAGTGGCCTCTTGAGACAATTGCAGGTGTTGAACTAGGCTGGCCTGCATTTTGCTCTTCCATTAGCTTGCATCTTTTGTAATAAATAAATCTGGCTGCTCCCCGCGCTGCAAACTGCAGGGATATTCCTCTTGTGAAGCATCTGTGCGAGGGAAACCGCTGCTGAAGAACCAAATGGGAGCTATGGAGTGAACATCACGAAGCTGGCCCCAGGCATGTACATGCGCATGCATGTGCTTGTGTGTGCACGTGCACGTGCACACACACACACACAGCCTGCTAATTAGAGCTTTGCAGAAGAGACAGCACTTTTTGCAAAACACCAGAAGCTCTCCAAATTCCATACAGTACCTCTAAAGAGCTATAATTAACCCCGTAATATTCACTTTATTCATTAAAAGTTAATAAAATATATTCTGTCCTTAATGAACATATATTTGAAGCCAGGAAAACCTACTCACAGCTGTATTTCCTAAAAGCAGCAGTAACAGTCCAGGGCAGGCAAATTAAATGAGTTCTCTCAGCCCTGCTCGAGCACTGTGGAGGTAAAAGATTTTTTTGTTTTTTAAGGTGTGTATGTGGCTCATAGACTGAAAGGCAGCACCAGCCTCCAGTGAAAGCTTCCTATGAGTGTGCCAAGCACTATAGTCATCACCCATTTCTGCTATTTAAAGGTGGCAGATTTAATTAAGGTCAGATACACAGGAGTGGGTAAAAAAACAGATGGTATTGTCTGCCTGCCCTCTCAAGCAGTCATAAATCATACTGGCTTGTCTAGGCTTCTCAAAATTCTATAGATCTGATTGGGGTTTAGGTTTCCGGCACAATGAGGAGAGCACATCTCACAGGAATATGTGTGTAAGGTGTATCCCCATAGAATCTGAGCAACACAGCACCTTTCATGTATTTATCCTTGCAACACCCTGATAAAGTTGGAATGTGTTACCTCCATTTTACAAATTGGGCACCATTGGTTAAGTGACTTGCCCCAGGTCACTGCTAGTCTATTACAGGACAGGGAATTGAACCCAGTTCTGTCAAGTAATAGGCCAGTGTCTCAGCCACTGATCTACCCCTGCTCTCTGTGAATTGCATCTTCCCTGAATTTGCCAATATAAGGAAAGAAGTGCTAAGTAATTGGAGTCGTGATGTGCAAGCTTCCACAAACCAGTTGCACCACCTCAAGGGCAGATAATGGTCTTTATGCCCCATACTCCATTCCAAATAGAGAGAGCCAAAGCTTTCCTTAGCCTCACAGCATTAACAGGGGTAAGGTGTGGAGAAGGGAAGGAGAAGAGATGAGTGCAACATCCTGGTCTTACATTTGCAACGTTTGCTTCATCATGATGGTGCAACAAATACGGCATCATTGAGTCACCCCTACACATAATCCTGCGTGGGCACATTGTGAAACAAACCTGATGTGCTAGAGTGCTGTATGTTTGTTACAACAATTTCAATACAAATAAAGGAGATGGTACTAGAGTCTTCAAGTGTTTTTGAAATGCCAGTAGACTAGACAAAACTAAAAAGCCCATATAGTTCTAAATGGGACAGGTCCTTTAACTACTGCAGTGCTCCATATGCAGTGACTATCTCCATATGCACCCATCAAACAGTATTGTTTCCCTACCTTGGGTGGGAGAACAGGGGAAGCTCAGTGAAAAGTTTTTGATAGGAATGGGGAAAAAAGCATTTTCTTTCACAAGCTAACAGCCCATCTGATTTTTATAGAAAGAGAAAACATAAGAAACACTGCTAAATTTTGAACTTTACATCTAGAAATATAAATATCAGGTATAAATAGCAAAGCGATTATCTTACATAAGTGTTAGTCATTTGTACTAACCTGTGATTAAACAGTCACGTACATGTCTCAGCCCTTACTCTCATCTTTTTTTGAAATTACATTTTCCTTTTCCTAGGTTTTCACCTTGGGCAATGGATTTTTAAAGCAAGCATATCTTGATAATTTATTAATGATAAGTATAAATGTTCCAACTTTTGAAAGTGCTTTCTTTAATAAATACCCAGCAATCTAATGTAAAAAAGATTGCAAATAACCTAGGCTTTTATTAAACATTGCAGTTTTCATAGGGGCTGCACTCTGAACTCTCAGCTATAACATGTTTTATTTTCTCTTGCTGTCCAGATCGACAGGTAGTGGAGGTCAATTTATTTCAGCTAGTATAGACATACTAAATCATCCATCTGTTGCTCTCTGCATCAACTCCAGTACTCAACGAAAAGTGCAGGCTGTGTAATTTAGATTGATCTCTGTCGGTAGTTTAGATTAACCGTGTGTGGACAACTGGTTACTTTCTAACTTTTTGTTACCGAGGTTACTACTACTCCTTTCCTCTCATGTGTCCACACCTTAGAAAACTTCTAAAGCCCTGGTGGAAAGCATTGATTTATTGTAACTGGAAAGAGCCTAGGTTTTGTCAGATTATGTGTAGTAGTTGTAGCTAAAGAATTGCAAAGTGGGAGACAGGAGGAAAAGAGATAACAGGAAGAAATAAGAAAAGAATCTGTATTCTCCTCTCTACCCCTTGACTTGTATCCCTTCTCCATTTTCTTTCTAAAAATCCGCCCCCCCTTCACAAAATTTTGTCCAGTTAGTTTTATTAATGTCATTTTCACTATTCTGGTTCTAATTGGTCCGGGGGCGAGGAGGGGAGGAGTTTAATTCTCACATCTAGGTTGTCTGTCTTGGTGATAGGTACCACAAAAATTAGTGAAATAAAAAACAGAGAGCCAAATCATTCCCTCCTTCTCCAAAAACTTGATGCAGGAGAAGAACTGATTGGAAGGCTCTGCAGCCTTCTGGCATTCCCCACTGGCTATGTCTTTGGGTGAGGAAGGGGAGTCAGGTACGGCGGCAAATATACAAAGATCCCACAGAAGATTCTCAGGACGTCTGATGAGGGCCAGGACACTAGTGGAGATGATCAGTGATTTTTAGGATATATCCCCTGGGCTTGACACCTCTCCCATTGCCTGTAGCAGCAAGCCCTGCCCCACCTTTCAGTGCCAGGGTCAAAAATTCCCCTTAGTGTAAGATTGAGCTTTGATTGCAGAATGGGAGTCCATGTAACGGTATCGGATTGTTCATCTTCTGAGAAGTCCCACACATTCTGGGGAGGACCCACTCCCAGAAACCGCAGAGACATCCCTACCCCACCCACACAGATCACAGCTGGGTGCTTCCATGAGCTTGGCAGTAGAGAAAACACATACCACTGAAGTTTAACCTCTTCCTTAAACTTAAGAACCTGATCCTGCCTTGACTGACATCAATGGGAGAACTCCAATGGTGGTGAGTGCCAGCAGGAGCAGAGCCTAAGTTTGAATCAGCTTTTGCTGTTTTCAAACCCATCAAAAAGGAACAAGAATTGGAATGTAAAGCTGGCAGCTCTGTAGGGCAAACTGAGAAACAGACTCCCTTGATTTAAGAGGTTTTATTTTCTTTGGATTATTGTTTTCTGCTCAGAAGTAACTGGGAACCTCTTAGCTGAAAACCTCTGACCATCCTGAGTAGATTCATATTTCAGATTCTTACAATAAGTATGAAAATGGAACCTCCTGATAGTTATTGCTTCCTCTGGAGAGTTAAAACATCAAGAAAGTGTATTGAGAAACGCCATCCGGCACTAATCATACTCTTTTGGTGAAACCAGACAAGCCCCTGCTTGAACTGACTTCTTCTAATATTCACTATGTTTTTGCATTAGTTACTTTTGAGGTACTAGTCCTGCCTAGATAAGCAGTAGAATATTCCCTTCTGGTTTAATAATGTCCTGTTTTTTTAACAGTGTTATTTGTATAACATTAACAGTACACCTGACATTGATTCAACCTTGTTATTTTTTTCACCAGTTTAGCATCTGTTAAATAACTGAGGCCATGTCTACATTACTGGAAGACTGACCTGCTCAGAGTTGATCTTCTGGTGTTTGATTTTGTGCGTCTGGTAGGGATGCACAAAATAAACCTGTCAGGGTCGTGTTCCTCGTGATAGAGATCAACAGGAGAAATTCTCCCATTGACCTTCCTCCGTGAAGATGGCTGGGTAAGTTGATTTCAGATAAGTCCGATTCTAGCTACACAGTTGCCATAGCTAGAATTGCGTATCTGAAATCAACTTATTTCCTAGTGTAGACTTGTCCTAAGTGGTCATAAGTTCAGCATTTGTACATCATTTTTCTGTGTCGGTAGTGCCTCAGGGTCTTTAGAGGATGGAAAATAATGTAGAACTAGAAGATGCTCACATTTCTTTTACAGCTTATATTTAATTAAAGCTTAACATATTGTCCTGGTTATTTTTATTAAATGTCAGAAAGGTTGCTGTCATAAAAAAAAAATGTAGAAGTCCAAGCCCTGCTTCCCAGAAAGGGGGAATGGCTATCCAAGCCCTCCACTACCTGAGGTAGGAATGTCAGACAGCTGGAGCTCCACTGCCTGGCACGTACCTGGCCTTGTGGGACTGAAGTTGATGCAGTCTCCAAATGTCACAGGATCTATGGCTTCCATGATGGACTCGCATCAGTCATGTAATGCAAATAGGTCCTGGTGCAGAGCATGGAGAGAGTCCAGTTCTGATTAGATCCCTAGCACAGCAGTGTTTAACACACACACTTGTCAGTCCTAGCAGGGTCCTTTTGCAGTGGTTTCCCTGACCAGAGAAGGAAGATTTCTTACTGAGGTGGGAAGTCTGATACAGACATGCCAACCAACTCTTGTGAATTTATTGCTAGAGATATGATTTCTAAGTAACATTAAGCTTCTCAAGTGATCTTATGGTAGAACTCTAAAATGTCAGAATTTTTTCCCCAAGCTTTGGCTTAATTTTACTTAGAAATTGTTGTCAGCCTCAGACAGCTGGAGCTCCCACGTCAGCTTCCACTGTCCTCTGTCCCACCGCCCAGACTCCAGCTGTCAGCCCTAAGCTTCTGGGCTCCATATGTCAGCTCTGGAAGTGGGTGAAAGGAACTCGCTGGAGGTCTTCCAGGCCTGGGGAGGGTGAAGACCCCCTAAGAGGAAAACAAAGGGAGGCTGAATTATGGCTTGGGGGCTGAATTATTAGCCTGGGGGGCTGCAGGAGTGTGTGTGTGGTAGCGGGGGTGTTGGTGGAGTGAGAAGACTGTATTGATGGTGTGTTTGGAACAGGCGGGTACTGGGAGGGTGAACTGAGAGCAGAGGGATTGGTGGAGGGGGAATGATAAACTGATAGGGGTTGGGGCTGAACTCAGGGTCGTTGGGTGGAGAGGGAACTGCTGGGGAGATCAGGGGCAGGATTAGTTGCTGGATTGGAGAGGGTCATGTGAGGGTGAGGGCTTTTGCAGGATGGACCAAAATTACCTCACACAGTTCAGTCAGCGGGCAGCACTAAAGTTACGTCTAGACTATGTGGCAGATCGAACTGGTCAGGTTCGATCTTCCAGGCTTCGATTTTATGCATCTATCAGGGGTTGGCAGTCGACCCCTGTACTCCTCAATCTTGCAAGGACTAAGGGAGGTCGATGGGAGAGTTTCTCTTGTTCACATCGCTCTGTGAAGACTGACAGCTAAGGTGATTGCAGATGTGCAATTCTAGCTACAGCAATTGCATAGCTAGAACCAACTTATCTACAATTGACTTATCTGCGTAGTGTAGACCAAGCCTAACTGTCACATGCACACACCTGGGGATGGGCCAGGGAGTTTTAAAAGAATCAAGCAAACCTAAAACCCTGACCTAAAAACAGTATTTTTTTAAAAAAGAAAAAAACACTTATGATTTTTGGTCTCTAGAAGTTGGCAATACCATGTCTGATTCTCAGGAAATGTATGCAATAAAGCTTAGACCAATGTAATGCACAGTCCATTCAGGTCAAGGAAATCGTGCTAGAGCGGCCATGTGTAAAAATGCAGCTTTTTGAATGGCAACTGCATCATAAGCCACTTTGCTGCCATTTATCTTTAATCAAAAGAATTTTAAATTGACTGCTTAACCTTCTTTGGCTGGTGTTCTCTAATGGATAATCTCAGTCTCCTTCTCCATGCCCATGTTAAAAAAACAAACAAAAAAAAAAGCAACCTGACATTAATTTATTTATGATTTTTTTCATTAAAGCTTTTCAAGTTTACCAAGCTGAGCGTGCAGTTCAGAGGTCATGTCTTCCCTTCCCTTCCCTTCCCCTCTCCCTAGCTTCACATCCAGTTCCTTCAGCTTCTGCCCCAAAAGTTTATATGCATGTCTCTCATGGGGCCTGATCCAAAGTCTGCGTTGGGGTGAATGGAAAGACTCACATTTAATTTGGAGGGCTCTGAACCAGGATTTCCATCCAAACAACTGAAAGCTCTTCAAAGGGACTGATTCAGTGCCTCCTGAAGTCAATGGAAATCTTAACCATTCTCTTCTGTGGCCATTGTACTATGTCCAATGTTTGTAGTCAGACAAGCAAAAGGCAGAGTAGCATGGTCGTGAAAAGAATATAGGTGTTTCAATTCCCAACCAGACCATAATAGATATTAAGTGTATTTTTGTTCTTTGCTCACTAAGTTTGTTGCTCTGCCAGGGAAAACAACAGACTCCATTGTGTGTCGGCAGTTCTCCTTCTCTCCCCAAACCCTAAGCGCCTGCTTAAGTTTTCCCGAGAGCTGTGCACTACAGTTTCTCCTTAGAGAGTGGAGCAAACTAGCTCCAAGAGTAACCCCTGTGCTATGTAACCTTTTCATAAATGGCATTGACTTGAATGCCATTGCAAAGAGAAACAGCAAATATTGAATGAGGACCGTGAAGGACATTATGAAAGGGATAAAGTAAGAGAAGGAGAACTGTTCAGACAAGTCTGTCAGGAAGGATGATGTAATATGTATACTGTGGGACATAACAAATAGTTGAAATGCCTATTTGGGGCTAGAATCAGTTCTTACCAGAAAGTGCTGGTGTCAAAAACAAGCAGAGAGCAAGGGTACAATTGATTTAGTTAGATCTTGATTTGATAGAAATAGGGTAGGTGTAAAGTTTCAAAGACTGTTGCTGATTAGTAATAAAGAGGAAGCCGTGCTAGTCTATACACTATCAAAACAAAAAGCAGTCAAGTAGCACTTTAAAGACTAGCAAAATGGTTTATTAGGTGAGCTTTCATGGGACAGATCCACTTCTTCAGACCATAGCCAGACCAGACCAGACTCAATATTTAAGACACAGAGAACCAAAAACAGTAAGCAAAGAGGACAGATCAGAAAAAGATAATCAAGGTGAGCAAATCAGAGAGTGGAGGGGTGGGGGGGAGGTCAAGAATTAGATTGAGCCAAGTATGCAGACAAGCCCCTATAGTGACTCAAAGTTCCCATCACGATTTAAACCATGTGTTAATGTGCCGACTTTGAATATAAAAGCCAGTTTAGACGTTTCTCTTTCCAAAACGGAGCGATAATTCCTTTTCTGTAACACACATACCTTTAGGTCATTGACAGAATGCCCCATTCCATTAAAATGTTGACTAACTGGTTTGTGGATCTGGAGTGTTTTGATGTCTGTTTTGTTCCCATTGACCCTTTGTCTAAGGGAGTTAGAAGTCTGTCCAATATACAAAGCACCCGGGCATTGTTGGCACATGATAGCATATATGATGTTAGTAGAGGAGCATGAGAAAGTGCCTGTGATTCTGTGAGTAACCTGGTTAGGTCCAGTGATGGTATTTCCAGAGAAGATATGTGGACAAAGCTGATTAGTGATTTTTGCTTCAGGGCTTTAAGATCAGTTGATGAAAGACATTTTACTGGCATTTTTAAAGGGGTACTGTTTTATTATTATCTGTAATTTGTATTTTGATAGTGCTCAGAGGCCCCAGTCAGGATTGCGGGCCAGATGCTATGCACGCCCTCAAGTAAATACTGCATACTGTGTTGATTCTTATCTTGAAAGTTGTCCTGTGTTGTCTGTCTTATGCACTCAGATGCAGCATGAATAGTAGTTTATCTTTCTGAAAACTCCAGATCCTGTATGGAGTGTCCCATTGGAAGCAAAACATTACACATGCAGACATTAAAAATAAGTAGTTGTCACCAGGAATAAATTATCCGGTAGGATAATTCATGAATAGCGAATCAACAAGCAATCAAACAAGTAGTAACATATGGGCCATCGTAGAATTTGTTATTGCAAACTTAGCAAGATGCATACGCCAAGGACTCAGTACAAAATTAGATTGAGGATTTGGAAGCTGTACTTAGGAACAAGATTGAAATTACCAGTTAATCACCCTGTTTCTGAAAATGTGGTCAAGTTTAACTTTGTGAGAAATCTGCAATTTTAAATGAATTTAAAGTGTTTGGATAAAATTGGAGATTTTTTTTTCTGTTGGCAAGTACCTGATGTTTATAATGGGACTTTGGCAATTTCAAAACACGATGTTCTGTCCTATTTACTAACCTTAGCCCAGCATTAAATTAGGCATAGGTAAAACACACCTACATTAGGGCCAATAGCATTGCCCATAACCGGGGAAATGAATGGTTTTGTTGAATCCCCAAGGATCATCTAGTGTCTCTCCCCATTCTACATCAATCAGAGGGCTGAAAAAGCCACACCCTGAGCAACTCAGCTCAATCAGTGTAACCCCTAGTGTAGACTAGGTGGGAATGAGAATTCTCCCATTAATCAAGCTGCCACCTTTAAGAGAGGTGGAGTGCCTATCCACAGGAGAACCTCTCCCATTTGCATAGGTAGTGTTTTCACTGAAACAGTTCAGTGGTGCTACTGCAGTGCTTTGAATGTGGACAAGCTGTTAGCCTGTTGATACCAATCCTTAATTAGGTAGTTTAATACATCCTGTAGCCTTCTCTGTTATATTGCAGTAGAATCTAATAGCTGATCTAGTCTTGGCACCACTGTGAAGGACACCATAAAGTATAGCTGACAGTCTCAAAATTATGAATTGGGCACTGAATAGACCAGACCAGTTCCTCAAGCACTGGTCCATGGGGATATCTAGGACATAAATCCCTTTTAAATTATCCCAGGAATTAATCACTCAAACACGGGGTGATCCTACAGTGTCATACAGATGATGCATTATTCACCCTCTCACTGCTGGTGGGGCGGCAGAGGAAAGAGGATGTGGCTATGGAAAGGGAGCTATGACATAGATATCCTTATACTGTGCAGATTCCCACCTGCATTTCTGGCCCACTGTCTGTTGCAGGCCTTTGTAAGGTACAGCAGCACAGGGATCAGGCCAGTGCAATGGAGAGCTCCAGTTCAGCTTTGCACATCTCTTGACATGTACTCTGTGCTTTTGGGCCAGGCCATAGGATCAGATCTAATGTATGCAACATCTGGCCCACAGTAGATATCTACACTGTAATAAAAGCAGCCGCAGCTGGGAAATGTCAGCTGGCTCAGGCTCCCAGGGCAAGGGTTGCAGGGCTATAAAATTGCACTGTAGACATTCAGGCTTGGGCTAGTGCCTGGGTTCTGGGGATTTCTAGGACGACCAGGACAGCAGCCAGTGACTTTCAGTTTGCATGAGAATCAAGAAAACAGCCCCTTGCTTTGCTTGTGTTTTAAGGCCAGACTTGTTTTAAGGCCTCTGACTTAATTTTGATATTCCTTCACTGTTCCCTGCAGTTCTAGTGGTTAGCTCTGTGTGCCTCTTATGCTCCCCCAGCATTCCCTTCCCCAGAAGCCTGCATGCCATTTGAAAAACTTATACCCAAATGCTGCTTTTGGAGCCTGAGAACATATGATACTGTTCCTATAAATCCTGATGCTTTCTCCCATTGCGCTGCTCTCATTTATGATTGCCTTTTCTGGAAACAAGGCATCATTTTAGGCTTTGAGCTGTTCAGCCAAAACACTTTTAAATCATCAGACTTTGAAAACTGAGGCACAAGGTGAGGGAGCAGGAGCCAGGAAGGGGCTCAGACCAGTTGATTCTTTATGTTAAATCAGTAGCTCATTTGGACTGAAGAATGATCAGCCCAGCACACATGATACTGTATCCATTTCCTGTGGAATGGAATTCTACATCTGCCAGCTTTGCTTCCTGCCAGTTAATTAACCCTTACTGCATGTGTAACTGCTGGTTAATGGAGGAAAACTTCAATTTCTGTCACAACCATGGGACTAATTAAAACTTTCCTGTCGGTTTTTAACAAGCAATTTGTTACTTACAGCAGTCTGTCAGCTCAGGCACTCAGTCCCATAAAATACCAGTGGCACATACTGAATGACTATTAATGAGCTTATCTTGGGGTAGCTGCCCTCCACCCCACTCTTAAAATAAGGCCGTTTGTTGGCTACTTTAAAAATGATTAGCTGCTTTCTTCCTCCTTAACCTAGTAATATTGTATGTAACCCTTCTGCCGGAAGGAGATGGCAGCAACCAGCGCCGGGTTCAACATCTAGAGGTTCTTTTTCATCCATCTCACACAGAACTGGCTCAAGCCCCCACCCAGTAGCCTGGGAAATTCACACACCCCTGTGCCTCGGAGAGGCAATGCTTCCCCACTCGCAAGCACAGAGTCTGAGTGTAGAAAAGAACTTTTAATAAAAGAGGCAGAAAGGTCAATTAGCATCAGCTTGGGAAAATACCACACCCTGAGTTCATAACCAATCCTCAAGTAACTGTCCCAGCTCAAATGCACTGAGCAATGTCCTTGGCCTCTCAGGCTCACCAGTCCAATACTGTAAACAGCCAATCCACACACTCAACTTTCTCCACGCCCCAAAGTCAAATGCCCCACTTACAACTTGGTCCAGGCCATGCGGGCACTGACACCTCATGCTGATGCATTCCCTCATGGACCTGAGACAATGCCACCTTTGCACTGGTCCGGCGTTCTGCTTGCTCCTACCAGCCATCCACCAGTTGTGTCATCTGTCCGCCTACTGCTCATCCTGCCGGCTGACTGATGGTTGCACCGTCCGTCTGCCACTGTGGGTTTTGCCTGAGGCAGAACCCTGTGATTTCAGCTCTTAGTGGCCTTAGCTGCCACCTTGTGATTTCAGCTTCTACTTGAGTAGAGTCTCATACAAGATACAAACACTGGTATCCAGCTCTATCTTTTTAACAGGTAGAGAGGGCTAGTCAAACCAGGCTTATAGATATATGGCCAAGGCACTCAGCTAGCTGGTTTAACCTGTATCCCTCCCCTTCTGCTTTACAATGCTTTAAACCAGGGGGGCCCTGTGTAATCCATGTCTTATACAGTTATGATGATGTGCCCTGTCCCCCCACAACAACTTGGAGCATTGGTGAGACTTCACGAGTGTTAGCATAAATTGTAATTTTACAACGTGTTTACAATAGACAAAATCTCATTGCTTCCTTACTACCCATCAGGCTTTCTTTGCAAGGTATCACATATGCACACCTTTGCATTCTCATGCAAATGATCTCTGGGAGATACATTCCTCCCCGTCTTCAGCAGCATTGAGTTCCTGCTGGCACATTCCTTACATGTACACTGTGTATGGGGACTAATAACCACTTACGGGCATGGGCAGGCAAGATGTCCAGACAATGTGGAACCAGTTATCTTCTCTGCTAAGGCCCATAATGGTATAAAGGGGGCCTTAGAAAGCAGCAGAGAACCCCTGGCGGAAACCTTCCACTGAAGGGAGCTTCCCAGGCCCTTCCCAGCACAATTCCAAGCCCCCTTAACATAGGGGGCTGATCAGGATGGCAAGTAGAAGGAAAGCAGAATGGCCAAGGGGAAAGGTGTGGCCACAGCGTATTGCCTTCTGGCTATTTGGGGCCATAGAAAGCAGAGAGCAAGGTGTAGCAGTCCCAAAGAAGAGTATACTTTTCTAATGCTGTTCTTGGGCTCTGCACACGATCAGACTGAGAAATCAGGCTCTGCATATCCATAGGAAGCCTTTGTTGTCTTACTCTTGCCACGTTCTGCATGTAAGTCCTACGCAGTTCTCTAGTGCATAGAGATTTATTGGTTGGTGAGCCCTATTGAAAACAGTGGAACCCCTCCTGAAGTAAGGTACTAGACAGACAGTGAGAGTAAGGCTGGCAAAATACAGCTCTTAGTTACAAATATTGTAAATGTAAACAATGGGTACCAGTTATTTGCTTAGTGGTTAGAAGCAGAGAGCATGAGGTGACAGGAGCAGTGTATAACTGTTTTTTTTTTAAATGTTTTATTGTATAATTATAATTGCATAAATGATGAAGGGCTCACCTCCTTTAAATGCTCTCCTACCAAACACAGGGCTTCACTCAGTGAAAATCAAGAGTTACCGAGAGCTGTGTATATACAAACACCAGTACACCATTGGTGTGAAAGGAGAATTGGGACCATGTGACAGTTACAGGACTTGGCTCTTAATTGTAATGTGAGAACTGAATCAAATGGTAAGCAGTTTTTCCCCTAACCTCAGTATGCATCTCTTGATCTATTTTTTTCATCTGAATCAACTTTAACCATGCTGCACTAAATCTTCTTTCTTGCAGTGTAATCTAGTTTCTCTTCCCCATATGGAATTATATTTTCTTTTTTGTCAACACAGACCACATGAGAGACACATGTTTTGGCTCCTGAGGAAAAACCTCGAAGACCATGGGTTATAAAAAATACAATTTTTTTTTTTTGAAGCTAAGTACAGTTTTTAGGTTTATCAGCATTTTTGATTCCCAACCAGTTTTCAGCATGGGGAAAAGCACAGTATTAAAAGGGCAATGGTACAAGCTCAGACAACTATTTTTAAAAAGGATTATCTAGTAAAGTCAACCTGCATGATGAAAATGGCTTTTCACAATAGTGAAATGTATTAGTCACAAAACACACCCTTCTCTGCCTCAGGAGACTTCGATTATGGTGTACACCAGTGTTTCTTAAGCTTTTTGAGACCTGGAACACCAAACAATAATAATTTTTGTGCCCAATGCCTATCAACATTTTCTAAAAAAATGTTGTCAGGCCAAAAAAAAAAAAAGTAAAACAACCCCAAACAGCAATAAATACAGCAAAACCAAAAGGAAGTAATTTTAATCAGGTATCATAGCAGTGAAGAAGTAATGTTGTATCCGGTTTTAATAACAGAAAATATGTACCATCAAAAAAGTGTTGGCGCTCACAGTACACCTGCGAGCTGTTTGCAACACCAGTGTTCCATGGAATATAGTTAAGAAACATTGATGTACGCTATACTGTGTATAAAAGAGCAGCTTCTCTTTTGTGGGGAGAAAATACACTCCTCTTTATGTACACACTAGCAGTCACTCCACAGTTTTTTGTTACCGAATATATATATATATATATAAAAATTGTGCTCTGTCAGTGATAGGCATAAAACCAACCATCCAATCTCACCAGTTCATATTTATGGAATGAGTAATTTATTTTAATTTATTTTATTTTAATTTATTTTTCCTCTTCTCCACTCCTCCTATTTAAAATACTTTCAACTGTGATGTTGAATGGTTCTAGCTAGCATCGTACAACCTGCCAAAATGTCCTTGTGATATCTCAGTGGGAAGAGAAGTGCATGTTTTAAATCAACTGGTTCCTCCAAGTGGAACCCCTGTTTGTTCTGTTGAATAGCAGCTGGACGCTTCAGAGTGGTTTGGACCATGGAAGAGCTGGGTATCAGAGGGGTAACCATGTTAGTCTGTATCTGCAGAAACAACGAGAAGTCCTGTGGCACCTTATAGACTAACAGATATTTTGGAGCATACCCTTTCATGGGCAAAGCCCTGCTTCATCAGATGCAATAAAGTGGAGATTTCAAAGGCAGGTCTAATTATACAGGTGCATGAAAAGGAGGGAGTCCCAATCAAGAGGAAGGCCAGAGCTGAGAGGTTAGTTCACTGCGGGAGGATGTGGCCCACTTCCAGCAACTAATGTGGAGGTGCCTGAAAGACCTAAAGTGTCTAGGGTCCTAAGGGAGAGAACAAGGTGAACATAACTGCCCTGCTACTACAAGCTATTAGGTTATTTTAGAGAGGAATCAAGGAGGCCAACCTTAGCTCTGAGAACTTTCTGCAAAGTAGGAGATTAACAGCAGTGTATTGATTCTAGTTTGCATATTCCAAGTAAAATGCCTGCACCATACTGCATCAGGAGAGGCTGGCCGTGACCTAGCTAATTATACTTTTCTAATATCATCTGAAAACAAGTAGTTCTAATTTCTGCTAGAAGAGTAGGGAGCACAGAAGGGCTTCAAAAACGGGATGAAAAGGGTAGTAATGTGCATGGTAAATGGAAATGGGGGCAGGCTATGCTTAACAGTTCTTTTATTCTATCTAATCTTGATTCAACCCATTGATCAGATGAAGAAATGCCCATGAGTGAGATTCAGAAATGTGAGTCAAAAATTGTTTTCATGAGTAATAAGAAGCGTGATGTGCGAGGGGAGTCCAGCCCTGCAAGTAAGGCAATACCCATTCTATTGTACTACGAGTTGCAGTACCCTTTTTTTGGGCATTGCCTGGGAATTGCAAGCTTCAGAGGTGCTGTCTAATGATCACATTGCAGGAAAGTGATAAACACAGGCTTAAAGTGAGATACAATTGTGTCTGCCAAATTCATCACCTAAAAGAAAACAGCTAATACAAACCTGCTGAGAGAAAGAGCTGAGACTGGTGAAGCCTAGGTGTTGGTGCTTTACTTATTACCAGAGATGCCAAGAATTTTACTTGTTTGGAAAGAGCGTTATGGGAAGTAGGGGAAGGATGATAAGAGCAGCAGGGTTTTTAAGTGGATATATATAGGACAGCTAGAGGAGACAGGTATTTTCATACATTTGAACTTAACAGTTCAGAGGTAATCTTTCTCTCACACTTCAGACACCAGTATTATACAATCATACATCAAATTTGGCATCAGTTGGTCAGACTTAGTGTGAAAGGATTGCAACTGAAATTTAGATCATTACAGGAGATGGCAAGTTACATTCTGTTAATAATGGGGCATCTTGCTGACTTGCAAAGATGATTCTTTGCATGCAACCTAATTCATTGGCTGGTTATTAAATTCTGTCTAAAGGGCTTTCCTTTACCTTTTGGATAGTATTTTGGAAAACTGAGATGACTCTATAATACTTTGTTTTATCATGAATATTCTCCCAAGTAATCCAAGTGCCTGCAGCTTGGAGATCTGTGTGCCAAAGCATAGTATATAGTTTGTAGACTACATCGTCTTTAAAATTTTAAAAAAAATCTAAGAAGTATTGCTAGGGTTAACATATTGTTTTCCCTCTCATCCCCAAACATGGGCAGGTGGATTACAGAACACACTATCCAAGTAAATGTTCACTGAGGTTGTAAGTTCCTTTTGGAGCAGCATAGAAAACAGGATCACTGGTTTAAACCATGAATACGAATGATTTCCTCTACACAAAGCTCCCAGATGTTTGAAGTGACTGATTTTTTTTTTCCCCCTTCCCTGCTGCTACCAAACACTTTGTGATGTGCATCAGCAATTTATTGATAAAGTAAACGTAGTTCACTGAATTAAAAAAAAACCCTTGTAGCAGAGACTAAGTTCCTTGTAGAAAAGCATTTACATTTAAAATTAAAGTGGTAAAAACATTCAGAAGGTTTTTTTCTTTTTTATCTTCTTTTGGTTTAACTCAGGTTTGAGTTTATTTAAACAAACAAACCTTGTAAGGACGGAGGAGAACCCTTGCCTTGAGAAGCCAAAAAGGAAACAAAAGAAATGATACTCAGAGTTTTAAAGCACTGGGAAGAAATTATCACAAACCAGCAATTGGAACCTACAAAGATATGAGAGGCGCATATTAAAGGCAGTTATTTATTTTTCTCAGTAGGAGACCTGCACAGTTGTCTTATGTTTTTGCAGCAGGAGCTGAGCACAGCTGAGGCCTTGCCTTGGAACATGTCATTTTGAAGATAGCATGTACAGCATTAATAAACGTAGAACAATAGTTGCTGTCAAGTTAGATACAAGGCACTAGTTCACTGAAGGGGGACTGACAGTGTCAAAAACCATTAGTGGAAAGCCTGAGACTGTTTTATATCCTTCATCTGAATCCAAAAGATGAATTGATGCCCTGGAACTGGTTTTAAGGCATCTGTCTGCATCAGAGAGTATATGTTGTGGGTTGGTGGTTTTTTATTTGTTTGTTTTGTTTTCTTTTTAAAGCAGCAGGCAAACAATTGCTTCCCTCTTCCTACCCCCTTCCTTTTGTCATCTGCATAAACTCAGTAAGGCAACAGGCCACAATGAAACAAATTCTTCTGTGGTATAAGAAGGTGCAGCTCTACTGGAATCAAGTGAGCTTTCAGTGAAGTTTTCTCCTCACACCATATCAGAATATGGCCTGCTATTTCCCATGTCCCCAAAGCAGAGTCTTTCAGTGGTTAGATCACTGGATGGGGACTGGGCAGACTTGGTTTCTGCTCCTGGCTCTGCTGCTGGCTGACCCAGGGCAAAGTCACCTCACCAGTCTGTGCCTCAGTTTCCTCACCTGTAAAAAGGGAGTCATGGTACTGACATCATCTGTAAAGAGCTTTAAAACCCACTGATTAAATGGTTCTGAAAAGGTCTAGATCTGTGGTTCTCAGAATGTGGTCCGTAGACCCCCATGGTCTATGACCATCTCACAGGTGAGCCATGGCCTTGGGACTTGCCCATCAAAGCTCTCCAGCCCTTCTCCCCACTCTTAGGTTACAGCTGTGTATCTAGGGTTTTATGCTCCAGGAGACTAATATGAATACTTTAATATTTAAGGCATTTAGAGATAAGTGAATGCATTTTGTCATCATGAGTGGTTGGCTGGTGGTCCGCAGAAGGGTTTGTGTTGAAGGGGGTGGATTGCAGGCCAAAAAGCTTGAGAACCACTGGTCTAGGTTATGTTATTAGTGACTAACCAAATGGAAGAGACACAGCGGGAAGAAAACAAACTGGTTGATTTTCAGCGCTGGGTAAGTAGGTTAAGTTTTGAAACTGGCTTAAAAGGTGTGATTGTTTTCCCCCGCCTCCACCTTTGTGTCTGTCTACAGAGGAACACAAGTAAGTAAGATAGTCATTGATTAGTAACAAGGTGTAAACACACTCATCAGTTCTTTAATAAGTACAAACTACAGCTGCTATAATTATTCTCCTCCTTAATAACACACCCAAATGCCATATGATTTTTATTTTAAAGGTATCCCATTTCCCTCCCCCATCTATAGACAATTATTATATGTTGCTACTGAAGCAAGTGGGTTATGTCCTTTTATATTATACTTAAATGACTCTCACTCATTAGGGTTTTCTTCTCGGATCTCAAAGCACTTTATGTACAGAGAAGCCTCACAATCTATCCCAATAGTAAGCATTAGTATGCCCGTTTCTGTGTGTGATAGCTAAGACACAGAAATGTGACCAGAGCTACATTGTGAGTCAGTTTGAATCAGAACTGAGACCAGAACCGAGGAGTCCACTAGCTCCTTGCCCCCCTCCTGTTAATTGCCTGTGTATGTGTTATGTAGGGCACAAAGAGGTGTTAGAATTAGAACACAGACACTTTTTTAATAATTAGTATATCAAATGCTTTTGCATCTACTTTGAGATCTTTTAAAAAACTTTCTTCAGCCCTCTGTACCCACAGGAATGTGGAGATGGCAGGCTGGGATTGAGCAGGGGCCACTGAAAAAGAAGAAACCATGCATATGGAAATATTTATCTCTCACAGTGGAAGACAGTCTTTCCTGTACAGTCTTCACTTTAGGATGCCTGTGGGGAAGAGTGTCTGTAACTGAAGAAATGATTTCCCTTTAACTTGTGTCCTTTTGGAATACAGTATAAACACACCTTATGGTCAGACTTATTTGTAAGTCCTGGAATTTATGATGGACAAAGATTTAAAACCCAAGAAACAAATGCCTGGAAGGCTTCTAGCTATTGATACAAGGGGAATAGTAAATGCTCTTGGCTAGTTTATTCAAATACAACTAGGTTTGGGTGCCTGACTTGAGGGAGAGTCCAGGGCCCATTTTCAAATTGTTGGGTGCTTTCTGAATATCAGGCCCCTTTAAAGTATCTTAGGTTGAGGACCTGCACGCTGGTGCTCCATGAAATCACTTGCCTCTTTGACATCCGTACCCACTAACAATATTTAAAAGTGTTCTGTGCTGTTGCAGATGCTGGAAAGGGATTCCTGTAGTGTAGATCAGGGTGTGCAAATGGGGGGGGGCATGAAATTTCAAAAAGGGGGCTCAGCAAGTGGGTCCATTCCCCCCACTGGGGCCCTCCGCTGCCTCCTGCAGCCTCTTTCCAGTCACCTGCCCTGTGCCACGCTCGCTGCCTGTCTTCTTGGTCTCTGCTGGCAGAGAGCCAGCTTCATTTCCAGTCCCCACTCCCTCCACTGAGGCCCTCCTTTGCCTCCTGCTGCTTCTCTCTGGTCCCCTGCCCTGTGCAGCTGCCTGCCTCCCTGCCCTGCAGTTTCTGCTCACGATAGAAGGCCAGAATAATTTCCGGTGGCCCACCCTCTGCTCCAGGGGTCTCTGCTGCCTCCTCACTGCTTTTCCAGGCCCAGTTTACCTGCACTGCCAGCCCTCTTTACCCCCCAGATCTTCACCCTCTCCTGGGACTGCTGGAATCATTTCCAGTCTGAGTCTCCCAGCCATATTACCTATGTCTCTTGGGAATCAGGTTTTGCAGACTTACCTGAGTGGGGTTGCTATATGTGTGCTTTTACTGGGACAGCCCCTGGGTTCAGTTTCTCCAGCGGGTAAGTGCAATTATGTTGATCTTTTGTTTTCATCTTTTCCTCCCTTTAAAGAGCTGTCCGAGAGGGCTGGGAAAAGGGGAGAGGGGTTCTTTAAACAGCAGAGAGTTGTTTTTTGTATTTCCTCCGACGCAAACTGAGGCATGAGTCAGGCTTTTGAAAAACAGTAAGATAAAAGACTACCTGGCATTGACGGAGGTGGGGGGCTCTTTAAGCAGAGTGAATTTCCATTGGTTTGAATTTCATTAGACAGGTTGAGGGGGCGGCTAATTGCAGAAATGAAAAGGGAGGCCCGACGAAAAAACTTTGCTCACCTCTAGTTTATATAATGGGTCAGATTCTGGGCTGGGATAAAATTGAAATAGCTTCACTGAGGAGCAGCAAATTGGCTCAGTGTGCCTAATGAAACTTCACTATGGACAGTGGTCCTTGCCTGTGTTCAGCAAGGCTCATCTTTCACAGGGCGGTAGGTGTCATTTGAGGAGAAGAAGGATGTGTTAGGGCATTCACACTGTGCCTGGGAGACCCAGGTTTAATTTTTTGCTCTGCCATAGGCTTCTTCATTGAGCAAGTCCCTTAGGTTCATCTTCCTGCCCTGTAAGCGTCTGAGCCTGGGACGACAGACTTGGGCTTTTGGGGTTTGCACTATGGTTCTTCACATAGCTTGTGGGTAGGGATGACTTCAGAGCCTGAGGTGTAGGCCAAATTGCAGCTTAAACACTTCTGCATAGCTCTTGCTAGAAGCCTCCCAAATCTGGGTCTTTCAGTGCAGGCGTGGAAGCTCACTACCACTTGCCATGTAGATCATAGGGTTGGAAGAGTCCTCAAGAGGTCAACAAGTCCAACCGCCCTAGTAAAAGCAGGACCAATCCAAACTAAATCATCCCAGACAGGTTTTTGTCAAGGCCAGACTTAAAGACCTATTGGGAAGGAGCTACTGCCATCTCCGTAGGTAACCCATTCTTGATCTTCACCATTCTCGTAGGCCGTGGCTACACTAGCACCCCCCTTTCAAAAGGGGTATGCTAATGAGCCACTTCCGCAGATGCTAGTGAGGTGCTTCCCATGCATACGCAGCCCATCATTAGCATTATGGCAGCTGCACGCGTTTCGAGAGCGCCACTTTCGAAACACACACCGCCAGTGTAGACGGGGACCGTTCGAAAGGACACGCTGGATTTCAAAAGCCCCTTCCCAAAACTGAATGGGACTTTCGAAGTCCAGGTGTCTTTTTGGAAGACCTCCGTCTACACCGCTCCTATTCAACCCCTCCCCCCACTCTTCACCCCCTGACTGTGCTGCCCATAGCATTGAGGTAGGCAGCACAGTGAGCACACCACCAGGGACTGGGAGAGCTGAGGCTGCAGGGGAGGGTCCAGGGATTAGCCTTCCTGGGTGGGAGCTGGGGCTGAACAGAGGGTTTTAAACAGGCTAGATGTGGCCTGTGGGCAGCAGTTTACCCCCCTCTGCTTTAGACTTTCTATGTCTCAATTCCCCATAGGGGCGTTGTGAGGACATTAAAATTTGTGAGTTGCTTAGATACTATGGCTGTTGAGGTCATACAAGTACCTAAGACTCAATGAGTAAATGAAGGGGCCATAAACATAATGTAACAGTACATTTTCCCTGTAATCTTTTCTCATGTTCTGGTAAGGGAATAGCAGAGTCAGCCACTGTCTGAAATGCCTCCTTTTTTATGGAGAGAAGCTGACTCAGAATCAGCTGCCTTTTGTGCTCCCAACAAACCCTTTCCCTGGCATTGTCCGAGAATGAAGTTATGACATTCTTTAGAGTAAATCAAGGTACTGACAGCAGAGGTGGAGTACGTGAAATGCGGCTAGACATGGGAGGGGGCAGTTCCCTTGCTACTTTTCTGGTCCTCTTTGACTTTCACGACTGATCTCACAAGCTCAGGTTGAACTTACAACTTCAGTCTGTCCAAATGAAAAGCTTCAGGTTATAGAAGAATTTTTAACACACGTGATAGCGTAGCTGCTTCTCTGCTTAGAGTAGTAGTGTGTTTCTAGGTCACATTCCCTTTTACCTTTTGAAGCTGCTGGTGTTTCAAACTTTATTTTTAAATTGCCGTATATTTAAGTTCTGTTCTGGCTAAATCTTGTTTTTTAACTCAGATTTAGCAGTTGTTGAATCAGGCCTTCCAGGCTTCTAGATCGCTAGCAAGGACCCCAGAAACCCCTGGATCTCCAGCAGCAAACTAGATGGGGTTCTTTTGAACCCCAACATTCCACATGAAGTTTGTCTAAATAGCTACATTTCTATCATATGTGTGGATTGGGATGAATCAACATTTTACAACAAAAAGCTGTTTTCCTGGACAGTTCCTGACCAGCTCTTGTCAGGGTCATTTGTTGGTACTTCTCTAAAGAAAAATAAGTCCATTTCAATTTCTTTGGGTTTTTTTTAATTGCTGTTTTTTGTAAAATTAATCATTTTACCATAACTTATAAATCTCCACTGATTATATATTTTTCCATATTGGGATTGTATTAATTAAAAAGAATTAAAAATATATGCATCTCCACACCTTTAATTTTGGAATCTGCAGTGTCTGTAGCGCATCAGTGGATTGGACACAGATGGCTGCTCAAGGGAGCAGCCCTGATGACTAAATAGCTGTGTTTTCATTCAAGGCACTGCAGCATTTTTGATCTCTCACTCAGAAATGGTTTATGAACTCTTAAATTATCACCAGGCTTGCAGATGCAGTGATCGTATGCTAGGGAACTGCAAACAAATAAGATGTAAACACACATCATGTTACGAAAGTGTCTGTTGCTTGACACAACATCTCTCTCAAGTGCCTATTAAGCAGTGTTTTTCCTCTGAGAGATGCAGTACAAGATAGTTGCTAAAGTAACTTGTTAGAGCCAGTATGTGGCAGGAATGATTCACTGGTTCTGTGATAGACACGCCTGACAAGTTGGTATTTGTTTAGTTTTCATGGGCATTTAAGGACTTGAATTAAGAGTTCAGAAAAGAATTATTCTTTCAAAGCTTTGGGTAGGGTTTTTATTATGTCACTCCTGCATGCAGAGAATCCAGGAAGTTTGCACCTTTGGCTTCTCAGGTCAACATCTCAGTATTGTTAAAGTATACATACCAATTACATCTTTAAAACTGAGAACAGGTACTCTTTTCGTATTCTGAAATCTCACTCTTTTTTTTTTTTTTTAAACAGGGGAATACAGTTAAGCCTGCTAATGACAGATTAGTAGGTATTAACCTATAATGCTATTCTCTAATAACAACAAATATAGGTCACACTACAGCTATAATTATCCTGCTTCTCCTGTCACATGTCCTATGTGCAAATCATTAAGGTGTGTACGTATACATATTGTTTCAATATAGGTGACGAGTAGATGCATGTATCTTCAGAATTGTCCCTAGTATGCCCTCTCCTCTAATTCATACAGAAGCCTTTCAACCTAGGATGTAAAACCACTTTGCAAATTTAGAGATAGCACCTTTTGTGTATCAGTGGAACTTGGGAGGAAAAACCAGCAAGATTTGGCCCTTTGGCTCCCTTGCCCTTGTGAAGGTAGACGTAATCCATTTTACAGCAGGGTAACCCGGCACATGGTGAAACTTAAGGAGAGGAGAATGTAAAGCAGTCAGTCGAAAGGGGCATAGGTAGTGCTAGAAGAAAGGAAAAAGTATGAGAAATGAGGGAATAGAATAACAGTCTAGGGAGAGAATGAATACATGGGCGGTGGTGTGAATGCAGCAAGCTGAGGAGAAAAAAAAGGAAGAAGACAAGCCAGTTGGACGAGATGGAGCATAAGATGACAGAGTGTGGGAACAAGAAAGGTGAACAGCAGATAATGGTGGGGGATGGGAGGAAGGCAATTAGGAAAGACAGTGAATAAAAATAAGCAAAGGAGAGAGAGAATATGAAAGTACACACAAAGGAGAAGAGGTTGAGGGAGGGAGGAGGGGAAAAAAGCTAAAAAAGTTGGTTGGAAAAAGGAAAAGAGACCTGGTTTTACCTTATTTAACGATGCATTCATGCTCCTGTATTTTAGAACATTTCCCCATAGGTGCATGTCTGCCAGATGACAGAGGGATGGGTGGCTAGTATGAGTTCTTAATACTTATGCTGGCTGCTCCAGATTTTTCCAATTAGTTAAGTAGATATAGAGGCAAAAATAGATTAGAATTCACCAGAAAGTGCACACAGTTCTTTCACCAATTTGGTGTATCATTATCTCCCCCTTATATGGCGAGCTACCCCTTGGAAGCCTTTTCAGTTTCTAATACAGAGAACAGTCTGTGGACTGAACCTGATGAGAGTATTTCAAGTCAAATAACTGGCAGAAAGTCTGGGTTAGACTAGAAAATGGTGAATTAAAGGAGTACTATGTGAAGCAAACCTAGAACAGATCCTTGGGGTACTCTACTTGAAACTGCCTGCCAACCAGACATTGAGCCATTGACCACTACCTGTTGGGCCCGACTATCTAGCCAGCTTTCTATCTACCTTACAATCCATTTATCCAATCCATATTTCCTTAACTTATGGGCAAGAATATTGTGAGAGGCTTTCCCATGTCCACAGAGGTGGTTACCTCATCACAGAAGCTAATCAGATTCCTAGAGCCCGTGTCATGGATCAGAACTCCAATGTGCTAGACTGTATTGCAAAAAGATAATTCCAGTCCCCTCAAAAAACTGAGATTCTAAGTTTCGTCACGTTAGTGTACAAATAAGATGTTATGCACGTGTATTACCTGGAGAAAGTGCCCTTTGTTTCACTGCTACTCTCTTCTGCACCTGTGGAGGAATGTTCGATTAACTTTAATGACAGAAAAGATAAGGTCTTAAATAATCAGCGAGGTGCATATCCAGCCTCCTCAAGTTTCAGGGACTCTCTGAAGCCAAACATCTTTCTCTCTGAAGTGCCTTCAGCTCCAATTCAAAACAAGCCGAAGTCTCATGAGAACAGCTGCTGTTGAGGGAAATCCCACCATTTGAAAGAGCTGAAAGGAACTTGTGAGATTGTCGCTAATCTGGGTTTATTATATTTCAGTACTGTAGAACACTGATCCTGAGTGCGTCAGCGTCAAAGCAGACGCTAACCACCACCACCTTCTGGGCCTGTAGTTCTACATTGTACGGTAAAAGCTGTGTTATCCAGAACTCAGATAACAGGCACATTCTGTTAACCGGCATTTAGGGCAGCTGCCCTGGACCCAAATGTCATGCCAGGGCCAGTTGCCATGGAGCCATTCCCGCAGCTGAGACCAGCTGGGACCAGCTGAGCAGGGCCAGTTTCCTGGCCAGAGCTGGCTCCCTCGGTCAGGACTGGCTGCCATGGTGTGCTTTTAAATATCAGTTGTGAAGAAACTTATTTCACAAGCTGACCCTCAGGCCATTTAGTGGCATAAGAGATTCTTACCCTAGCTGCCAAGGCATGTCTCTAGAAAATGGCTGTGAAAAATTACTAATTGTTGATATCCTAACATCACGGTGCTGTGGCTGTAGGGCCTGCTCAGATTCTCTGAAACTCAAACTCATTGTTTTCCCTTGTTACTATGACTCCCTATGCTGTGAATGACAGGTACATTTTCTCTCTGAGATTCCTTCACAGACCACAGGGTTCCCAAGCTGCTTGCTACTTTCCCCAAAGCATGGCTTTCCCTTCCCCAGCCCCTTGGCGTCTCTCATTAGTCTTTGCAAAAGCCAGATAGAATGGCAAATCTAGCAGAAGTAGCATGAATATCCTGGTGATTGGTCTTGATAAATATCCATAACTTAATACATGTTTGGGAACCCTACATCCTATTTCTCACTCATATTCTGTAGCTAACATATAAAACATCACCAGCTGTTGCTTGTTTAAGTCAGTTAAATATTTTCCTGGAATCTTTTAGACATCCCGTTCACAGGTGGTCATCCTGATTAGGGAAAGGAAATGAATCCCTGGTGAGCGAAATACTAAACGCTGTGAAAGTGTATGCCATCACCACAGAACAGGAGCACAGCAGGGTGCAGTTTGCTCAACAAACAAGTCCCTAAATGGCTTTTGAAAAGTTCTCTCTGAAAGCCCTATTACATGCGCCTGCCATGGTCACAGGATCCCTCAGCTGGCAACACAACAAGAAAGTTACAGTCTAATATGTTTATAGCATAGATGGTAACTGATTGAATTGTGGCACTGCCTGGGAAAGAGAAATATCAGTCCTCTTTGTAGCCCCTTAGAGGCTTACTGGTGAAATACAGTAAAAAGGATTAGCTTTGGCTTTTTGAATCTCCTACTGTAACTTACTGTCCCAGCACTATATTGTCACAGCAGACGAGACGTGTGGGAGGCTGAGTTAGGGTGCTAAGCTAAGATTCAGGAAACCCTGCTGTGCCACAGAGCTTGTGAGACTTGGACAACTTGCTCTGTGCCTCCGTTTCCCCTATGTAAAGAGGGGGCAGGAGTACTTTTCAACTGTACAGCGGTGTTGTGAGAATAAATCCATTAAAGGTTGTGATGTGTTAAGACACATATCCCCTCCTCCCATCCCTCTGGGGGATTAAGTTCCTTTGATTGATGTGATTGAAGGGGCTGCAGTAGCTGTTGAGTTAATTATTTGCTCTTACCCACCTGCATTTGTGCAGGTCGTTTTAATGATTATTAGAAATATTTAAGCTGCTGAGCCTCTTGCTTACTTGAAGTTCATAAAAGGGAAAATGTTACTCTTTATGCAGACTATGACCTGGCAGCAACATGTAGCTAGATCTGGTGTAAAGAAGGGTGAGCACATTATTGCAAGTGTATGTAATAAGTATGCTATTAATTGACATAGATGCCTCTATCCCTCCATCACGCTTGTCTGAGCATTGATCAGACTGTGATTCCTAATGAACCACAGAATGTTGGTTGCAAGTAGCAGGTCCTTTGACTCCATCCAGCTCTTTGTTAGATTTATACAATAGTGATGTGAATTATCTATTTTGCTGGTGCTGGATTTCAGTGTCTTCCTGTTTTCCTCAGCAAGCTGTCAACAATGCCCACTAGGCAGACATTTGTGTACTATTACCTTGAATTTCTCTACAAGAAGAAAATTATGCTTGGCAGTTCTAGGCCATGGTCTTGAAAGGGACACGACATAAATGCCTATCACAGCATGTTACACACAATCAGATTTCCAGGTTAAAAATCTTTTTTTTTTTCTTTTCCTGAAAATGATAGCATGGGCCAGTTTCCAGCTTTATTGTATGTCTGGTTGAGCAAACATCGTGATAGGCTGCTGGGAACCAATGAGCAGCACACCAGGTCAGCCATGATAAGAGACATGAATTAAACGACCACACACCACGAGGTACTGCTTGAAGAAAATTGCATTATGAAGTATTTGGGAGAAGTTCTGCTTTACCTTAAAGAAGGCTACATTCTTGTGACTCCTCTGTTGCCACTCCTCAGCAAGACCAATTTGATAATTTACATTCCCTGGGATAGCATGAGAGGTTGAGGGGAAAAATGAGAGGGACTAGGCAGAGGAAAGGCAGATCAGGAAGAAAAAGAGCCATGAGTCCCCTGTGTAGGTAGAGATGCTGGAGAAGGGAAATAGTGATGGGGAAGAGGGCCAGAGTTGGAGAGGGGAGTCAAAACTAGCAAAAAATTGATATATCTTGGAAAGAGTCGGCAACAGCCAACGTAAGAAAGGGAGGGTAGGGAGGTTGGAAGAGGGAGTGTCAGGTATTTCCAGCATGCTTTAATGGTCTTAATGCTGAGTGTTCTCAGCTCTGAAACTGGTTCCTTGTGTGGACTAACAGTTACCTGATCTTTCCACCTCCGATCACCGTTTTAAAGATGCAACTTTCTTGTCTATTTAAAGGGGCTGTTTAGAAGATTACATTTCCAGGAGTGCCGGGGTCATGAAAGTATTATGTATTATTCTGATTTCAGGATAGTTCTTCCACATCAGAAATTACTCTTCATTCTAGCAATCTGGTTGGCAAAGACTACTATAAAATGGCATGGCTGAATGTAGCAGTTCACAGTGAAAAGTTGTTTACGCATCTCAGGAAATAGACAAAAATTATACCTGGGTTAATCATTAAATTCATCTTTTCCCTCAGCTAGAAAACTTGAGAGGATAGGGAGGGGAAATTCATGCAATCGGTCTCTGAGGCAACACTGGGAACGTACCAGACATCATGTCATGCACTGGCATCTAGCTTTATGGGATAGGCTTCCTTTGTTTTCACTCCACCCTCCTAAAGGGTGATTCCTGCAATGAAGGGAGGCCTGACTAATGCATAATTGGTCATTTTTGTAAGGTGTACTAAGCGGCTTTGCCTAGGTCATATTTCTGTAATCAGCTTTGTGCTATGCATCATTAAACAGTGTTAGCTAAGCAGTCCATTTGCATGGTTTCAGCAGGGCAAAGTTTTGGGTTTGAAACCTTTAAGGCTGCTAATCTTTTAATTTATCAGAGCATCCAGCAGTAGTGCAGACACTAACTCCAGACATCTATGCTCTTCAATCAGCAAGACTGTGTTTGGCATCTGAAATGAGGTTCAGGTCTTTCCTCTCCCCTCCCATCCATTATCCCCATTATCATGATAAAAAACACTTCAGGAAACAGCTATTGAGTTACTTGTTTATGGCCCATCCTGCTGCAATTTGTGCTGAAGGGGTGACATGGGGAAAAGTGTTAGATGGGATTCTCTTGGCTATCTGGTTTAGCAATACCCGTTGGTAGCCGAAGCCATGGAACTTCTACTAAGTTGACTCTTTAGGAGGTAGCTGTTGCTCTGCTGTGTCATTCAGACAATCATATGCAGCAACCATGACTCAATAAGTGGGCAAGATGGTAAAAGGAAGAAGTTTAAAAGAAAATGGGATTGCGAGAATCTTCCTGTTTACCAATGCATTAACCCCTGACACCCCCAAACCTTAGCAACATTATGTTTACTGGCGGTGCCGTAATTTGGCTCTGTAGCGTAAGTCTTCAGGCCAGATGGACTCCAGTGAAAGCATAATTACTTTAGAGGAGTTACTCTAGGGGTTAGTCTGGCCCCTCGAGTCTGAATACTTGCACTGTGTTACTGAGTATGTAAGGGAAGCAGTGAGAACAATACGCTGTGTTTCTGGCTATCAGCCACACCAGGGAGGTCATTTTCGTCTCGGCAATTAGTGAAGTGGTGGTATTGCTAAAGGAAGTGAATAAATATGTTCTGTCCTCCTAAGGTGCCAGTTTGCTCAGTTCTCATCATGGATTTCCACTGGATGCATTGTGGAGTCCTGGGGAGAGCTTGATTGCTCCATGCAGTGATTTAATTCAGGCGTATTTTGCTGGGATATTGAAAGAACTTTTTAAAAAAAATCCCCTCTTAGTTTTCCTTATACAATAAATGTTTCTTTTTTTCTCTTCATAGGGAGAAAAATGCCAGCCTCTTTCAGAAAACTCCAGCAAATGGCTATTTATCTGGGGCTGTTTAGTGGTGGGAGTTGTGCTGTGATGTACTATCTTATGCAAAGTAAGTCCCGTTGTTGTTAGCAACCTTATTTCTCCCTCTCCACAACGCTCCCCTTTGTACAGTTGACAAGTGAGAATAGTTCAGTTTCTGATAAACATGGATGAGGAAGAGCAGCAGAGCTGTAGGATGTTATTAATCACACGTGTGAGTAAAAAGTTCCTCCTTTGGTACACTTGGCTTTATTCAATTCCCATAATATTTTTCACTAAAGCAGCATTGCTGTAGTCTCAGGATTTAGTGGGGTGCGGCGGGGAAACAGATGTAGTTTTCTGTTCTCACCTAGATTTTAAATAAATGGTTGTAGTTGGGAGTGACAGGAAAGGGGGAAGGAAAACACCACTTAGTTAGGAAAATAGGAACCTGTAAGCATTCTGCTCAGTTTGTAACACCTCTCAGTTTATGGTGCTGTTCCCTTAAAATAGATCTTGTGAGGTGCTGAGCATCATCCTCTCTTGCAGGTAGTCAACAACGGTTGAGAGTGCTGGACTCAGCCTTAGAAGGAAGCCTAGCATGATGATGCTTTCAGTTAGGTAACAGATAGATCTACTTGTGGCATTCCGTTGGCTAAGAATTACCAACATGATCAGTTCAAGCAATTGATTTTCTTTTTTTTAGTGACTTCCAGACATTGGTAGTCCTGAAGCAATAGGCTTTGCTTCCACTTACTCGAATGCCCTAGACCAGGGGTTTAGCAACCCCTGACATGAGTGCCAAGAGCAGCATGTGAGCGAGTTTTCATTGGCATGCGGGGATGGAGCTCAGCCCTGCCCCTCTTCCCGCAATACAGCTGGGAGCCTGCTCAAAGCCATGCTGCCTGTGGATTAACAAAAGGCCAACTAATGCCACCAGCCATCACCTAAATGGTAAAGCTCCGCATCTTAATTTATTTATTAATGAAGCGGTTGTAAGTAGGACTATTAGTGACATTAAAAAGAATCACTAGCACTCAGACCTTACATAGAGGTCATATCTTGGCACTCCGCCTCAGAAAGGCTGCTGACCCCTGCTCTAGACGTCCAGGTCTCATATCTTTCCCTTGAACAGGAGAAGCTCAAAGTTCTGAACACCTCAGGAAGGGAGGATGTTCTTAATGCTGAAATGTTTGTTACTCTGAACAGAACATTACAGTTGTTCTTACAAATGTTTACAATTGAACAGAGACTTAATAAAGCTTTGAAACAATACTGTGCAGAAGAAAATGCTGCTTTGAACCATCTTCATTTAAATGAAATGACCACGGAAACAGTCTCTTTACCTTCTGAAATCTTTTTTAAAACTTCATGCTTATTTTTTAACATCTAACACAATATTTACCTTTTTTTTGGAGTCTCTGCTGCTGCCTGATCGCCTACTTTCCGTTCCAAGTGAGGTGTGTGGATGAGTGGTCAGTTCGTTACACTGGGGGTTTGTAACTTTGAGCTTCTGCTATAGTTACTATCAGTTTGTATTGCTCTTTGCCTAGGCTTGGATCTGAGGATATTGCCAGACAGGAGTGGCCCTCAGTAGTTATGAAACCTTTCTTTCATTTGAGGTATTTTAATAACAAATTGGACGATGTTGGAAAGCACTCTAATGTTTTGAACAACTCATGCCCTTGAGTTCTGAATTGCAGCTGAGGCAGATCCATAACTCTGGCATGTTTTAAAATAGGCTGGATTAAAAGGGATATTAGCATTTTTTCTGAATGTTTTAAAAAAAAAATCTCTTGAAATAGACTTTGTTTACGGAGAGCGAAAACAACTCCTTAACTTCCCAAATCATTTAGCTGAACAATCCAGTTAATTTATATGGCTGTTGATCATCATTAAAACTCTTGCTGTGATGCTGTATTCAAATCAAATATGCACAGCCTGTTAAGGACCATTGAATTAGTGTGATATTGATAGCTACATAACGTTCTTCATATTTTGATTATAGGCCAGTTGGGCTTTTAATCACTAAAGCATGGCCTTAAATGAGAGTTACCGTCTTCATTAGTATCAAGCAGAAACAGAAGCTGCTATCTTGACTTGCAAGTTGTTACAGTTTCATATGTCTGACCTTAAAGGTTTGCTAACCCATGGGAGCGAAGCACCAATGCAGCTCTTGTGGACTCAGTGAAGTTCTGGTTCTTCTTCCTCATCCTCATGTGTACAGCCAAGATGACTGAAGTGCAAGGAAGTCCTACAGCTTCCTGCATGTTGTACATTACAGAGCTGAGTCACATCTGATTCTAAGACCCTCCAGCTTCTCTCTTTGCTGTACCCAGTGGTTTACATAACTTCCTAATATCAGTTCTAATGGTTCCTGTTCTGGACCTTTTCTACAGAGTTTTTCTTTGCTTTGTCAGAGTACCCAAGGAAGTGCTAGAGGAAAAATACAATCCAACAGGGCTTCTGCTGCTCTGCCCATTACTTTTTATTCTGCTGTAATAGTTGCATGTGTACAACAACCGGGAAGTTTCTTGTCACTACCAGCCAGTTTCAAGCTCTCTGTGAGATGATAAACAGTCTGATGAGGCAACCTTTGTGCCCTTTAGAAACCCTTCCTCTGGGTTCATGCTGTAGACATACAAGTTCATACGCAATTAGTTGTGCATTTTATGTAAATACTGCAGGTAAGATATTTGTAACATGCCTCTGTCTACTGTGTGCAGGAGAAAAAGGGAGAAGGGGGACTGGGTGCAGCTTCCTGATCCAGAGTTTGGTTCTGTGCTGGGGATGGCCCCAAAGTATTGGAAGCAGCCTGGGTGACTGCTGTAAAACACAGCTTGCCATGACCTTAGAAGCTGTCCCCCAGAAGAGAATGGCCTGAGTGCTACTGGGCTCTGGTTGTAGCCCATGTTCTCTGGCAATGGGAGAACTTGAGCCTCCAACCCCATCGCACTCCCAGAGCAATCCAGAGAGGTAGACTGTTTTAAATCTAAGGCAGGCACTAGATATTCAGAGTGGGATTTTCAAAAGCCTTCACAATTAGCCTAACCCTGTTCTCACTGAAGTCAGTGGCAGTGCTGCAAGACCAGTGCTGAGAACACCTGAAAATCCCACTCTCGGCATGCACAGCTTGGAAAGTCTTCCAGCATTTTTTTTCTAGCACTAGAAGGGCCACTACCTCCATCCCACCCTACCCCATGCCCTGCCACCAACAGCTCTGTTTTATATATTGGTAACAACTGGGAAATAGTCATTCCAGTGATCAGTTCTGTGCTCCCTTGCTGTGATACGCACGTACTGTGATATAATAGCTGGGAGCACATTGACTTTAATGGTGACAACTGTATAAGTTTTAAAATTTGTTTCCTCCACTTGAGCTTTAGATTTAGGGACTTTTATTTAAGCCTCTTTTCATATTATAACAAAGGTTCTATAGTAGCAGCTGCTGCCACCATTCTAGAGCAATCCAGGTGAAGTTCTCTCAGTTTTTACTTTAAATTCCCTTTAAAATTTAGAATCCTGTCAGAAGACTGTCAAGTGTTCCTCTTACTGCTCTATAAGAGAAGCATGGAAACTTGCCCATAATGCCACTCTGATGTACACAGAACATTTGAATGGTCTTAAATCCAGGGCCTACTTCACCTAAATTTGCTACAGAACAGCACATTCCTTCTGCTGGAGTTCTTCTGATTTAGGCATCGGGATCGGCATTAGTCAATGCATGTCCATGTAGTTTGCCCCATGTGTGAATGGTTTGCTGTTGCCATTGAGAAGGATGGTAGTGTGCAGACCTGGAATTCTCTTTTTTGGCAGTCCACAAAAGTAAAAGTCTCAGATTTAAGAATCGTGTTTGGTTCTCATGGCTAGTTATTACTGTTTATAGCAGTGGTTCTTAACCTGAGGTGCACACGCCTTCTTGGGGTGCATGATGCCTTTTCTGGAGGTACGAGACCTGCCAGATTTTTTTTTAGAAGGTAAATCATGGAAAACACAAATTAAGCACAGGCACATAAGTACAGCTTAATCAAACCTACGTATGAATTCGATTATCCACTAACTGTTAGCGCATCGGTTACAGTTTACTTACACAGCAAAATTCCACAACATCTCTGGGTAGAATCATAGAATACTAGGACTGGAAGGGACCTTGAGAGGTCGTCGAGTCCAGACCCCTGCCCTCATGGGCAGGACCAAGTACTATCTAGACTATCCCTGATAGACATTTATCTAACCTGTTCTTAAATATCTCCATATAGTAGCACTTGCATCTTTTTGTATGCTTACCACACTATTATTTGTGGTGAGTAATAACATAAAACTATTTTACGTATATTTAATATGCATTTAAAAGTGCATAGGCCCCCCATTGCCATTTTTGATAAGGGGTGCGAGAACATATTTTGAGAACCAAAGGGGTACAGGCTGCAGTAAAGGTTACGAACCATTGGTTTATAGGGTTGGGGTTTTTTTTTTTTCCTGGAGAGGGAGGGGAGCGTGTTCATGTGCATGTGTGTATAATTACACATGGGGGGAGAATGTCACTTCTTTTATTAGCAGTGCTGGTGTAGCCATGTTGGTCTGATATGGGGCAGACAAGGTGGGTGAGGTAGTGTCTTTCATTAGATCAACTTCTGTTGATGAAAGATGAATTTTTGAGCTACGCACAGCTTCCTGTTGTATCTGGAAAGCACGTCTCTCACCCACAGAAGTTGGATCGATAAAAGATACTGCTTTGCCCCTGCCCCCTTAGGTCTCCTTTTATTTATTTTTTTTCAACCCCACAATGACTTCTTTCCACAATTGTCTATTTCTTGTATCTAGAAAATTTTGCCAGGATGCAGTTTTATCAGCTGGCCATTGAGCGTCTTGAGAATGACCCTGCAGCCCTGGAGGCACTGGGGGCTCCCCCTCTTAAAGTTCACAACATCCGACTGACAGACAAGAGCAATCGAATTGACATGGCAGGAGCGCAGGTAAGAGCAGTGAGCTTGCCTGCCAGTTACATGTGGCCCTTAAAAGATGGATTTTAAGGCTTTATCCATGGCTGTGTCTACACTACAGGGCACTTTCAAAAGGCCAGCTTCTGGAAGGCACCTTTTGAAAGACCAGGCTTCGAAGGAGCACGGACGCAGCCAAAAGCAGATCGATTCACCAATCCAGCCTTTTTCGAAAGGCAGCGTTGTTGTCCAGTTCATCGGTCATGTACCTGATGGTCTTGAGGACTTTGGGGGGTGGGCCAGATCGAGGGCTCCCTGCTGGAGGAGCCTGAGGGTATCTCGGTTACCAGGGCCCTTTACCCATCTGAGGATAAGTCCTGCCCTGGTCGTAGTCTGTGCCCGTGGGTCCCTCCTGCTTGCCCAGAATGAGCTGGGCCTCTACTTTCAGTGCTGCTGTGTCCACCACGGCCCCTGGCTCAGCAGCATCCCTCAGCCCCAGCAGCCAGGCAAGGCCATTGTGTGGGGGCAGCCAGTGGGCGCTGCCCTGAGCTCCTAGCTGTATCCTGGGCCCGGGTGTATGCCTGGTGCAGTTCTTTGACTTTGGACCATACTTTGTCTGCTGAGAGGGGTGGGATGGCATGGCCCCGGGTCTTCGGTCCCACTGACAGCTGGACATAGGCTGTGGCGTTCCTGCGACAGCCAGAGGCGTGGAGTACCACCTCCTCCTCCCCGCACAGCCCCAACAGGTCCTTGCTCTCTCCCTCGCTCCAGGAGGGGGCCTGTTTTTTTGCCCCTGGCTGCCCTCCAGGGACCCCAGTTTTATCGGACGGGGGATCCCTGGGGGCCTTGCAGGTCTTGGTGTGTAGCCATGAGGCCTGCAGGATGCCTTGCTGGCCTCTGTCCTTGCTGCGAGGCCAGGCTGCTGCAGGTTCATGTGGTGCCGGCAACCAGCACACTCTGTTTTGTGCACAGGGCTTCTGGGCCAGTGCATCTTTAAACGTGTCCAGATGTGCCGGCCATAGAGCCTCTCATGTGCGGGCAGGAGTGTTTCCACACACCAGCTGGCCACCAACATGGAGGACCAGTCTCTCGAAAGGACGGTCTATGGAGCGTCTTCACTGGCCCTCTTTCTAAAGGGTTTCGGAAGGAGGGGCTTTTCCTGACACGAGAAGGGAAGAGCACTTTTGAATTCCACACCACCATCTTTTGAAACTAATTTCGAAAGAGCGCTTTGAACGTGTGGATGCGTTGTGGGTTCTTTTGAAAGGGGTCCTCATTTCGGTTTTGCTTTCGAAGGGGCTTACTAGTGTAGATGCAGCCCGTGTGTAAGAATGACAGTTTTGCTGTGGGAAGTGAAAGGGTGAACGTTGCTTTGTTGGCAGGAGTGCTCTGACAAAGTGAAACCCCCTCATTTGGAGTGGAAGTACTTTGTCGACAAAAGTGATGACAAGCCGTGTTCACACACACTGACTTTCAGCAGCAGGGCTGAGTTGACACAGCCTTATCGCTAAAAGCTGTGTAGTATAGACTAACCCTAAGTGTATGGTAATGGTCGGGGTCTGCAACATGCGGCTCTTTGAGGACTTCTTTGTGGCTCCCCTCCTGATTATTTTTGGTAAATGGTGAAAGTCTAAAAGCCCAGCTCACGTCTAAATAGTAAATGATATGTGATCTCGAAATGTTTGATGATGCCCCCTTAAATATGTGTGGTACATTGTGGGATAGGATACTATATCTGTGTTTTGATTGTGGTGTTAAGAAAGTCTTGATTTTGAAAAGGAAAAGGAAGCTTGTGGCAGCCCTGCTGTGAAGGGTAGCACACATTTTAAGGCACAAAACTGAACTTAATCATGAAGTAAAACTGCGTAATTAAAGTGGCTTCAGAAGTGAAAGTCAGGAAGACAGTGGTGCAAACATGTAAAGTGTGAGGAAATGGAGTATGTGAAAAGTTGGTGAGTGTCCTGCAGTAAACTTGTATCCCATTACAAACCATTGTGTGTGCTGGTCTTAAATAGGGGTTACAAAAAAGAATGGTTTGATGTTATTTACTAAGGACCGTCTTGTATTCACGGTCATTGTGGGTCATGAATTGAATTTTACCTAATTAGAAAAAAATGGCTCTTTGTGCTCTTTTTGGGTGCTGACCTTTGGTAATGGTAGAGAGGAGAGATCTTTGAAAATCAATTCAGTGATTTAGGCGCAGAGGCCCTGTAGGATAAGTGCTCAGTTCCGATGTAGGTTGTGATTTTCCATGGCACCTGTTTCTCAGTTTGAAATATGGCAGTGGAGGAAACAGCAAGAATTACTCCTCCCTATTGTGCTTGTTAGTTTCGTTCAGGAAAAGGTGTGGGGTGTATCCACAGATGATTCTTTGTGAGATGTAATGGGTTTGCCATCCCCACCCAGAAGGGTTTTTTTCTGCTTTTTTATTTTTACACAAGGCCTTCTGTACCCTGAGGGTTGAGGGGTAGGGGTGTTAGCTATTGGAGTAGCTGTGCCCCTAAAAAGTTAGAGGATACAGTTTTCAAAAGCACCTATGTAACTTAGGCATCTAAGATAGGGTGACCAGATGTCCTGTGTTTAAAGGAACAGTCATGTATTTAAGCCCTCCTGCAGGTGTCCCTGTTTTTATTTTAAAAAAAAAAAAAAAGGACAATTTGTCCCATATTTTCTGTCTCTTTCCATTTCTAAGTACTGGTAACTCCTACTCCTGGGTGGATTCTTGCTCACCAGCCAGCCGCCTGCCCACCAGCAGTGGGGGAGAGGGGCAAGGGTTGTCCAGTAGTTGTAAATAGGGGTGAGCTTGCAGTGCTGGTGGTCAGGCAAATCTAAGACTAACAGACTTTTAGCATAGTATTTGTCACCTGGGATGCTTTTGAAATTGTTAGTCCTTTTGTTGCAGTGTTGCACAACTGTAAAGTATGATTAGCACCAGTGCAGAATGAAGCCAAACTGATAAAGGTCACTTTTTATCCTGTGTCTGCACTAGAGCTTTGCATCAGGATAGATCAGTGACTCTCAGCCTATCCAGCCAACTGTCCCCCTCTCTGGGGTCTGTTGTATCTTGCATACCCCCAAGTTCCACCTCATTTTAAAACTACTTGCTTCCAAAATTAGACATAAAAATACAGAAGTGTCATCGGGCACTCTTATTGAAAAATTGATCATTTTCTCATTTTACCGTAAGGTAAATAAATTGAAATACAAATATTGCAGTTACATTGCAGTGTATAGTATATAGAGCAGTATAAACAAATCACTGTATGAAATTTCAGTTTCTATTGACTTTGCTAGTGGTTTTTATGTAGCCTGTTGTAAAACTAGGCAAATACCTAGATGAGTTGGAGCCCCTTGGGAGACTTGTGCATAGCCTCAGGAGTACATGTACACTGGCTGAGAATCACTGGTGCAGACAGCCAATAATATAAAAAAACAAAACAAAAATGAAGGTAAAGGGCATTTAGTCTGGTCTTCTCTTCTTTTGCTGGAGGTTTCAGAGGTGTCCCAAGAGCTTTCAAAGCCATTTATGAAAGGAGCACTGAGTTTTGAATTTTTCAAAAATTTCTCCTTCCAGCTGGCTGTAAGGGCATTTGTGCTAAAGGTGTTAACTAAGAAAAAAACAAAAACAAAAAACAAAACAAAACAAAACCAAGTTTTAAACAGACTGAGTAAAATTCTCTTTTATTAGAATAAGGTCCGATGAAACCACGTTAGCACGTGACCATTTTCATTCTTATTGGAACTCATCAGACGTGCATAAACTGTTGTCTATAGCGTGATTCGAACCTGGGACGCCTTCTTCATAGTCAAGGACGATACCATACCTACAGGTTCACAGCATTGGTTGTGGGAAAGGAGTATATGTGTCGATCAGTTGAGCTGATCACTTTCCCAGATAATTGGACCAAGTGGTCACGTGCTAACATGGTTTCATCGGAACCTTATTCTAATAAATACAGCCAACCCCGATTGGAGCGTGCTTTCAGTTCACTCGCTTGTGAATGTAGCACATGTGGCCAACAGTTGTTGGTCTAATTATCTGGGAAAGTGATCAATTCAACTGATTTACAAAATTCTCTTTTCCTTTCAATTAAGTCAGGAACCACTTGCATGATACCTGTAATGTTATGAATTTCCTAGTTCTTCAGTTGCCCTTAGAATCTTCCAGGCAAAACTTCAATTTCCAGTATAAAAATCATAGACCAAAAAAACCAAGCTTTTTTTACATAGATCAGAGGAAGGATCCACCAACCTCCAATTCAATTTTCCTTTGTAAGTCACCTTTAAGAATGGTACAAAGATTTAAATGACTCAGGATGAAATCATATCTCAGTCTTCTGGCCAACAAACTGCTTTCTTATCCCCCATTTCACTCCATGCCCTCGATAATGATGAGCATTATTTCATCAGAGTTATGAAATCAGTTAATGATCCTTCATCAGCCAGAGTAGGTCGCTATGGCATGACACAAAGAATCCTGCATGGTGCAGGGACTACTGTACCTCCTTCAAAGCATGCCCAACTCCTGCCAGCAAGACCTGCTTGAGAGGACTTGGCATTGCCATTTTTTGATGGTTTATCAAGAATAGGTATGATGCATATTTATTTTCTAAAGCCATGCAGAATGTTTTAGCAGAAGCGCAATACTGACAGCTGTAGCCTACTTTAAGTTAGAGTATTTTAATAGAATTTTTAAAGCTGCTGCAGTGCTTGAATAGCCAATTCCCATTAATAGAATGGTGCATAGTTTTTAAATTTGTACTGGTATTTGTTATGATAAACTCTTACATAATACTCTTCATCCATGGATCTCTTACTGCTTAGAAAAGAAAGGGTGTTAGCACAGATATTGCAGAGTGACTCTCTATATATGGTTCCAGTAATAACATAGTACGTTCTTTGGACCCCTATTTGTAGATGACTAAATTAATACACACACAACCATTAAAGTTTTTAGTGAAACTCTCCAAAGGGCTGAAAAGCTACTGTGGGAGTGATTCAGTTGTATTATATTGACTAAAAAAGGAATAAAACATTTGTTTCACTAACATCAGTCACTGAAAGTGTTTAACTTTTATATTTGCAGTTAAAGATACCAGTATCTGGAACAAAATCAGCTGGGTACCTCCACACCAGTTCAGTAAGAGACCTTTCCCTTAAGTGGTGAGTATGATTAAAAGAGTACTCTTCGGAGTGATGACAGAGGGAAGAGAACCCAGGAAGTGCGGCCAGACTTTTGGGTTTTTGTCATCAGATTTGCTGAGATTATGGAAAGAAGAAATCTGCCTTTGAAGAGCTTATGAAATGGTGTGTTCACATGCTGTCATCATGCAAGGGACAGAATGCCTATTCAATAATTAACATTCATCATACATCAGATTATGAGGACATTAGACCAAGAACTTTGTGCTGAAAACTGTCTTCTGTTAACTGTAACCCAGTATACAAGAGTGCACAATAGGCCCAGTGAGTTTAAGTTCCTCTCTTTTTCTCCCCTTCACACAAGGAGAAAATGTAACAATAGTTGGGCACAGGGTTTAACAATACTTGTCCTTAGTTATGGTAACAGGCCTGCGATATCTCCTGCTGTTCTCAGAGCACAGCAATTCTATGACACGATGGGTATGTCTACACTGCAGCTGGGAGTGGGCCTTCCAGCACTGGGAAACAGACTGATGCTAGTGGAGCTCAAGTGAACACGCTTAAAACAGTGCTGTTAGGGTGCGTCTACACTTGCATTCCTCTTTCGGAAGAGGTACGCAAATGAGGGAAATTGAAAATGCAAACGAGGCACATATTTGCATATTCGTCACCTCATTTGCATGTTCTTATTTCAAAAGAGCTTCTTTCAAAAGAAGAAAACCAGTGTAGATGCTGCTGTTTTGAAAGTAAACCTGATCTTCAAAAGAATTCTTCTTCCCATTAAATAAAGGGAAGGATTCTTTTGAAGATGGGGTTTACTTTCAAAAGAATTGAGTCTACACTGGTTTTCTTCTTTCCAAAGAAGCCCTATTGAAATTAAAATATGCAAATGAGGTGCCAACTATGCAAATATGCACCTCATTTGCATTTTAGTTTCCCTCATTTGCATACCTCTTTCGAAAGAGGAATGCAAGTGTAGACGCACTCTTGGTGTTGCAGCTCTTCTGGAAACATGGGCTCACCACCTGAGCTTGAACCCAGAGGCTCAAATGGGCTTGAGAGCAGAGCTGCCACCTGTGTGGCAATGTCCACTGTTCTATGTCTAGCATAGTAGCTTCAGCCACACTGTCATGTGTATGCTAACCAGGGCTAGGAGGCTCAATGCCATGGGCAGCACAGACATACCAATGTGATGAGCTTCGGGTGGTGTCGCTTTCTTCAAGCACCAATAGTCTCCTTTTATTCAAAGTCTGAGTTGGGCTGCAATAGAAATTACATTCTACTCTAGTATACTAACCTGTGTTGTGGATGTGGGGCTTTTAATATTAAACCCTAAACCTCTCTGCCTCAGGCCAAACTGATTCCTAGAACCAAGAGAATAATTAAGAAACAATAATTTATTCACCAGGTTTTATCTCCGTTGTGGATTGAAGAATTTCTGAACAGTCTATAATGCCCACATTTATTTGTTCTTGGAAGTCGGTTGCTAATTCAGTTTTCCCCGTGGCTTGGCTTAGCTGCACTGGGCAATATGACAGTGTGTCTGTTACATGATTAGATAAGGAAGACTTATCAAGAGTAGCTGAAAATTCTTATGGAAACAAAATTTAAAATTCAGGGGTTAGGATACTAGCTTAGCACTTGGAAGACCGGGGCTCAAATCTCTGCTCTGCCACATATTTACAGGTGACCTTGAGCAGGTCACCTTGTCTCCATGTGCCTCAGTTCCCCATCTGTAAAAGGGATTTGATACTATTTGTGTACCTTTATAGGGTGTTGGGAGACAGTTAGGTACCAGCATGATGGGTGGGGGCACAGAAGTACTTAAGCCCTGGTGTCCAACCAGTTCTGAAGCAGTAGCCCCTATAGTTATAGCTATAGCAAACTAACCACATTAGTCTGCAAATATATGTATTGTTCAAGCCAACTAGGCACACTCAACCGACCACACAGCCACATGTGGCTAGTGGCAAGAGTGTTAGATGCTTAGCTAGACAAATAGTAAGGAGCAAGCTGAGGTGGAAATCTGTAGCACACAAACTATCTACATGGGCCCTGACTCTGCCCTTTGGTCTAGGGAACTTTTAGTGTGTAGTAGCAGAGTCCACACAGACAGCGTTTGGCATGTTGGTGCGCCGTATGTTTATACTCCTGCTAGCTGTGCACAAACTGTTCGTCTTGAGAAGTCCTAAGATAGGTACATTTAAAATTTACTCTCCAAATGTTGCCATAGAAAAGCTAAAATAGATTTCCCAAAAACATTCATGCTAGTAGAACTTCATCACAAGTGTTTGGTGACATTTGTGCCCCATTTTGTATTCATTTCTGGCAAAATGAATGGTAGCTGGTTTCTGACAGTTCCAATTTGTAATAGATGAGCTAGATATGTCTGTGAACTGGATCACTGAATAATTCAAACGGTTCGGTCACATCCATAAAATACAGCAGCATAAGCCATTTTGGGGAATATCCATATTATAATTGAGTTATCTAACAGGCTCTTGATAATGTGCAAACAACCTTTTACAGGCTAGAATCTAGAAAGAGAAGCAGCATTGACAAGACACTGAGGTCAAATTTTTCAAAGTGACTTGGGAATCTAAATCCTATTTTCAAAAGTGACAGACATGAAAGAGCCCAGATTGCTTTTAAAGAAAACCCCCAAAACTGTCCAGTCATTTTTGAAAACAGGATTATTTGAAAATTTCACCTTCAACAATCAAACTCTAGCTTTGTGGTATGTGTGGGATTAGTACCTGGGATTGGCTTGACACTGTTTTCACTTAAGTCAATGGCTGCTGGTGACTAGAGCTATTCAGGAACTCTGACAGCCTGTTTCTTCTGTTAGAAAAAGCTTATACAGTAAACCCCCAAAATTCATGACTTGGAGTTGTGCTTGACTTGCAGTGGAGGGGATCTGGGAGCAAGGCTGGTGCCTGGTCCCTGGCTCCCCTCCACTCACTGGTGTCCTGGTCAGTTTCGTGGCTCCCTGCAATGCATGGGAAATTTGCCTTACACGGGGGTTGCAAGAAAGCAACCCCCACATAGGTCGGGGGGCTGCTGTAGATTAAAGCCCAGACTCTGCAGAAACATTTCTGTTTAAACAGTTTTCATCAGAAAGGTTTCTCTGACTCAGGATGGAATTTCTGGTCAAAACCAGAGGGTGAACAGCCACTGTAGCCCATAGCTAAGGCTCTCATAGGGGTGTGGAAAACCCACGTTTAAGTCCCTGATCTACCTGATTCATCCAGAGGAAAACCCCAACCTCTTGGCTATTCTGTTTGCTTTTCTGTCAAAATTTTGGAAGGACTTTTTGTTCATTCTGATGCAGAACAGAAGACAAATGCTGAAACCTGATATATTTTGCCCCCAGTTGTAGTTCTTGTATTCTGGCCAGCCCTGCTATTTGCTTTAATGGGCACAGTGAGGCCAGCCCAGCCACGAGGTACTGCTCAGTACAGGCCCATGGATGCTGCTTTCCACTCTCCAGTCGAGAGCACAGAGGTGGGCGTGCTTCCTACAGTGGAGCACGCATAGGGACATATGCTGAAAGAAAAGGAGAGTGCTTTGTGGCAGATTTAATACCAATAGTCCTCAGCGAAACTGGGCTTGGAGCAGAACTTGGAAGAGCAGAAGGTACACTTTCACATGTCCAAAAAGCACAACTTTCTTTCTTGAAATGAGTCATTTTGTTCTCTTTGCAGAACTTTTGTAAGCAATCCTATTTATTAACAAAGTGATGTCCAAGCCTTCTTAACTAGGATAGTTCTTTAGCATTGTGATGTAAAGCCAATGCCAGAGACTAGAGGAGGACTACCCAGCTGCACTCTTGATAGGCAGAAATTGTAAACAGAAGAAGGTAGGTCAAATTATAAAACAAAAACCCAACCATCACCCTGTCCAGATTTTATCAGTGTTGCAGCAAATGGGAAAACAGAACCATAAATTGTAGTCTTCTGATCTGTTATGTTAATAAGCCATTAAGGAAAGTGTCTTTTGGAGATTTGCATCTGCAAATCTTAAGTACATTTAATTGCACTACATTACTTGCCTCTTGCTGTCTAGTGCTTTTATGCTTGACTTCATCACAGTATGAAATTGATCAATTAAAGTCAAATGCTCTTTTGATTTATATCAGCTGGCACCTCCAGGATGTCACCTTGCAACTCAAGGATGGTCAGAATATTCCAGTGTACCATTCATGTGTGGAGAGCACCAATGTAGACAAGGTGTGAGAAACAAAGACAGTTGCTTTGCATATGCCAGTCACTTGAGGACTACTGATTGGTTACATATTACTGTATACACTCAGTTTTGTCACAAATGAATAATTTCACTTATGTGGACAATTTTGCAGTCCAGTTATTTCTCTAGCACTGAACTCAGTGTTGGTATTGTTAATTTCATTTTTTAATTTTTGTAACTGGTAGAAACTTATAATAAAGATTTTACAATGCTGTCACTGTTCCAGAGTATCACATTGTTTTAGCTTGTATATGCTGCTGTGATGATTTTTAAAATTCTCTCCAGTAAATTGCATTTTTGTGATATGAAACTCATATCTGGATAGCTGATTTGCTTTCTAAGTCTACGCAACTAGTCAGGTTTTCAGACAACCCAAATTATAGATGGTTTTCCATTTTAGGTGAAGTCACTCAATGGCTAAACCTTCACTGAATTATCTTTACATGAAAAGACAATGAGACCTCACTTGGAGAGAGAAGTTACTGTTATATGGTTTACCAAAATAAAATATGCCTGGCAAGTAAAAAAAAACGGCACTCCTATATCTCATTTAGTAAATAAGGCAGACTACAGCCCTCACATGCGACTCTGTGATCCAAAACCAACATTCAATGTAGACCAGTATTCAATCAGCACCAGAACGCAGTCATTTTACTTATCCTGAGAAACGAGATGGGCAACGATAGTGACACGATGCTAGATGCCAAGCAACAAATACCCATAGCAGCAAATTTTCATAAACTTGACAAAAATTGGAAAAGTAGCATGACCAGCACAAATACAAAAATATGTATTTGTTAATACTGGCATGTCTGTCCTGTATGGAGCAGAGCCATGGAACTCAACTCATTCCAAAGTAAATACCGATAGAAGATGGACAGAATCTATTTAAAGTTTATTGCAATTTCAGAAACTTCACATCAACTTAAAGCATCAAACATGGAAAGAAAGAACACATTTAGGATGTGCTGTAAGGATGCCATCAGCTTGATTTCCATATGAAGTGATAATAACATCACTGACTGACAAGAGAAGTAACTCAGAAAAACATTACGTAGAAAAACAGAGAACAAAGTTATATTCATCAGTATGACATTCAGACGCCTGAGCAGACCTGCACAAGACCAAGATAAATGGCAGAAATTGATGGACATTCTCTGTATGTCATGGTGCAGAAGGAAAGAAATAATAAGAACTTCTGAGACATGCAGTAGGCTGAGTGGTGAGAGTGAGACACAAAGAAGGCCCTCCCAACTGTGAAAAATTACATGAGAATTTGAATATTACAATCCAAAGGTTATATTACAATGCCTAATAACCCATGTAGATACTCTGGGGGCCCTTTTATTTCCCAAGCAGCCTTGTTTGCTGAGCTTCCAGTTGACCCTTCTGTCTAGATAGTGGCTGGGCAGTCTGGCCACTCTGTTGACAGAACAGATTGTCTTTCATTCCACTTTTGTGTGTGGATGTGATCTGTTGACAGAGGTTTGTGCCAGAAAAATCTCTTCTGACAGTAACTGCTGTCAACAGATCACTGTAATGCAGATGTAGCCTCATTTAATGCCTACAGATGGCTTCTATTAGGCACAGCTCATCCCTTAGCTGCTAATCTACAGAGAGACAGGTCAGATGCACTCAGAAGAAGCCAAAAGAACTAGTGCGCTGTGGGTAACAGGACGGCAAGAAAGACTTGAAACTTCCAGAAGCTGCTAAAAACCAGGGTAACCTCCATAAAGGCTTCTTCATGCCCATCTCCTCCCTTTGGTCTTTCCTTACACTGGAGTAACAGAATCTCAACTAGAAATCTTAGGTTTGCTACTTTTGTTCAAATTCATGCATCACAACGGCGTTGTGTTGGCAAACAAACCTAATCTGGTCCTACACTACTAACTAGTTTTTATTTCAAAACTCCTTTTACAACACATTTAAATGGCCTGACCCTCTATTCCGATAAATGAAATCTACTTTGCATCACCCATACAGTTCAGATGTAGCCAACTTCTCATTTTACACTGGCTTGCAAAATGCTGTACTTCCTTTACCACCAGTTTTACAGAAATGTGCTTATGGTCAACCACCTCCTATGCATGCCAGATTTCTTTGTTTGGTGTTTTTTTGTTTTTTTTAATTTTCCCTCATGCCCGTAGATGATCTCAATAACTCCCATAGCAGAGACAGAGACTGCATAACCCTGAAGGAGCAAGACAAATAGCCTGATGCTCAAGGCAAGATAATGTTTAGTTAGAAGTAATTATAATGGGAACCAGCTGAATACGGTTGGCTGGAATGGTAAAAAAAAAATTATAACTAGATTTGTTTGCTTGATGAGGACCTAGAAGATTGTCTAGGTGAAAGATATATACAAACTGAAGTTGATGTATTGTTGGAACACTATTGGCCCCAAGTTATGAGAATACCTAGATGATTCAGGCTCATTTTTGGCCCAACATCTAGTAGAGGCAGAGTTGCACTTTTGAGTTACAGATAGCACTTCTTCAGGGCTGGGAAAAGTAACATGTCATAAATAAACACAATATGAAACAGATTATTAAGAGGATTGGTGCATTGCATGAGCCCATTCAACTACGCAGTGGGGAATTAATGTCTGCTATCATGTGACAAACGTGGGTTAGTTACAGCATTGTATGAGTTAATGGCTCCATGGTATATTGAACACCTTATAATTGCCAACTAGTATAAAGTGCCTTTTCAGGCACATAGCTCAAGTGTAGTTGTAGCTAAGATGTGAGCATGAACTGCAGATCTGTGTTCAATTTCCAGCTTTGTCGCAGACTTCCTGGGTGCTATGGGGCAAGTCACTTAATTTCTGACTCAGTTCCCCATATATTAAATGGGGCTAAACCTACTTTTTCCACCACTTTTCGCATGGCTCATTATTTTTGTATACTCTTCAAGGCAAGGATTACATCTTAATGTGTGTTTATGCAATGAGGTGGATTTGGGCTAATGGCACTACAGTAATAGCACAGTGGCAGCTCTTCTGTTCCACATCGCCTCGGCAAAACTACCATTCCGAGATGAATCCAATGCTGCACTTTGTATCTTTTGTGTAGTCATTTTGGGCTGTGCAATATAGCTCTGGTAACATGTTTAAACCCATGTTGCACCAGCTAACATGACTATACAGGGCATAAGAGAATGAGGGTTGTTTTTTTTTGTCAGAATCTTAATTTAGAAGTTCTTATAAATGTTTCAGCAAAATGCTTTTTTCAGCTGTTTAATATATGGTAGCGTATAATAGCTATTTAATATATAACGATTGAACAGTGTCATCTACTTTGCTTAAATATTAGTTATTTTTAAAAGGTCGTGACACAATCTACCAAATATGACAGTTCAGTTTCACCTGGAGATATGGCTGACAGAAGCAAACCCCTGAACAGATGTCCCAACAGCTCAGGTAGGTTTCTTACATTGTGCCAGTCAGTACTAGTTCACACAGCAGCCAGGTGGCTCCTTCTGAGGAGCTGCTTAACATAGTTGTCAGGAAAACTGCAACAATCCACACAAGAATTACTTTTGCAGCCACCTCTGTTCATATTGGCCGTGTCTACACGTGCCCCAAACTTCGAAATGGCCATGCAAATGGCCATTTCGAAGTTTACTAATGAAGCGCTGAAATGCATATTCAGCGCTTCATTAGCATGCGGGCGGCAGCGGCGCTTCGAAATTGACGCGCCTTGCCGCCGCGCGGCGCGTCCAGACGGGGCTCCTTTTCAAAAGGGCCCCGCCTACTTCGAAGTCCCCTTATCCCCAATGGGGGATATTCCCCATGGGGATAAGGGGACTTCGAAGTAGGCGGGGCCCTTTTGAAAAGGAGCCCCGTCTGGACGCGCCGCGCGGCGGCAAGGCGCATCAATTTCGAAGCGCCGCTGTCGCCCGCATGCTAATGAAGCGCTGAATATGCATTTCAGCGCTTCATTAGTAAACTTCGAAATGGCCATTTGCATGGCCATTTTGAAGTTTGGGGCACGTGTAGACGTAGTCATTGTGACAAATGCTGCATGCTACATCCAGTATCTTTGGAAACTATTGATTTTATGGGTTGTTCGAGAATAGGCATTGTATTCTAATACTATTTCGGAGGAGCGTTCCAGCTCCTCTAAGAATTAAAAACAACTGGGGACAACTACTGGGGTCCTGAAACTATAAACATCGGATTTGGCAGGAACCAGAGAACCAAGGCAACAAAGGGGTTTTTGGTGTAGAACGCTAAGTTTAACCTGACAGAGGGGCCCATCATTGTTTCAAGAAACAGATGACAAAGAAAGCACAACCCTGCTGAAGCTTTGAAAGGATTTGAGGTCATCAGCCTTTCTGGCTCCCTTTTCCCCTGTGAAAGATAGGGTGGTGGAGATTTTTTTTGGAGGGGGGGGCAGCAGCCTGGTTTCTTTGTGTGGTTTTGTCATGAATAAATGTACTCTGCTTTAAAAATGCTGTTTGGTTACTTACGACTGCTGTTGTATATAACCTTAGGAGAAAGCAAACGTGGGGGTGGGGAGGGGGGCAGGGCAAGGTGATAGTCAGACCTGCTAGTTTAAACAGAGTGAATTTCTAAAGCTGGGCAGGTGTCTCTTGTGAAAGGTTACATCTGAGAGCACATTCCTGGACCAAATCACTGTGGCAAGGGAAGGTCAAAAGTGCAGATACTCTGCACCTCTGACAAATATCAAAGGGCAGGATGGCCAAATCTGCTAAACTCACAGAAACTCGAAATCAGCAGACAATTGACTCATTGCTAGCATGTTTTTCCTAACGTGCAGGGAAACATTCTTTTCAAACAAATAAACAAAATTACTTCCTTCCATTTTCCTTGGGTAGACTGGTAAGTAAATGATTATAGAACTTAGGGAAATTAGTTTTATTACCTCTCAGAAAATCCTCCATATGTCTTCATTGGTTATTTAATCTTGTTAGTTTTCTTTTTCAATGGCATCTAATGTTATAAAAAGAGATTATCAGATTTTTACTTTGGTGTGTGGCTGCATAGGTCTCATAACAGTAACATGCAATGTAATAGTGACATCTTCAAAAACAAAGACAGTAAACCTCCACCCCATCTGTGCATACTTCAGCTGTGGAAGTCATAGCCACACATTTACTGAGACTAAGAACGTAGAAAGGTTCAAAAAGGGATGGACATGTATATAGTGTGCAAACATGATTATTGCTAACAAATTCTAGAAAGTTAATTAAATCTCCAGAGTTTAAATGGGTAACTCTTGGATTAGAGGTAATTTCTCCTGGGTGTAGAGTGTGCGGAGCTGTCGGAAAAGATACTCAAATTGTGGTGCCCAATTTGCGTATCTTTTCTTGACAGTTCTGTCAGGAGGTTTCTCCAACATCTGGCCCATCTACATGGGGCCAAATGTCAGGAAACCTCCCCTCTCCCCCATCGAGACATCCCTTGTTCCTCATGGAACAAGGTGTACAGGGACATCAGCAGAATGCTTCCAAACAGCAGATCTCTTCTGGGAGATCTGCAGTCTGGACCTGCGCTCTGGCAACAGAACTTCTGTCAACGGAAGTCTGGAGTCTAGACCTAGCCTCATTTGGCTATAGCAGATTCTGAAACATCTGGTATGGGCCTCTATTTGAGGGTGGATACTGATCTAGATGGCATTTAGGTCTGCCTGTTATGTTATATGCCATTTTATACACAATTCACCAAAACTTAGTATTTTGAACTTGACTATTTTCAGTGACTTGCGCTCCGCCGCTTCGGTTTTTATTCAGTACAATTGAGATGATAATCCTAAATGGAATAGCTAAATATTTCTAAGTCTAGAAGCCATTAACAATTTTTTGAAATTACTACTAGTTATTAACATGACTGAGATTAATATTTGAAAGTGGTGTATGGCAAAGTTCATGAATATACATGTGATGGTTTTCTCACAGTGGTAAATACTCTTGTAACTAAGTCATTATTAGAACTAAAACAGTTACATAAGACAAAAAGAGAGTCCCGCATTCCTAGTTATCTGGTAAATCCACTGAGTCTTCCTGGTGCATGCTCTGCTCAAAGGCACGGTACATACTACACCTTCCCTTTCCAACAAAAGCAATCTCAAGCATAATATATACACCAACCCTGTGTCTACACGTGCCGCTTCCTTTCAAAAGGGGCATGTTAATGAGCCTGTTCAAAAGATGCTAATGAAGGACTGCATACTCATTGTGCATTCAAAGTGCAGCTTTTCGAATCACATGCCGCCCATGGAGACGGGATCTTCCAAAAGGACACCCCCCCCGTTTTTCAAAAGCCCCTCTTACGATTAACAGATAGGAAGAAGGGCTTTGAAAAACTTGGGGGGGGGGTCTTTTCAGAAAGTCCCGTCTCTCCAGGCTGCGTGATTTGAAAAGCCGCACTTTTGAATTGCCAAGGCTGCTATTATGCTAATGAGGGGGCTGCATATTCATTGAAGTGCCTCATTAGCATCTTTTGAACAGGCTCATTAACATGTTCCTTTCAAAAGGAAGGGGCACGTGTAGACCCAGCCCAACTGTTTCCATACAAATACTGTAAACACAATCAACTTTGTTAGCAGCACTCACTGAATCATTCAGGTGCTCTGCACCCTAATTGAAATGGTGGATCATAGCTCAGTTCTTGCAGTAACTGAATCAGCAGCCTGTTCTCTTTGTTGTTCTGAAGGGATCCTCTACTGGCCCCTTTCAATGCTCTGATCTGTACCTGTCTTCTCTTTTTTCCTATCTATAAAATGGGTGCAAGGCTCACTCACCATGAGTTTTGAAGAACTAAAATTCACTAATGTTAGAGTGTTGGGACCCTTGGCTGGAAGGTGAAATTAAGTAAAAGCTAGGAACTTTAGAAGCATGACCAAGTCAGTTTAGTTTTAACAATCTTGCACTGGCCAGCAGAAAAATTAGGTCTTTTCTGTGTTTAACGGCTGTAATTCTATAGCTGCACAAATGCTATAATTACAGGCGAGAAGTTGAGACACAGCATTGCATTTCTGAAGTTTGTTCTCAAATCCAGATAACACTGCTGTTTGTGTTAATATTGTCTAGCCCTGGCCCAGTTTCTTTATACCACCATTACTTTCCACATTTTATTACATCACACAACATGATGGAACACACCACAATATTAGTGCAGGCATCCAATATCAGAGACTTAAAATTGCTAAGCATTGTGTAAATTTTTTAAAAAAAGGTTAACTAAGCTGTTTTTCACCACCTTCTTACAGATCCCTCCAGTCAGCCCAATAGGTGGCATGCTATAAAATGATATAGCTATAAGCATCATCATGGTACATTTGTCCCTAGGAAGCTGCTGAAATATTTAGCACTTTCAAGTCTGTAAAACGGAACGGGGACTAAAATTTCAGCCCAAAGATTATACTTATTTATACATATCCGTGATGTGTTCTCATGCTTATTTTTTTCCAAAGTTGTATCTTGGCATAGCACGTCTGAAATTAATACCAAGCAAACTGAATAGATCTTTTCTTTGACTTTGAAATAGCAATACCTTAATTACAGTTGTATATATTTTTAATGGAATGGAAATAACTATTAAAGCTTCAGATGTGTGTGGAGTTGGCTCACAGCCCTGCAGTACATTAATAGAAACTTTATTTTTGCACTAAACAGACCAACTTAACATGTTTTGTTTATAACTTACAAACTAATACACTTTTACATAAATCTATACAAATTTCAGAATGATTTAAGTAGTATTGTACAATTCCACATTAAGGCACAAACAAAAAAAAACCCCCAACAAATCCAGCACAATGGAGATCTCAAAGCAGCCAATTCAAAAGAAGCTGGCCTTGTAACAGATATAACTCATTTAGTTTAAATAGGTTTTCATATTTCACTGTCATACAACATAACCGAAAAGGCAGAGGACCAAAGCTATGCAGCTCAACATCTCCCCTTGATCTTCATTACTGAGAACTTTCTATTAACAAGCCTACTGTAAAGGTATATACACAGGAAAATATGTTTTAAGGATCCTGCATCTAATGATTATGTAATGAAATATCATGAACTGAAATACTGTTAGTTGGTATTCAGCTATCTGAATACAGCAAAGTCAGATGATCCCTCTTAAGTATCTTCTATTTTACATAGTGTAGACTTGGACTATGAAATAGATATAGATTTACATAACTTAGATTTAAATATGTCCAAACATCTAATTCTTACTGCTCAGATTGTTTTAGTCAAGGAAAATAAATACCATTGAAATTTCCCTGGGACACGTATGGGTGTGGCTTAGAAGTTATAATTTCAATTGTGTCTGAAGTGAGTTTTCACTTGACATAGTTTGACCAATACAGATGATCTGGTCAAGCGATCCAGTGTAAGGAGGACAGAAAAATACTGAGACAACTTCAGCTCCTGCATCCTTGTAACAATATTTGATAGGGATCAGCACAGAGTTCACCAAATAGCATTCTGTAATCTGATCACTGTTGGTCATTTCCATAGCCCATAAAGACAATATAAGCTAAACCGCATATAACCTTCCTTTGTCAGAACTTTGGTTTTTATATTAGTTTTTCATAGTTATCCAAAAACATGCTTGAAAACTTCTTAACTTTTAAGAACATAAAACCACAATGGGTATTGTTTGCAGGGGGCATTATCTTAATGTAACAAATATACAACTCTAAATGCTTCAAAGAAATCAAGCACTTGATGGTTACAATATGGGTGAGTTATTCAGTTTGAATACACAACTACTGTACATGATGGAATGAGATGCTGCCCTATCTACATGAATATTCAGTATACAATTCAGCAGGGACAAAGCAAGCTAAATATGATGGAATATAGTAGTTTATAGATGCAATTTTTCTGATGTGGCTTCAACTGAAAGCAAAAAATCAGACAAAAATGCTGGCTCGGAGCCATCAAGGAAAGAGAGCTTTTCCCGCTATATGACACTGCTTTTCATGCTACCTCCTTCTATATCTTTTTAGCATCCGTTTCCTGCTTTATTACAACCATCTTAAACACAAACATTATAGTGAAAGCTACTTGTGCTTATTAGTAAAACCACTACTTATCTATCACTTATGTGAAGACAGAATTTTCAAGATTACCACTTAGTAGCGGGAAATCCAGGTTGGCAGTACCAAAAAAATTAAATGGTAAGCACAGGCTGGTTTGTGTTGTTGTTGGGGGGGGGGGGGGGCAAGACTAGTGTTGTGGAAATGAATAAAAATCTAATTTAGCTGCATTCCTATTTGTGGTGTGTCTTAGAAGACTTTATCATCAAGGAACTGTGAACAACATGGGGAAACTAAATAAACAGTTGAACAATTTATGAAATAACCATAAACTTCAATTCCACCAAAATGGAACTTTGGAACTGCACTGATATTGAAATGTCTCAGAAAACTAAGGACTCAATCTGATGTTCTGGCATCTGTAGGTCACACAACCTGTTACAAGTTTGCTGCCAACTTGGTCCCTAATTTATCCCCAAGAGGGACCATCCTCACTGACAACTGTCACATCTATGTAGCTGCCCAAGCCTATTCTTTATCCAGTTATAAATTATACCATCTTTTTCTGTATCCCAAGGGTAGGTTCTTCCCAGACCACAATTTATCCTATTCAGGGAATGATGAGTTCTTTCCTCAGCTGATGGGTAAACAGAAAGAGTTATGCAACTGAGTTTGTGGACTTTCTTTTCTACACAGATGGCAATTAGAGAAATAAGAAGTCATATTAATGACAGTTCCAGAAGAACCCCAAGTCTCAATTTCAAATTTAAAAACAAACAAAACAAGTGTAGATCCAGTTGGCTTGACTCTTCTCATACCATCCTTAATTAGAAGTTAACCACAGAAATCACTGTGGTATATCAGAGTAAAAAATATGTTGGGGCAAATCTAACTCTGTGTATTTACATTTAATGGCAAATTAATGCAAAAATGAGTCTTCTAGCACTTCTTTCATCATTTATGAAACGCCGCATAACATCAGGTTCTGCAGAACATGAGCTGCTGTCAATTACTCCCAAGTAGCGGAAGAAACAATATGAAAAAAATCAAATATCAAGTACAAATATCAAGAACAGTACAAACTCCCCACCTCCCCTAAGAGAAAGTAAATCATTATTGCTGTTGCACTCCTGTCAGCCACTTCAAAATTTTGCTTAAATATCCTGTGAAGTTAAAATCTTGGCACAGTTGTCTTAGCTGCCTTTTATCAACATTCTCCTCTTCACCTAGAAAGTTTTTTGCATATCCAGGTGAAATGCACCTTGAATACGATTTTTTTTTTGTAGGAACGATCCCCTTTAAGTTACAACTACAAAGTCCCATACAGTTCAGTAAATGAATTCTCCTGGTATTTCTTGCAGCAGTGGTTCTTCAAATTTAAACCGCTTGGAAATGGCTTTCTGTTCAGTTATTTTTTCTTTTTCTGACTGCCTACATTGTCCCAATGTATATGAAGCCACTACAATTAGTTCTTCAGTGACTACTGATTCCTCTCCAGTTTCCTCAGCAGCTATAGAGTTTTCAGAATCTCCATCCTTTCGGATGACAGTATTTACTGCCTCTGCTGTACTCTTGATGCTGCACACAGGGTCTGGAATATCACTTTGTGCTAGCCATGGGTGTTGCAGACATTCTTCAGCTGTTGCCCGTTCCCTATGGAGAGAAGAAGGCTCATTCAAAAGAATGGCAGAAAAATTGTCAAAAGAGGAATATTAAATGCAAGACTTGGATAAGAACTAGAAAGAAAACAGATTTCTCTAGGGATATGACTTTGCATTAAATAGGATTAACAGATCAGCTAGGGAACTAAACACAACTGTGCTCACAGTCATCAACTGCAAAGAAAAACTCAGAGTAACAGTAACAGCAGCCCAGTAACAGCAGAGGGGGTTAAATCCTCTAACATTTTGGTTTTATATACCTTGCTAAATATCAAATCCTATGAAATCTATAGTTTAGAGCTGCCTAATTACACAATGATTTATACAATACTGTGAAATAATTGTATCCTTGATGTTGCTTGCTGTTTTCCCTGTGAAACAATGTAGACAGTTGCTGAGGAAGGAATAGAAGTACCATGGATACTTTTCAGAAGCAAAGCAGCACTGGATGGGTTTCATTTGCCTCCCAGTGGCAACCAAGTCAAATCTGCTCTGTTCACAAGTAAAAAAATGATTTACTGATAGTCCAACAAATGATAGTAAAACATGTTACTAATCCATGCAGACTTAGACGCTAACTGCAAGCTCACTAACTTTGCAAGATTATTCAGGGAACAAATGCAAATGAGCAAAAGTACTACACCAAACATTTACTTTATTTAATTTTTGACAAGTATGGTTCAGTTTTGATTATTATTGCTATTACAATTCACGTAGTCTATTTTTGTAAATGTTAGAGAAGGCTTAGCAATACAAGACTCATTACAGCATTCATTTATGAGAAATTGGGAATGGGCCTTTCTGTACACACAAAATGTGGTTGTACATAAAGAAGTGCAATGTTTCAGTGCAAATCTTCAGTTACTCTATCTCTACTCTATGAATGACTCAGACAATGCTTTAGCTTGTAGTTGTATTTAGAGGTCATTTGGTCTCTAGAACAGAGAGGTTTTTAATGTACTTACTCAGGGTTCTTAACCAGAAGGGTTTTGATGAAATCCACAGCAGACTCAGATACGAGGTCAAAATCATCCTTGGAATAATTTATGTTCATTTGTGCTATATTTAAGAATGTTTCTTGTTTATCATCTCCTAAGAAAGGTGATATCCCTGTTAGCATGACATATGCTAGTACTCCAATGCTCCTAAATTAAAATAAAAAAAAGTATTAAGACTTTTAAAGATAAATTTTTTAAAAGTTGTACAGATTAAGGCTACACTTACCACATGTCTGTCGCGGTACTGATTGGGTCATAACTCAGAATTTCAGGAGCTATTATGAAAAAAAGCATAAAGTAAGTTTTGTGTTGCTTTGTTTTTTTGTTCAAAGCAGAACTAATTTGTTTACTCATTTATATGCAAAGTCATATGTCACAATTAGTATTACAATGCAAAACTAGGTAATTCTGAAGAATGAATAATGCAGCCCAGTTTGCATAATCTGGAATATGATGAAAACATCTGAAAGAAAATCTGTATCAAGTTAAACTTAATTTATAAACTGATCACTGTAATTTACTTTTTATTTAAAGAAAAATAATCTGTTTTCTGTTTTTTATTGCACTTGCTTTTTGAGTTTAGAAGTCTTAAATAACCACCCATTGTACAAAAAATGATGAGTTTTACAGCAGTGGTAGGCTACCTGCACCCCACTGGTGTTCTGTATGTAGCCCATGAAACATTGTTAAATGCTGCCCATGCACAGGGTTGCCAGATTCTACTGGCTTTTGTCCACAGTTTCCGGCCCCTGCCCCTCCTGCCAGTATTACAAAACTGTCACATACTTAAATTAGGTGCACATGAAGCTAGGTGCAAGCTGATTGCTCACAACACTGTGAGAGCCACATGCTTCTGTTTCCAAATTAAGTGTTGCTATGGTTCAATCGACACACCCTGCAAATTCTTGCTACACAAGTGCAGTTGGTAAAACCACCTTACCTTAACCTGAGAAACTGTCTTAGTTATGACAATTTTGTAGCCCACTGAGATGGAGGGCCACCTGTGTGGCCCACTCACTAGTCTGCATTGCCCCTAACTGTTTTATAGAGTAGTCACCTCTGTAAGTCAAACACACAAAAGAGATATAGAGTGACCAACTACTGAAAAGGCCTAAAACAAAAAACAGTCCTATAAACACTTCTGTTAAGCATATGGTCTGCTTTTAGCACCTACTATAATCTATAACATTTATACTTCATTTAATTATTTTCATGGTGCATACCTAAGACTGTCTAATCTTTCCTACTAGCAAATAAAATGATTTAGAACATTAGTGGTCTTTGCTAGCTCCAATTCTGTGGAAAGAGAGGACTTCTAAAAAAGGTACCTCCTATCACATCAGTTTGGCAAGCACTCAACTGTTTGGTAGAGTAAACTGCTCTAAAAATCCACACTGTGGTTCCATCACCCAGCCCTTGGATCAGTTAACAGAGAATTAATGTGTATGTGTGTTTGCTACTGATAGCAAGGAGGCTCTAGTTATTAAACATGACAGAAAAGCCAGAATGCTCTTAGTCCTACAGTCAGATGTCAATTGTCCCCATTTCCGCAGCACTGAAGAAACCTCAGGGACCAGTTCATAACTACAGATTGCAAACAAAGCAGACAAATGTTTCTTTCACTCACACAAAATGTTATTTTCAAATCATGGGGCCAGTGTAAGTTCAAATTATAGTTTTTATACTAAGGGTATGGATGTTAATGGTTCCAGTGACTTCATTTTAAAGCTATAATTGATTATACTAATTTTTTTTCGTGTGGTCCTGTATTTATATTATACTTTATGTCTGATGATGCCATACAGAAGCATTTTATCTTCTAGCACTTAGGTCTGTACAAATTGTGAAGACATTAACTCTTTTTTACTGGTAAGCAGGAATTTACATGATTATGTCTAAAGTTGAAGGTTTTTCCTATCATTCTTTTTGGTTATAGACAACATCCACATCCTTGAAGACTGAAACCATATAGCTGGACATGAGATACTTTATATATTTCATTGCTATTATGTATTGTTTTGGTAATTACAGCAGAACCTCATATTTACGAAGAGCTCAGGAAGGGAGGCTAAGTCTGAAAAATTTAACTCTGAACAAAACATGACGACTGTCTACACTGAGTCCTAGCACTGACAGTTTGATGCAAATAAGAAGTCTCAAATGCAAAATGGTAAATCATTTGCATAACTGCACAGCCAATGCACATATTCATGAGACTAATTTGCATTTGTGTCAGAAATTAAGCAGTGTAGATATGGTTCTGCCAGCAAGAACCCCCTTTGTCAGCAGGGCCTTATATGCCTGATTTTTTCCAGGCATAAAGCACTGCTGACAAATGGGGCTTTTGCCAGCAGACCCAAGTCTACACTGCTTGATTTCTGCAAATGAAATGCAAATTAGTCTCAATATGCACAATAACTGTGTGAATATGCAAATAAGCTGTCATTTTGCATTTGAGACTTATTTGCATTAAACTGTCAGCACTAGGGCTCCATGTAGAAACAGCCTACGGTTCTTTCAAAAGCTTACAAATGAATACTGAATATTTGAAGCTTTACTATGTGGAAGAAAAATGCTGCTTTTAACAACCTTAATTTAAATTAAACAAAGAGTTCCCTTAGCTTGGCAAGTTATTTAATTTTTTACTAGTTTACATTTAACACAGTACTGTATCATATTTGCTTTTTAATGTCTCTGCTGCTGCCTGATTGCATATTTCTAGATTCAAATGAGGCACATGATTGACTAGTCAGTTTGTAACTCTTGTACTTTTAATTCTGAGGATCTGTTGTACTTACCTACATATTCAGGAGTTCCCATAATTTCTCTTAACTCTTCACTGCTTTTCAGTATTCTGGAAAGGCCAAAATCAACTATCTTAATGTCTCCCAAAGGAGATTCACTAGTTAGCAGAATATTCTGGGGCTGAAAAACAAAAGGATCAAACAAAATGACTAGGTTTTTCAGCACTCAGCACACTAGACTATAGCATTGTAGGAGTGCAGTGGTGTTTTCAGACGACAAAATAAAGAGGATGTTTCTTCCAATACATGGAAAAAAAAATTTTTTTTTAATTTAAGACTCAGTCAAGCACTGAGACTGAAAACAAAATCAAACAAAACCTTTAACAGTAGGATGCATCTGTGTGGCTGAGAAATCAAACGCCTGCTGTTCTGAGATTAGCATATTTATGAGAAAATACTGGTGCTTACAATTTAATACTATCTACATGTGGAGACTCCAATTGTTTTCCCAACCACATACTTTTTTGTTAATTGTAGGGCTCTAATTTATTATTGACTTATTTTAGGCCACTTTTTATTTCAAAGTTTTAAACTCTAGAGATCTAAAAAAGCATATTATTTTGAATAGTCTGTTTTGAGACATTTTATCTGTTGTGCTTGATCTCAATTCTGCTTTTGAGATTAGAACTAAAAACCATTTTGTTTTAGAACATTTAAATTTGTTACCATCTGTAAGAAAATAAAATGTTAAAAACAAAAACACCCACGTTTAAGGCAATTGGACTGTTTTAAGAACCAATGTGTAATTCAGATGCTAATGTTTGGATGAACTTATATTTGCTCTCCTATTACTGAATTACTTGTGTGTCATCCATCAAGTTATGTTGATAGTCATTAAAAAATTTCTTTGGTAAAATATTGTCTGTGTATTATCAGAGTTGGCCCTCCATGGCCACAATGACTAAGAATATGGATCTTCAGAATTTGGATGACCTAATTATGAAAAGGAGCATTCCTGATGTAAGTTTTTCTCTTTGCAAAGAGAAACATATGTTTGATATTTCTGAAATATCTCACACACTATTCAGAGTCCACATCTGGGTGGATTTGGGTCCTGTGAAATCCACAGGGTAACAGGTTCCTCTGTTTCATGACAACCCCTCCCAGATCTATGTATGAACTGTGAAGGCTGTGGGGAGAAAGAAGCAAGTAAGCATCAGCCAATCATCTGCTAGTGGGGCTAGAATAAGCTCATTAACCCTTTCCAAAATCTCCATGACAATTCTGTAGAGTAGTATAATTGTGGTTGAAAAATGTTGGTCATGTTATGGATAGTAAAACAGTATTTTGCAAATGTAATGCCTGCTACATTTTTAGGACACTTTACAAAGTTTTCAATACTGTAACATCTTAATAAATTCCTCCACTTTTGCAAAAGTGAGCTGTCACAAAGAAGAAAATGTATAGATCATGCTCACTGCTTATATCAACAGTAAACTTTCACCAAGCTACACAAGGCAGAAGCTTATGGGATGGTATACAGGAGCATGTTTTATAATTCTGGTTTGCTCTGCACTAATCTATATTTAAAAAAAAAACAAAAACAAAATATGTATATGCACTGTTCTCCATGCCATTACAATTACAGGGGTAGTTGCACATGTGTAGACATACACAAGGTAGCTTTGACAGCCAGGTCAAATTACAACAGAGAAGCTGCAACAGGAGAGTATGATGTTCTAGTTTCTCAGGTATCTGCCCAGGATCCTATTAAATATAAGTTGGCTGCTTGGGATCTGGTCCCAGATGCTCACATTGCGTGATAATTTTGTATGCTTCTGTCATGCATAGCTTGTGGCTTCTTTCATCTCAACCACTTCACTTCTGGCATGGAAGAGAGCAGGCGGGTCAGGACTCAGGCTAGTACAGGGGCCCTGCCAGATGCCTAAGAGCTTAGAGTGAGTACTGGTTCTGGATGAAACCCATTCTGGAACAACTCTGCCAGCCATTTTGATTAGGGTACCCCAGTTAGGCAATAGCTGGTAATTAAGATGCAGCTTCTACTTTTAACCACATTATGCAGACTCACTCACTCTGCATCCACTGAAAGTATGTCAAATTCCTCTGCTTTGAAAGATTTCAAAACTTATTATGTGTGATAGCCTGTACAGCTCTATGCTCAATTCTTTCATGAGATTGATAAATTTCATACAAAATATGACTTGAGAGAAATCATCTGAAAAGTCATAATCTACTCATCATTATTTTTCTGATAAAATATGTGTTGTAATATTGTAAAGTTAGTTATTCTATTGTAGGAAATCACTGGGAAGAGTCACAAATCAGTTCCCTAGAAACAAAAAGGTTAGGCAACACTTCAGCCAGGTGTCATCAAAATTAAATGGACCATCATCTGATTAAGTAGCCAAGATATAGATTTGTCAACATGTAGATTTTCAGTCACATCCTTTTCTTTCCTGCCAAAGTAACAGTGTGGAGTTCGCACCCACACAAACTGTCTCCTGAACATCAGCAGATGATTCCTTTTATAGTCCTCTCTCTTGGAGAGAGAGAAAAGACATCCCAGAATTATTCTTCCTTTCTCTTTGCCCTTTCTATGCATCTGAAGAACAACAGAAACAGCTCTGGACTGGACAGGGATCCTGACTGAAAGATTCATCCAGTCAGACTAAAACAGATAACACAAGAGATGTTTTCTTTCAATTCACTCTAGCTTGTTAAATTAGAGATTAGTTTAAGTTACACATTAGTTACAAGTTACATTTATTTTCACAGAGAAAATTCTGACATGCTTCCTACTTGTAATCACTTAAAATCTATCTGTAGTTAATAAACTTGTTTTATCTAAACCAGCATGTTTGGGTTGAAGTGCTTGAGAAACTGCATTTGGGAAAACAGGATTTGCACGTATGTTCTATTAATAGAAAGAAAGACTATATA